>NW_009799179.1:8999559-9139195 GCF_000213175.1 Neurospora tetrasperma FGSC 2508
CCCCCCCCCCCCCCCCCCCCCTCACCAGATCGACCATCACCTCGACCCCGACCTCCTCCAACGCCTTGACATAACACAGCCCATCCGAGTACAGACTGTTCTTCGAGTACAGCTGGATCCACGTCCTCAGCAACCTTTTTCAGTATTTCCTCATCTGGCCACAAGGCAGCATCCTCTCCAGCCCGTCCCGCAGCACTGCCCACTTCATTCGCCTGAGCAGCGAGTTCCACAAGGAAGAATGTCAGGCGCTGGTGTGCAGATACCGAAAGTGCAGCGGCATGTAAAGATCCAGGCCGCTGAAGGCGTCGCTAGTGACGGGAGGCAGCGGAGGAGGACGCCGTAGATGGTTGGTGCCGCAGGCAATGGCGTACTGGGAGACAAGGGCGGCGAGCTGGTGGTCGCCGGAGGAAATTCCTGCTAGGATGATTTTTTTTTGGGTGGTTGTGTGTTCCTATTATCGCGATGCCGATGTTGGTGTTGGTTGAGGTTGAAGTTGAGGAGGGAGAGGCAGTCGAATAGGCTGTGTTCTGCGGAGTAGGTCGGCATGAAACGGTAGGCGAGTGAGTGAGTAGATGTCTCTGATCATGGGGAAAACTGGTGACATTTGACGTTTTAGGTTGTGGTGAGTGATGTCGCTTTCAGAATTCAAAGGCAGGAGAAGCTTCCTCACTGTCGGCTTCGCCTACATACAGTCCGTCACCGTGGGTGTGATGGACCGTGTGAGATCCGGTTGCTCCTGAGCTTGGGAAGACGCTGCAGGGCTGTCTCTTGCTTGGGGAAGCGGTAAAATGCTCATAGCTTATCAGTGGGATCTGGTAACGGTTCCCTTCATCGGCGGACAGCGAGGCGAATGTCAATGGGACGGTGAACTCGGTCTTGGTCGCGTTAAGGAGAGATGGTGATCCCGAGCTCCGGGGGCTAGCATGTTGAGCGTTGAGTGAACAGCAACCTGCTGCGAAGGCGGCTTGGTGCTCGGTTGTGGGGAGACCCGGGCGTACTTTTTTTGAGACTGGATTTCTCATCGGAGGCGAGCCATACCGAGTATGGGGACGCCCGGAAGAAGGGGAGTGGGGGGTATTTTGAAGGAAGATGGAGTTCATCTTGGTCTTTCTGTTTGTGAATGTTCAAGAAGGTAAAAGTGGTGTCGGCTATTCGATCGAGCGGCGTGACGGTGTCTCACAGAAATGTGGAGAAAGATGAGTGAAATTAGCTGTTCAGCTGGTAAGGCAGACACTACCTATCCTGATGTGCTCACATGGTAGGTCATCAAGGGAGTATCTCTCAACTGGAGACCTTCTTATTCGCTTTTATCGGAAGCTGGTTCTATTTGAAACCCATTGGTGGTTGTGAATGCAACTTCTCTTCATGTAGTATGCGAGCTCACATCGACCCGTTCTGGAATGAAGCTGAAGACACTCGCAGTATACCCTTGGATCAATTACTCTGATACATCAAAAGACCATGGCATTGCTTCTTGGTTCTCACCAGGCTTTGGTAATAAGGACAGACGTCGTCTCGTCATCTACGAGTGTCTCCTCCTGCGGTTCATACGTGCCCAATGAGACTTTTACTTGAAGTTGCCTTTCGCTTGTCATTTCGAGGTTTCTCCATACCGAGGATGGCGCACCATACCTGACACCTCCTCTGGTTTATCGTCCTCAGGCACATGTTCCATGTATCATGGCACTATGTTTCGCGATTCCTATCCCATCAACCTACCGTACGAGTCTTGTTCATAAGCGCCATGGATTTCCAACACTTAATACTCCACAAACAAACTTGGGAAACCGTCATAATTTACATCCAGACTGCCGTCATAGGTTCTTCTTCAGGTCCCGGATTATAAGTGATGACAATCTTCCATGCGTCCGGAGTCTCCCGGAGGTATGTAGGTATGTAAAGAACTCCAACACTAGGTGTTCATTTGATTCATGCCATCGCGATCGCCGCCTGAGAAAATTCAATTTTTCTCGTAGATCAACAAGTCAGACCACATCCTGTTTCCACCAGAGGGTTCGCTTGTATCTGGTTCTCTAGTGGTCACGCAAGTATCACCAATGTTGAAGGTTGGTCTCTGAACAACAACATGTATCAATCTAGGTAGGTTTACAACGAAAGGATTGACAACTGAAGTCCATTGCAGGCTGCGTAGGTACGACCTGACCTCTTTACTCCACCTGCCACAATTTCTGCCATTGTTCCTTCCATCGTTCTTTCCACCACATCTGCCGCCGATCTTGCCGTCTGCCCGGCACGCCCTTCCCTTCGGTTCCCCCATGACAGACATCGGATGACGGATGACACACCTGCCCGCCGTCCCTCGTACCTTCCAAGTCTACTAGTGTACCTAGACCTGACCCAGGCACTCACCATTGGCAGGCACCATATAAGGTTTGTTATCTACCTAGTTTCTCTACCACAGCGGGGAGCCCTGTGTTTGCTACTATGGCGCAGTGGTTACCGTTGATGATGAATACTTAACTTGGCGCGGCGGTTTTCGTAGGTAGGTTTGCAGCTGGGGCATTGTCGTTCGTTATACAAGCCTACCTGGGCGACTTGGCTTTTCATTCCACCATTAGATGGAGGAACAGTTGGGGAAATGTTGACAATAATGGCTTTTGCATTTCCCTTTGTCATTTTGAGGTTTCGAAAAGGGTTTGTTTGTTTGCCAATGAGGAGGGGAGGTTGGAGATGGCACTTGGGAGGTGTGGAATGGGTGATGTGATGTTATGTTTATCAGCATCGACGAACTGTGATCTCGCTTCCCTATGCATTGTTTATCCAGTCTCTTGGTAAGTAAATACCTTCGAGACCTCAAGATTGCTTAACGAATCGTCAAGTGCACATGTGTACCCTACCGCCGCCGACAAGTTTAGAGCCCGCAAAGGCTGCTATCAGAAGCGAAGGCACCATTATAACTCTAACGAGCCGTTCCCACCTTCGATGGTACGCTCCGTAGATGTTGCTTGCTGCGGTTGATGGTCCCCATCGTCGAAACACTACCTATTATAGACCTCGGCACTTATTGCTCTCCAAGTCCAATGCACTCTAATGCTTTCAATGCTTCCAAGGCTTTCTGTTGCTCTCTGATATTATCGATACTCCCTGGTAGTATATAGTAGGAGTAATGTTTCGATTATTGATAGACGCGAAGCTGCCTTACACGTGACTTCTTTTTTTTTTCCTTGATTCCTCGATTTGTAATGCTTGTGCGGTGTTTATCGATCGGTAGCCATCTCATAAGCTGCGAACATCTGAGGTTAGGTAGGTAAATGTAGACAGCCGCGAAGTAGTAACATTATGTTACCTCGTACCAGAGTCATCCAGATACCTGTCGCCCTTACCAAGCTTTTAACCAGCTTGATATACGTACCTCTACATGCAACAACACGAGTTGATCATTTGCCGACTAACGCGCCGGTTCGTTCCCGTTTAATGTAAGTAACCTTACCAACGTCTACCACACTCGCACTCTCAGACTTCATCTGCAATTTGCCTTGGAAGGACGGGCAACCTTCAAGTAATCTTGCTTTTCGGTCAGGCGCGTCGTCCTTGTTAATGGGTAGGTAGTGACAAACCGGATGTTTCGTTCCTTTCGGCGTGGAGTTTTTATGATGGTTTCCATTAATTGAACGAAGATAAAGACTTGTGACTTGTGAAGAAGCTTGGTATATAGGTCTTAAAAGCTTTCTGTAGCTATGCCATGTCGTCACGGACTGGGCAAGAGGCCTCTATATAATCAAATGGTTTTATGCTGGTTGGGATGTGAAATGAAACTCGCACATTAATGACAATAAAAGTCTTATTCCCTAGCTATAATCTTAACACAGCGCCATAATGGCATGGGGCCCCTCTTCAGGTTTTCGGTAGGCGAAACCTTGCGACACTCGCACATAAAGCTATAATATACTTCAGTTTTATGCTTCGTTTCTTGACCTCTTCTGTTATGATTGTATGGACTATTATAGCTCGAGCTCCGACTTCTTGACTGGGCTACCTTTATGCTTTCACAGCTGAGATGGACAAGAACGAGATCAAAGGAAACGTGTTCCGTCCGGAACTTACCACCGGGCTATCTGCTCACGGACTTACAGACAGGGGTTCCGCAGTTTTCATTAGCTGTTGGGTTGGCGAGATTAACATGTGAGACAACAGTTGAGTGATATCACAATGGAGGACAACCGGGCATAGAATTAGTGTTGGAACGTGGTTGACACAATGATGGCTCTATTCCTAATCACTACGCCATGCCATGCCTCATCATACGATGTATGATGTATATGGACTCCCATTCCACCCATTCCTGTGTGGGTATTTCCCAGTTCCAGGTTCCCATTTCCGGACCTTCCCTTCCGAGAACTTGACCGGCGTACCGGAGAGAACTCGGCGGATGGAGAAAGAAGAAATATTTGCCACTTCCAACTTGTGAAGATGCGTGGCTGAAATGCTTGCTACCCCTTGATCGATGCAGAATGGGGTTGTTAAGACACTCTTGAAGAAAACGGTATCAAGGGGAAGACAAAAACATGAAACCAAACAGAAAAAGGAAAAAAACAAAGACAAAAGAAAAAAAAGAAAAAAAAAAAAAAAAAAAAAAAAAAAAAACCAGAGCGCCATACCCATGGATCCCCAACCCCGTTCCCAATAATGCAGTGACCGACCGAACCCCGGACCCGACCTGCGACCCGGTTCCAAAGTTGATGCTTGATGTGACAAAGGAAATGAGTGAGTTTGTGTTACAGACGCAAGTGTTGTTGCTTGTTGTCGGGAATAAGAAATGGTACAGAATCAAGTGACAATGACAAATGGGTTGTGTGTAGGTAATACAATCCATCCCTAAGCAGATGTAAAGGGATCGAATGAGAAGTGAGGTATGAAGTGAAGAACAACACGAGCATGGTACAAGAGAGAGGAAAGTGGTTGGAAGACAGACGGATGGAGGGCGAGAGTAGTGAGAGAGAGAGATCTTAAGATCCCCAAACTTCAATCCATATCAAGATCAAAGCACTCTTCCTCATCAGCCATTGGCGCGTCCAACTCAAAGATGACGCCTCTCCTCTTCCAACCGCCTCTCTTGATGAAATCGTCAGCGGCATCCAGACCTCGTGGGCGTGCCATGGCTGCCGAGACCTCCTTTTGGGGACCCTGACGAGGCTTTGGTGCCACCGTTAGGCCGACACAATAGTTCGATTCCATCGAGTCGCTGCTGAAGCTGCTGCTGAAGCTGTCGGTGCTCGGAGTGGGAGAAGAAGGCGATGCCACGCTTGCTGAACCATGTGCTGGAGCTGATGTTCCTGGTGCTGACTTGTTGGGGTGAAAGCCAAAGTCGAAGCCGTCGTAAATGACCGTTGTTGGCGTGGTAGGCTGGTGAGAGTGGTGATGTACACGTGGCGTCGTCGTGTAGTGATGCTGAGCGTGATGTGGCTCGGGCAGACTGCGCGAGGGCCGGCGTGGTCCATCCTCACTGATGTTCAGAGATGGCCGATGAGTGACGGTTAGGTCGGGAGGATGGCATCTCAGGGGATCGAAGGCCATCCTCCCGTTGCTGCTGGTGGTAGAGGAGCGGGAATCCATGGATGAAGCATCGCTTGGGTATCTGGCGTGCTCAACCTTGCTGAACGAGTGGCCGGACCTCATGGATTTATGGCTCCGGAAACTTCGGAGCATCTTGTGGTTTTGCGTATGGTGATGATGGCTGGTGGTTATAGGGATGCAGAGCATAGCCTGATGCGGACTCGAACAAATGGCGAGAGACAAGTTCTTCGTTATTTGCAATGTCGGTAGTGGTGAAGCGACTGAGCTAACCCCAGTTACTGGGCGAGCCGGTTGGATAACATCGAAAGGAGGAGGGGGGCAAGGGAGCTTTATTTAGGTGGCAGCGTGGTGTAAGCCAGCAAGCGGGGGAATCCACCGAAACTTTGGACTAGTAAAGACGTGGACGCAGCAAAACCGAGCCAGATAAATTAACTGTGCGTTATGTTAAAGAGAAAAAGGCCGGGTGGAGCCTGTCTAACCAATGGGGTACTATGAGCACCTTGGCGTTTCTAGCGTGCACTATGATGTTTCTTGCGATGCGCCAAGAACATGGTAGGAGAGTTAGAGAACAGAACGTAAGAGAACGTCAATAGGAGGCGTCATGGATGGGAGGAACCACGAAGCGTCTATTTAAAAGTTGAAGTCTAGGAGCTGAAGATTACGCCTAAAGGAGGAACAACTAGAAGTAGAGCTACCGGGAGCTTTGAATTCAGAGAACCGCCGTCATTATACACGCCTACTTACATGACTCCACACCGCTGTTTTTATCGGGATACACGGTTGTTTTATCTGGCTTGCAACAATCCTCGTGAATGCTTTGCTAGCTAGCGTGCCTCTAGGTAGTGTGATGTAGTGTACACTAGACAGATTGCCTTGCCAGGTCGACTAGGAACAGGGTATTGGGATTTCCCTTGGGAGTGAGGGGTGCCACCGTGCCTCTGTAGTTAGATCGCGCGCCCCCCTGACATGGCAAAACAAAATGCTGTCTGTACCTTGCATCTCCGCATGTGGGTTCCATTCAGCTGTCTTGCCCTGGAACGTATTTCGTGAGCGCCGGACTTCACCACACATCCTACAAAATTCACCCACAATTCCATGATATTACATGCAGGAAGTCGGGAAAAACTAGTGTATTCTTCAAGCTTCATACAATACTTCCTATCTCCTTGATTCTAAAATGGCTGTATTGTTATTTTTCTGTGTTGATTTGCAGACCCCAACTGCAAGAACCACGCTAACCAACGTTCCACGTTGAAGTGGTGTAAGGGTACCGCGTTGACATGTGCGCAACAAGTCACCACCATGTTTTCTTCCTATCAAAAAGTCCCAATCAAGCAGTGAACCCCGTGCTACGTTACTCTGTGGATACCTTGCTGGCGGCCTTCCACTCCCAAGCTCCCTATCAGGAAGAGAAAAAAAAAAAAAGAAAAAAAAAACACAAAACAGCATGTGTTGACAGGGTACGTCATGATCGGGCATTGCACGAATGCCATCATCGATGCAGTCATGGGCCTCCTGATCAGTGCAATTGTGCCCCCCTGCTCGTTTCAAAAATTCACCGTTCCTGACGCAAAAGATCAACCGCAGCGCATGCGGGCCGCTCAGTGGACGGATGACAGGACTACCAGGAAGAACGATGATCTGGGGAGAAATGCTACCTGGAAGGGACTCTCAGTCTGTGATAATCGAGAGAGTGTTCGCATCTGATGCCTCTGAGGGAGTGATATCTGTGCATGTCTGTGCTCTTCCCTTCGGTGAACCATGAGACCTTCAAAAGGAAAGAAAGCACCGGGCATCATGCTAGGTCGGTTCAACTTTACAAACTTCCGTACTGTGTATATCGGCGAGGTCGGATCTCGCGCTCGGCATGGCCTGACAACCATCGGTGACTGCAAAGATTTTTTTTTTTCATCCTCCGCAGTTCCCTCTGCTCGCTCCCTTCCAAGCCTTTCTCTCTTCATCATAAGCCCATCATGACAAATATCCCACCAGCTCATATCCACACAGACACGGCCCAAGACGTCCAAAAGAACATAACTCCGGCTTACACGGGCAGGGAGTGGCAACTGGGCATCCTCCAAAGCTCCACAACACAGCTCGTTTTCGACCGTTTGAAGCCAGGCAGCCAGTCTCCAAGCCCGAACGCATCGCCTCATCGGCATGTAATTCCCAGGTGTTCGTTCGCCGCTGGGCGATCCGGTAACCGAGCAGCAGGACAGCAGCAGGCATTTACGGCACCCCAGTTGGAACCAGGAATGCTTGGCTCTGCATGGCATTACAAAAAGCGTGGAAAGCATGCGAAAACAAAAACTCGAATCTGTTGGCAAGGTCGTGCCGTACCCTCTGATTGGTTTGACAGCAAATTAGAAAGATCCAAGCCAAGCCTTTTGCCAAGGACAGGCAAGACACTCAGGCACACACAGCCTGCAAGGCTGTGATTCCTGAAATTCCGAGCAGCGCTGTTGGAGTGGGTGTTTGCAACGCCATCATCCACATTGGTGGGCTGTGATCACTGGCGTTGTGTGTGATGACTTGATGAACCTGATGACTGTGAAAGGTGTGCACACTTGTGAGTGCCTAGCGTGTGTTTTAGCGTTGCGTGGAGAACTTCGTTGAAGCTGTGTGAGGATTATTGATCGGCTTTTGTCGTCCGCACCATTTCCTATCTCGGACTATAAGTCGCCGAACCCTCAAGATGCCGTGCCGAATATGCATAGGTTCGGGGGATTCCATGTGCGCGTTACACAGTAGATTGGTCGTGATCGCCGGGAAAGAAAAAAAAGAAAAAAAGAAGAAAAAAAACCAAAACTTGCAAGTCGAATAAACAAACACACGTATACTTCCCGATCCCGAAAACATGGTCAACATAGGTTGTTTTCTAATGCCAAGAACATCCGCCGGCCAGAGGATTTTTTCCCCACCAAGGTTCAGTGTCTTGTAGGACGTACCATAGGACCGCACATGTAACCACCTCTCGCTATGGAAACAATTATTTGATCGGGTTAGCACGATTTGGCTCAGGGGACCCGCAAGTTCAGCAATCGCGGAGACATGCAGTAGCATCGATCTCAATTCGGATTCAGCTTGCTTACCAGGCATCAGCTTAACTCCCCCTGCCTCTCATGATTCAAAATCTCTTTCTTACTATATACACTACAGTATACTATGTACTAACTATACTACATACGGCGAGTCTGGCGAGGTCCAAAAAAGTGGAGGCAAGGCGTGCGTACCTCTAGCAAATACACTACACCACTAAATTTCAGCTTGACCCCATCTACTATGGTGAGATGGGTAAGTTAAACCCGTGGATCAGGTCGTCGACCACACAGTGCTCACGAAGCTCTGGCTGTGGTGGTCCGTGCAAGATACCTGACAAGGGGGTTTTACTTTTGCTCGCAACCGCAGTACGGCTCTAGCGTACCGAGCTTGCAATTTCTCCCAACACACGAAGTGGTGCGTGCTGTAGAGTGCGCGTGCCTGAAAATCACCCCTTTATTGCGTTAAGCTGCAAAAACCTAATCACACAGATCGAGCTATTCCAGACTGGACGAAGCTTATCGTGATCCCCTGCGAACATCGTAAAGTGTCGTGATTTGTGATTTGGCCTTTTTTTTTTCTCCGAAAAGCGACGGTGTGATGCGATGCTCAACTTGCAGAGTGCAGTTTCGCTTCCCCCCGTCCCTCCCCTCCCCTCGATCCCAACTGGAGTTTGTCTGTTAAGCTGAAGGGATCTTCAGTCGGGGACCTGGATGGAGCTTTATCTTGCTTTTGCAAACCTTTGTGTTCAAGTGTTGATCTCCGAAAGCTATTGTAATTGGTATTTTGAACTCCCAACAGAGTACATTTCCTACCGACATAGTGTACATAGCATACACTACACTACATACTAGGTGTGGTGTCGTCATAGCTGAGGTGTGGAGAGAACACCTCCACTCCACTGTATGTGGATGTCCGTACACCAATGGCGGGGTCCACGTACCTGCGTAAACCTCGTTTCACTGCAGCTGTGTGTCTTGGAGGTTTGCTTTGTCTCCGTCGTCAACAACACCACCTTGCGCATCGCCCGAGGTGATGGGCAAAAATAATCAGTGTATGTCTAAGCTCCCTCGAAGAGAGTCTTTCAGTGCCGCGAATCGATTTTGTGACACGTTGTACAAACCGAGCACATAAAAGCGTCTCGCTTTGTGCGGCGGGCTGCCATATACAATGTTCGCTGTGCAGACACTCTTTGAACGGGACCTCTGTGCAAGCGTTCAGTATGACCTATCAAAACCCTCTACGATGATTGAAAAAGAAAAAAAAAAAGAAAAAATAAAAAATGGGTAATCGATTTTTAACATGCTTTTACAGCTTCAGTTCAATCAAAAGTCCGTTCTCAACCGCTAACCCCGGAGTGCTGCGCAAAGAATTCCCACAAGGCTCCGTAGTGTCGGCTTCTCGGCTACCAAGAAGGGATAACGCCTTCCAGGACGCCGGGACGCCGGGGGGCGCAGGGCGCAACGGACATCGTTGATGATAACGGACAGACTTACCTCTTCGGGGATTTCTTGTCGTCAAACAGCGTCTCAGATTTTCCATCGGTTCATTTTCCGTATCTTCCAGAATTGAAAGATACGTCCTGCTGGTTGTCCACAAAGTCGTCTGTAATGTAGTGTACGCACCGGGTCGAAAGGCGTCGAGGTACGTCAAAGACAAGCCTCGGCCACCGGATCGGCAACCAATAAGGCTTATCAAATCCGCATCCTTCCTTTTCTGCTTTTCAATACAGGCAAATCGACCAAGTTTATAAAGACCGTTCCCAGCTTTAGGTATTGATGATCATCACGCCTATGACGATATGGCCAGTGTTGCAGTGTACAGCTATGCAGGAGATGATGTTATGTATGGCCCGCGCACGTCAGACATGTGTCAAGTCTCGCTTTATTCTTGGACCTCTTTCCGGTAAGATCTTCTTCTGAAACGAGACCGAATGCGACAATGAGGAAAATGATGTTATGCATTTCCCAGTCGGTCATGTCCTTTTGCAGGATTGCCATCTTGCAGCGGAAAAGAAGCAATGACTGTGCCGCACAAGGGGACTTTTCTGGAAGTGCAGTGTCTGTCCTAGGTATTCGCCATGAGGGCAGCTTAGCAAACATCAAACAAAGAGTTGTAGTAGGTCTAGATTTTTTGTCCTATCCCTCCAGCTGAGAGAGTTCTCCCTCCCGTTGCTCCCCCTTTTGGACATACGTCCAAGCCCATTTGCACAGATATCTGCTGCAGGTGCACCAGCAGCATTAGCCATTTTGGTTCCTGAGTCACCCGTCGTCGGTGGCTCGACCGGGGTAAGGTAATAAATAATGTGTGTGTGTGTGCACCGGCATCATGTCACGCGGCTGACAAGAACGGCGCAATATCCGCTGCCTAGTTCAGGTACCCGTCACGGCAACCGACCAGTCACATTTCCCGTTCCACAAATCCGTGCTATCGGTAGTCAACCTGATGACCTCTCTCAAGCCTCCCTTGACCGTGCTGCCGTTTAGGTAATGCCCTGGCGTACCTGCTCTCCAAATTGGCGTAGAAACCGGACTGAGTGTGCTACCTCGGCCTTAGTGAGAGTTGCGCCCAAAACATAAGACAGTTCGCCGCCTTCTCCTGCTGAGACCTTTTTGTACTCCCCCAAAGGGCATCATCTTGCTGCGCAATGAGGGTCATAAGTCGAACCCGTATAAGAACTAACATGCCTCTCAGTCATCTTTCTCCCTCCGCATGGACTCGAACGATATACGGCTCAGCCTCGACGCCTTATCGCACTTGAGCCAATCGCAGGAGCCCCAGGCCCCTGGGGAGCGCTCCAGCCCAATGGATGAATAGCCCTTGATCGTTGCCGAGGACGGAAGTTCAAAGATGTTCGTTTTCCTTCTCCCTGCTGATCATAAAGTGCCTTTTTATTGCCTTAAACCGACATGACATTCGGGTCGCAAACAGGGTTGTTGTGATATTGTCTGATGTGTGTGTGTGTGTGTGTGTGTGTGTGTGTGTGTGTGTGTGTGTGCGCGCGCATAACGTCTTCAAAGCAAACCATCGGATTCTCCCTTCAGGCGTTCGACACGCTTCTGTTCCCAGTTGTCGAGATCCTTCGCCGCCAGTCTCTATAGCCCGGATGTCAGCAAAGTTGATTTTAGAGATAGCAAAGCCCCTCCTAGGCCATCAGAAGCTCAATGTCGAGACTTACGTAGTACTCCTCACGAATGTCCACCCTGCGCTTCCTCTGACCCAGACCCAACTCCTCTTCACGCGACACCTGTCGGACCTTCCGGTCGTACTTCTCGTAGCGAATTGCGGCGGCAGGGGTAAGGATGAAGGAGCCGGCAACAATGACCGACATGAAGGGAAGACCAAAGAGAAGGAAGGGGTGCTTCTTCATCATTGCACGGTATTTGGCGGCGAAGGTGTTGGTGTTCGCCGTCGAGGGAAACTTTTTGCTTTGGAACGTCATTTTGCCGAAGAAGCCTTGCGCAAGCCGGTGATCAAAGGTTGAAATATTATTCGATATATTGATAATTGTCGCGTACAGTTGGAGGCTAGGTCGACATCCGAAGTGGGCAGAAACGTCGTCACGGTTCAGCAAGCATTCGATGTCAAAGTCGAAGAAGCATGGACGGCGGGAATGATGGATGTGACGACGGGGCCGGAGTATGCAAAAGCTCAGGTGGGGGCCCGTATGCACCGAAACGTCGTTGCGCGGGGATGGGTCATTGTGGAGGGTTAGGGTTCCACTGCTGACTCCTACGACGACAAAACTCACGAGAACTTGGACAGAACTTGACCTGCGATTGTCTTCCAGCACAACTTAAAAGTAAACTGATTGCAGTAGATATGTGTCAGGCAATGCAGAGCACACTGGCTTTTAATACACAAGATTCATTGTGCTGAACTATGTTAACCAATCTACGTCTCAACAACGAGGACCAAACACCTCGCCCATCACCAAACGGGATACTAGAAGCCGATAAATAATTATCATCACACGTAACCTTAACAGATACCTCACCACTTCAGTAAGCGCCTGTCCTCTTTTTCCACTCTCCCGCCTTAACAACCTCCACCTCCCTTCTCCCCGTCCTAACCGGCGTCCCCGCCTCCACCCTCAACCCCGGCACCTTTGCGCCCTTCTTCCCCGTTGCCCAAACCGCCACGCCCACCCAATTCTCTCCTTGATAATTCAATATCCCCTCAGGAACGGGGAAACTACTCTGTGGACCAATGTGGCTTACGTACCGTCCGTACTGGAAACCATTGACATAGAGCCAGACTCTGTATTCCTGTCCTGGCTCCAAAGAGGTGGAGTTGTCAAAAACGAAGCGGAGGGGAATATCATACTGCGTGGAAGGGATGGAGAGGAGGAAAGAGGTGGTGTAGAAGGCTACGCCTGGTGAGGAGAGGCCTGTGAAGGGGGTCGAGGCATTGGAAGAGGAAAAGGAGGAACTAGGAGGGGAGGGCAGGTGGTAACCTTGTCGTTCGATGAAAAGACCGCCTTCGTTCAGAGGACCGCGGGCTTTATCGCGGTATTGCTCGCCGCCTAAGTTGCCGGTGAGTTTCCAGGTTATGTTGGATTTGGGCAAAGTGGTGTTGGTATCAGAACCAAGGGAGTAGTCCAGAATGCCCCGCGGAAGCTTCATGGTGTCATCGCCAACTGTCCAGTCCTCGTCGAGACCCATATTGTCGACCAGCACAGTGAAAACGTAGTGCTGCCCTGCGACGAGCGGGGAGGGAAGGTCGTACGTGTCGTTGTGCACAGAGGCCGCGCCGCTACCGGGCCAGCTGCCCACAAAGGAGGAGTTGAGCCAGACGGAGGAGCCAAAGGCGCTGCCGCCTATCGTGGAGATGAACAGCTTGGTTTCAGCGCCCGTGGCAGTGAAATGGCCGCGAAAGAGCAGGGCGCCGGTGTGGAAGCCATAATCGGAGGCGTAGAGGGAGACGGGGGTCTTGAGCGGCCCGACGTAGGTGTTGTTGGTGGATTTGAGGTTGGCCGAGGGCCAGGCTGAGTCGTCATAGTCGGGTTGGATCTCGGGGAGGGAGTCGATGTAGTACCATTCGGCCGTGGAAAAGTCGGACAAGGAAAAGAATGGGGCCTCGGAGTCGATTTCAACGATGTAGTTGCCCTCGGAGTCTACTCGGTACTCGGTGGTCTCCCCGTTAATTTGGAGCTCGGAAACACCAAGGGGCACGCCGATCACTTCGAGTGTGGTTGTGGTGTTGAAGTCGGCTTGGAGTGACAAAGAAGTGCCATTGATGGAAGCGGATCGGATGAGGTATCCACCATTTACAATCAAAGAGGACAATGAATTGGTGATCTGGGGTGCCCAGTAGTTGTATGCAGTGTTGCGATCTAGTTCGTCAATTCGTTAGCGATGAGACACTCCGAAATATGGGAGATCAAACTGAACCGACCCAGAATGTAGATATGCAGATTTCCTGCCTTAAAGATCCTCCTTTCGGAGTTCGCCTTCCACTGTACAACAGTGAACAATTTCTTGTCATCCTTCTTGACCGTTTTCACCTGCACCGGTGGGCCTGTTGATGTCCACTTGACTTCATCGGCAATTGCAAGCTCGTGCGTTTCTCCTTCACCACCATACACCACTAACACCGTTCTATTGCTGAACTTCTTCCAAGTAAAGATCTCAGCTGTCGAGTAGATCAATTTGTGGTCATCGACAGAATAATCCGCGACGTGTATTTTGCTGTCTCGTCTGCTCAAAGTGAGGGAACCGCCCAGAATGGGGATACTCAAATTTCCAGCCGAGGTTGGCAGCGAGAGGGTGTAAGGGGTTGAAGCAAGCGTCTGATAGTCGGTGTGGCGAACAACGTAAAACGAGCCTCCGTCCGGGGTATAGTTGACTAGAGCAGTTACAGTGATGTCCGTGTTCGGGCTGTAGATGCCCGTTCTATTGCTAGTGTCAGGTGTAGCTGTGAGGTATCCAGGTGAAACCTTTAGGAAGTTGGCTTCCAGTTTCAACTCCGAATACTTCTCGCGAGAAACGGTACGATCCTCGGCTATGGCAGCAGCATAGTCGTATGAGGTGTAGCCTCCCGGATGCCCCAGGTTACCCCAGTTGGTGCCTCCGAAAATCTACTCTGGTTAGGCCTGGAGTTGTGAGGCGGGTCTTGGGGGGAGTAGCATACCATATATAGGTTAAAGATGGTAACGCCAGAAGCAAACATGTTCTTGTAGAAGACACGGACTTGCTCATGGTTAATGAGTTGCTCGCACTGGTCAAAGCCATATCCACCCCATGGGTCAAAACTGCCTCCCTGCTCGAACAGTCAGCCTAAGTTCGGTGGACTTTGAAACTTGGTACTAAAATACGTACCTGAAACTCTGGTACGGTGTATGGAGTAGAAGGGCTAAATTTCAGGTGCTGGGCACGGTACTGCGTAATCAAGTTACCCAAAGGCCATGTTGTGGGATTTTTGCAGTCAAAACCCAAGGGATAGCCATCGTGCCCTATGCACATTGTCAGTCAAGCGTATCCTCAGTCCTTAGAAGATCTCACGTACCGTAAATATCAACCTCTCCTTTTCCTGAGCCAGGTAGATTGTGACCCCCAGTCCATGAAGCATCGTTGCTCATCATAGGGAGCACAATACCGGCGTTTCGCGCCTGATCAATCACATATTGCATGTAGTCAGGATCCGGAAATTTGACGCCTGAAGCGGCACCGGTATACTCGTTCTCGGGTTGGTACAAGATGATGGGGCCACCGTTGGTTATTTGGTACTTGGCTATGAGCTTGTCGACGTTCGCGACGTAGCTTTCAGCTCTGTCAGTCCAGTTTCCATATGGAAAAGGTTTGATTATCGAGGCTCTTCACTTACTTGTCGGTAGCAGCGAGGTACTCTGGGTCTGCAGTCCTCAAGTGTCCTTTGATTCTTTGGAGCCAGCCTGGAAAGCCGCCTCCAGACGCCTCGGCATCTGTAGGGTTGTAAGCAAGCTGCACTCGACGTGTTTCCATATGGGGGAGACTCACTGATGTAAGGTCCAGGTCTCGCGATTAGGTACATGCCCGCCTCCTTGGCCGCCTCGAAAAATGCCGAATAGTCAAAGATACCTTCACCACGGAAGATTCCCGGTTCTCCCTCCAGTAATGCCCAGTCGAGATAGAAGGAGACGGTATTGAGGCCGAGAGCCTTGACCTTTTGGAAAATATCCAGCCATAATGACGGAACAGGCAAGCGAAAAGGATGGACCTCGCCGCTGAAGATCATCAACCGCTCACCTTTGATGAAAAGCGAAGAGTTATCGAACGTGACGATATCCTGCAGAAGTGTCTGGGGCTTCAAGGTCTCGGCGTGTCCCAAACCTGCCGCTGCAGACACGGCCAACAGGACGGAGAGCGGCCTCATGATGTGATCCTTTGCTGTGAAATCACAAAGGACAGTTGACAAGTCGCAGATGCAGCCACGATGGGGGGAAGACGCAGGAACCAGGCATCTGGAAACCCCTTATATCTGTAGTTTGTTTCCACTCGGTCTATGGTGTCATACGTACCTCAGATATTTTCCAATGGACGGGTACCTGCTAAGAATAGCTCGACTATACCAATTGGCGTAGCTTCGCCGCATCCAGCTTCCCTTTGCCCTCCCCCCTTCTGCTTTTGAGGGTATACCGCATACGATAACCAGAACTCACCTCATACAAGCCGGATTTGTCTGAACACAGAACTAAGCTCAACATAGTTTAGTACATCAGATGACGATGCTAGACCGCAAGGAGAATGAAATAAATCCGGTTTGAAAGAAAAGATGCGGTAGTCCCTTGGTAACGCCGTAGCCGAACGACATCCATCCGCTGTGTTGTTGAGCATTGCGACCCTGCGCCATGTTGTGCACATCGGATGCCGGCTCGATTGTGGTGGATTTTGTCATTAAGCCGAGGCGGGAGATGCACGGTAGGCGCAGGAACGAGATAAGATCAGCGGCATTTCAGGTTCGCATGCTGAAGTTTACAAGTTGAACGGTGCGTGATTCGTGGGGTATTTGGCCGTGTATCGGTGCATCTCGAATTCGCTGCAGATGAAGTCATATGAGAAGACGTTGTTGACCAGGAAGAAAAGGCGGCCAATGCTACTGGAAGTTTGGCGCTGGACAGACGGAAGAAGGCTACATCGACCCACTTTATGTTCTGTGCAAGGCAACTTGAAGGGAACGGGAAGAAACTCAACTTCCCGCTCAGTTGTGAGGGGAAGGTTGAGAGGGGTTTTCGAGGATGACGGAACAAGCCGATGATGACTACTGTTTATGGCAGGAGCGTGGGAGGTTCTTTCGTGTTGATTAGGTTCTCCCTTTCTTTTTGAAATTTTTGTGGACCCATCGATGCATCTCCATTTTCCAGACGACGTGGAAAACTTGAGGCATTGCCCAAGACGATTGGCTGCACGCAAGTCAGTGAACATAATGTCATACGATATCGGCAGGTTTTGGCATTGTATATCCTGAGGGCCTTCAACCCATTCCGGTCCAAATCCAGGACTTGCCGTGATTTTCACCAACAGCCCTCACTTGACCATCACACGGGAGCGTCTTCATGAAGAGAAGGTGCAGTGACGGATGATGAGTATCAAATTGAAGAAACGTGGTGGAGACTAACTACCCCACGGGGTTAAAAGTTCACTTCAACCCGCAACAGCCAAGTATGTTCTCATTGGTGCGCATCAAAGTATGTGGGGTTCTGCTCGGTCTGCTCTTTCCCGGTTCCATCCCAGCTCCTTCACTGGAACTGCCCGAGGCGGGAATAGTACCCCACATCCCGCTCTGACATGGCAACCTTCACAAAAAAAACATTGCTCAAGTCCAGTTATTCGAGGCTTCCGGCGCGAGTCTTTCCTTGCGAAGCTTGGAGACATGACTGAGGAAGAAGACACAGGAATCTTGGCGAGTGAGTTAAAAGTTTCTCCAAATTCTGCCGGCTAGAGGTCTTGGTACGTAGTCCTAATTGCGGACGTAGGGGAAATACACTAGTCCCGGACTGGCCTGTCCTAAAGGAAGTGGAGACCTCGCGGCGGGCAGTCAGGAACTTAAACTCAATGCGGGGTCCAAGTGGATGTCTCGAGACTCCATCGCGACATTGAAGAGCGACATCATTTGGGCGTTTATAACCGTCACCAACCGCCACGGCAGTATCAAAGCCTGGACTGGGCTGGAACGATTTTGGTTCCAGGCGCTCAATTTCTTATCTTCATCCACATGACCTTCATCAGATAAACGAAGCCTCGAATCGGCGTTCAGGATAGCCATTCCTCCACAGCACTATGCTAACGCGGGATGAAGGCAGGCCGGAGAGCGGAGAGCGGGCAGGAGGCGTGCAGCAGCTCCCGTCCCAGTGCCTGGTGTGCGTATAAAAAGAGAGAGTCGGGCCTCTCACCCAGTGCTATCCCACAATCTCTTCTCCTCTCTCGAGCTTTAGTTCAGTCGTGACAATTCTCGACCGACACTTTCCAACAGCTTCAGACACAGTTCCCCCGGGCTTATTCTGATTACAATGGCTTCTAGCGCTTCCAAGACCAACATTGGCGTTTTCACCAACCCTCAGCATGATCTGTGGATCAGCGAGGCCTCTCCCTCCCTCGAGAGCGTCCAAAAGGGCGAGGAGCTGAAGGAAGGCGAGGTCACTGTTGCCGTCCGAAGCACAGGCATTTGCGGGTAAAGACCCGTCCCCGCCCTGCCAGTGAATTGATTACGTTGTGGAGAAAAGGAGACGACAGCAGCTAACAACTCGTGTCTCTTCACCGTAGATCCGACGTCCACTTCTGGAAGCACGGTTGCATCGGCCCCATGATCGTCGAATGCGATCATGTCCTCGGCCACGAGTCGGCAGGCGAGGTCATTGCTGTCCATCCCAGCGTCAAGAGCATCAAGGTCGGCGACAGGGTTGCCATTGAGCCCCAAGTCATCTGCAATGCCTGCGAGCCCTGCCTGACTGGCCGTTACAACGGATGCGAGCGCGTTGACTTCCTCTCTACGCCCCCTGTGCCCGGCCTTCTCCGCCGCTACGTTAACCACCCTGCCGTGTGGTGCCACAAAATCGGTAACATGTCCTACGAGAACGGTGCCATGCTCGAGCCCCTTTCCGTGGCGCTGGCCGGTCTTCAGAGAGCCGGTGTTCGTCTGGGCGACCCTGTCCTCATTTGTGGTGCCGGCCCCATTGGTCTGATTACCATGCTCTGCGCCAAGGCCGCTGGTGCCTGCCCTCTTGTCATTACCGACATTGACGAAGGTCGCTTGAAGTTCGCCAAGGAGATCTGCCCCGAGGTCGTCACCCACAAGGTCGAGCGCCTGTCGGCTGAGGAGTCGGCCAAGAAGATCGTCGAGAGCTTTGGTGGAATCGAGCCCGCGGTGGCTCTCGAGTGTACTGGTGTCGAGAGCAGTATCGCGGCTGCTATCTGGGCCGTCAAGTTCGGCGGCAAGGTGTTCGTCATCGGCGTGGGCAAGAACGAGATCCAGATTCCTTTCATGCGCGCCAGTGTGCGCGAGGTCGACCTGCAGTTCCAGTACCGTTACTGCAACACTTGGCCCAGGGCCATTCGCCTGGTCGAGAATGGCCTCGTTGACCTCACCAGGCTGGTGACGCACCGTTTCCCGCTGGAGGATGCGCTCAAGGCGTTCGAGACGGCGTCAGACCCCAAGACGGGTGCCATCAAGGTGCAGATCCAAAGTCTGGAGTAATTGGTTTGAGGTCGTTCATTATGTGTATAGAGGAAAAGGGATCATGGGTCTGGCGTTTAGCGTTATTGCCGAATTGACTTTTGGATTGTAGTTGAGTCTACATGGTGCGTCGCGTCAATGGTGATTTGAATGAGAGATGTCAATGTGAACCGGAACGTTTTGATTCCCCTTTCTGCAACGCAACTGAAGTCTTCAGTTGACGGCAAGTTGAGATGGCATACCTACTACTAGTACCTCTACCGTAGTGTAGAATACCTCTACCGTATGCGGATACTGCAGTTCCTGTTATCGATAAGAAAAAAAAGACGAGATGAAATCAATCCTCCAGGGCATGAAGTCATGGCGCCTAGGGCTCCCCTGTTTGTGCAACACGGCCCCTGACGAGCTTTCTTGGCATAACCCTTACCCTAACCCGACGAGTTGGGCGCATCTTGGCCTCTGGCTTACCGAAACTTGCCTTGGCAGATCTTCCGAGCTTCATCCAATTTTTCCCGACCCGCAATTCCCGCTCGCCCTTGGCTCTGTGTGCAGGTGCGCAATATCCCTCTACAACAAGCAGCACACGGAACCAAGCCGGAACCCCGACCACACTCCGTGCGCCTCTCTCTCTCCACTCCCCTGCACAGGCAAAGGCTTCACTTTCTCCTCCGACATCACCACATCCTTTCTCCGGCCCCTTCCTCCCCCGCACCGCCAGCGACCCCGACCGCCCGGCCCCCCTTCTAGAAACCGACCAATTCGTCAGTCGTCTTCTCCATCCGCGATCCGCAAACATGTCATTCGCCCTTGTTTCCCGGCGCTCGGCCCTCACCTTCGGCCGCCGCGCGGTCCGCTTCGAGTCTACCACCTCCGAGAAGGCTACCGAGGCCGCTAAGAAGACTGCTGCTAAGGCCTCCGAGCTCTCGACCAAGGCTTCCGAGGGTCTCTCCCGCGTCAGCTCCGCCGCCGGCCCTGCCCTTGCCAAATATGCCAAGACCCTCTCCAGCACCCTCGGCCGCGTCGGTGGCCGCACCGGCAAGCTGATTGCCTTCGCCGAGCGTACGGTTTCCTCCCGCGTCCCTTCCCGCGTCACCCCGTCCGGGTTACACCGTCCAATGGCACTTCAATGGCTGACATCCTTATCCCCTATCAACAGGCCAGACCCCCTTCGTCATCTACTACAGCAAGGTCGCTGCTGAGCTTGGCCGCATTGTTTTCAGGGGCCAGAGCATGACTCCTCCGTATGTTCCTTCCAGTGCTCCCCGTCTACCCATGCTTGGAAACCTTTGGGTTGTTGACATGCCTCTTCATCACAGCTCCGTCTCTACCTTCAAGGCCTACTTCCAGAACTTTATCAAGTCCGTCCAGTCCGGCTCTTTCTTTTCCAACGCCGGTGCTTCCCTCCAGAACGTCCGCAACATCTCCAGGACACAGGTCGCCGCTGCTGGTGTTCTCCTCGCTGAGTGCCTCGGCTTTTTCACCATCGGCGAGATGATCGGCCGGATGAAGCTCATCGGCTACCACGGCGAGACCCACGCCGCCGCCCACTAAACGGACTCCCATCTTCCTCGATCATTAACTACCACCGCTTAATGAACGTCAACCAAAGAGACTAGAGTGTTGGGCCGAACCTCAGTCACCAATGGCCCGCGCGCGAGCAATGGGAAGAGGCCTTACTTGATATCCGACAGCAAGGGGTTGTGTGTGCAGGTGTGGGCGCGTGTGCGCAACGTGTGCGTGTGTGTCAGAAGAGTGGTGGGAAAAAAAGGGAATCCAGTTTTGGGAGGGAACGGACGGGACAGAATACCGCGCGAAGAGAGAGAGAGAGACGAGAACGGGAAATGATTTCATGGAATAGAATCATAAGGCGTAACGGGGATCACTTGTTTTTTTCTTGCTCGTTTAGATTTTTGGCCCGACTTCTTTCTCTGCCGTTCCTATCCCTCTCCGCCTCCTCCCCCTTTCTTCCCTGGTCCGGCGCTCTCTCTCTCACCAAACTCACGCAAGTGACCGCGCAGCAGCCAAACGTTGGGTGTGAGAGCTGTGGATAACCGGAGATCGCCTATGGAAACTGACCCCGGCAATACAACGGATATCCTACTCAAGTAGCGCAGAAGTTGCATCTTTTAGCCCCCGGGGTTTGGAATCTTTTTTTGGAGAGTTCGTTCGCAAAGGAAGAGGGAGAGAGAAGCACGAAAGCAACAAGACCATCATCCCAGAATTCCCAGGGAGATTCCGGTTCGGCTCATCTCGTCTCTTTGTCAGCCCATCTCCCTCCAGCTGGGAACCCTCATCACTTACCAATTCTATTTCTCCCATTGTATATTTGTCCCAGGAGCTTGGTTCGGTCCCTCACTGTTTCACTTTTATTTTTACCTTCTGTCGATTGTATAACATATGCTTCATAGACATTTAGCCGCTATTATGTGCAGAAAGAGAGTAGAGACGGAGAGGTCACAAAAGGAGGTTGAATTGAGAAAGATGAGATAAAACCGAACCCGATTTTCAACCTACACATGTGGTCATGTTGTATCTTTCTTATGGCTCAATCATTCCTTCATTCATCAAAGTCACTTGGATTGATTCCAGTTCAAATCGGGCCAAAAGCTCCGGTCGGTCGACCCGGGTCGGTCGATGTGGCCGGCCTTGGGTTTCCCCATGTTCTTCCCAGAATAGACCATGGTGACCATGGTCTCCGACCCTACCTACCCCTGCCCGCCTCTTTCTTTGACTCTGTTGGCCTTAATTGTCGACCTCATCACATCACCGTCGCGACTCTGCCATGCAAGTGGTTTTCATCACGCCCGCTGCCCAACACAACACCCTCGTACCCAAACAAAAAAAGCTTCTTGCTTTTCACTTCCTTGGCCTTTCTTCGAAACGAGACTGTCGACGTGGCTAGGTGGCTGCTTAGTTGCCTCACACGCACCCCTGGTGATTGTATGATTCACTACAATGGAAGGCCGGTCGGTTTCGTGCGGCCCCCGGTGGTCACTGGGTGGGTGACAAACTCTTTTTTCCATGTTCCATGTTGTCCCCGCAGCGTTTGCACCAGCCCTTTACAGACTTGTGCTGTTTTCCATAAACTCTCGTGTCTGTCGACGTGGCTCGCTTGTTTCCACCTCACTCCCTTTTTTGGTGGGTTGATGAGACGACAAACAGACAGGCTGGAGCTGGCTGGACCCGGGCTAGGCCGGGCTGCCTCTGACCCGTTCTGTCGACCGTTCCCGCTGCGAGTGATTTGATGTGTTGTCTCATCCTTCTACTATTATTCCTTGTCCCGGTTCTGGTTTCGGTTCTAATCCCCCAATACTTCCCTGCTGTCTCTCTTTTATGTCTCACGTCACTCTGAGGAGGAGGAGAAAGCCAAGCCGGGCTGTCCATGTCGTCGGTTGAGGTGAATCGGTCCCGGTTCGGTTCAAGTTCCTCCCCCCTTTGATGAATATGTGATGATCGTCTCTCCAAGCTCCCATACCATCCATACTCCGTGACGTGTCACAGCTCCTATGGATTAGGCCGCGGCCAGCAGTTAGCTAAGTTGTTTTGTAAGAGGTGAAGAGAGGTAAGGTGCTTGCATTTGTTTGCGTATATGCGCGAGGAATCACATCGACGTGTTCATGGAGCTAATAGTGGTTCTTGAAAAGGTCACGAAGTGGGTGATGTAGAGCAGTGGAAGAGAGAGGGTGGCGAGGCGAGATGACGAGCATATTGTGCCCATAGATGGTTCCGAGTACCCGTTTAGTTAGGGTAGTCTTGAAGTTCAGATCGATGGGAGTTGGAACTTGCTACCTCATATCGATGAGAATGTATTATCAGTAGCATCGGGACGGATGGGGTCCCGGCTGAGCCGCGGGGGGTCACGAATACCTACCTACTAGTAACCTACGGGCCGACCGACACTCGGCCGGCGGCCGGGGAACAAACAACCTTCGTCGATGTTTCAGACAGACTTTCTCTTGCCCACCACTCATGGCACTATGACTTGCTTGATTACATCCCGGGGGTTTGCTTGCCGTGGGCACCCCATTACGGTCGCTCTTTCCCCCCTGTCGGGTTCAAAGCCAAGAAGAACGGAAACTTCGAAACCGCATCTGGACTCCTCCCTGCAGTAGTCTCTATGTAGGCAAGTTTCAAGATGGTGATGTGACGGATGTGACCGCCAGTGAATGTTCAGTTATGTTCCGACTTCCAGGCTACGTACAAGTGGACAAGTCCAAGCAGGCATACCCTAGCTACCTAGGTAGGTATGAAGTCAAGTACGTGTACGCCGAACGGTCACCATACCATCCATATCCAATACATACAATGAAGCAAAGTACTGCTACCTTTCATGCTCTTGTGTGTGTTTTTTTTTTTTTTTTTTTCCCTTGTCAGGCAGGTAGTGCCAATCCTAGCAGAACAGTTAATTACACTACAAATATCAACTGTATCAACAGCAAGCCAGCAAAGCAAAAGCGAGTTTTGCAACACCACCCATTTTCAAGCATTCACATTGTGAAGTGCGGGCAGCAAGCTACGGCAGTCAAGCCGTAGAGTTGTTCGATAAACGGTGTGTCTTCTGAGATTGGTGCGGTTGGCGAGGAACACTTTGGGGTAAGCCCCCTCTTCAAGAGCCGCCACAAGTCCAAAACCTCGATAGAACGACACACGTGTCTGCAGTGTACTTTCTAGTTTGACATCTTGCAAAGTTTCAGTTCGGTTAGCTTCCATGTGATTTCTCCAGAAGAATCCAAGCTCGGCGATGCCGAAGTCTCAAGATGAATAGCCATGCTTTATGTTCTGACAAGGTTTTCAGTTCCGAGTTCACAATTTCTTTCCCTTGTTCAAGGCTCCCGTTAGCTGTTGGTCAAGGCTCTGTTACGTAGCTGATGTTCAAGGCTTTACAATGCTACCTACCTAGTGTACATGCGAACTATTGGCTTGAAAAAAAAAAGGCACAGTAGGGCAGACGTGACTCCTTCATGTGGCTTTCCATCTGATCGTCCACCTCGCCGGGTTGCGGGAGTGGCTAGTACTTCTAGAAGAGTGAAACTCACTTAACTAGTGCCCGCCGGGGGTAGGTAGGGGGGGCCTGGTAGGGAACGTGGCTCGAGCCTGGCAACTTGAACTAGTTGACCTACCTACGCCCAATAGAAGACTTAACAAGTTCATCAAAGTCCGATATTACTATCTATCCCCCTGGTTGCCATGACTCTCGGCCGTAAGTAGTCCGAGGTCAGATGAGACTAGTAGTGTAGAGTTAAGGTACCTTAAGCCTTGTCCGTAACCTCGACACTTCTTAGGCTTGGATGCTTGGGTCGTTTCAAAAAAGAAAGTTAGCCTTACCGTCGAGACACAGGGAAGCCACATTCCGTCCGGATCCTGCAGATCTCTCTTCGTCTTGGAGGAGGAGGCTGTGTGTTAATGGGAGCTTGTCTGGTTTAGAGAGTGGTAGCGAGTGAAGTTACGAATATAGATGGATCGTCCTAGATAGTGTGAAAATGACAGGAACATAGGAGCACCGGTACAAGCACAGCCCAGAAGCATTCCTGTTACGGTTAACTTTTGGTTCAGCCCACAGTAAGCATACAGCGTACATGATGGCTAAGTCCCATGATCGCTAGATTCAGGCGTATAAAAGAGACGCGGAAGCAGTTGAACAGGGTAAGGTCTTAATTTCGTGTAGTACAGACGGAAATCCCGGTCATTCGGCAGCGCCGGTACAGGGTGCCGGTCCCGGGCTATGTTGTATTGCGTCGTTCCCACACTCAAACACCTGTGCAGTCTTGGCGGGCGTGTGTGCGTGCACACACACATACACCGCATTTGACAAATCTGGCCATTTGACATCGCTTTACACGACTTAACTCAATCGTTTAATATCGAAATCTACCCAAAACTAGTACAAAAAGTTGATATTTTGATGCTCTAAATTGTGTAGTTGTCTATTTTAATATTTATATTATCTTTTGAATTATTATTAATATAGTATACTACCCCAATACCCGCCAGAAGGTATTAATAATAATAATACTAGTAAATAACGAATATCCTAATAATATTATTAAGACTATTAGTATAAGTATAAAGAGTATGTAGAAATATAAGTATATTCTAGCGGATACTAGCAAGGTATTTATACCGCCGCGAACCCCCTAGAACGCTAAAAAGTTTCTTATATAGGCGTTTAAAGTATATTATATACTATATTACTCCTTATATTTTATTAATTATAATTAATATTATAAAGGAAATTATAAACCTCCTTGTATTAAAACCTAATTTATATCTCGACGAAATTTATACTTTTTTAATTAATGAATATAACGTATATATTTCGACCGAGACTGTACAATAGTACTTTCAATAGGAGAAGTAGAAGAAGAAATAATTCTATATAAAGGTATTATAATAATCCCCTATACTAGTAATTAAATAGATATTAAAGATCTTTTTATTTACTATAGAAATATTCGTATTTTGTAACAAATTTAGTACAAATCGAAGGGATAGTGTTCGTTATACTAGTTAGGTACCTCGTAGCGCTATTACGATAATATTAAGCAAATTTATCTATAGTACGTAGTATTACCTCCTCCTAGCTATTATAATAAATAGGCTATTTAATATACTAATATTTAGAGGTATAACGGATTTAGTTGGGGTTTGGGATTGGATAGTAAAATGCCTGCTCTTTAAAATAAATTTATTTCCTAATTGCAATAATATTTTAATAATAAATAACGTTAATTAGCACCCCCGTACTGAATTTTAATACGCGTATAATTAGAAGAGGGTTCTATTATAGTATTTGCCGCTGTACTCTCCCGAATTTAACTTTATTGAAGTATACTTTAGCGATTTTAAGTAGTAATTTAAAAGGGTATACTGTAACGAAGGCAATAATAAAATATTAAATAATAATTTTACTACGTTCCTTAAATAACTAATGTAGAACGTAGGGTATAAAGTATAATAGATCCGTAATTATTTTAAGAACGTAAAATTAATAATAGATGAATTTAATAATATTAATAAAAAGTATAGGGAGCTATATACTAACGAGCTAATTGAATATAGAGAGATAGGTACTATATTTAAGCGGCGGTAAAGAGTATAGAAGGGAGAAATAAATTTATATATATTAAATTGAATTAAATACTAAAAATACTAGAAATATTAGAAATACTAAAAGTACTAAAAGTATTAAAAATTGTATTTATTTATATAATAATACTAAAATACTAGAAACCCCCCTCTTTCGCTATAAATCGATTTGTAATATTGTTATCTCTCGCTAGGACTGCTAATAATAATACTATCTGCTATAGAAGCGAAAGTTCTAATAACGCCGTATTCGAATGTAATATTAAATCGGGGGTCTAAAATATATATTAGTTAATTAAATTACGGTAATAGGGGTTAGAAGGTATATTTACTATAATTTAACTATATTATTAGTATTATATACTTAATTTTAAGGAAGTTTTTAATACCGTCCCTAAATATTATATAGAGGTCGTAGTTGAACCCCAGCCTTATAAATTATTTTACTAATTATTTTCTAAGCGCGAATATATTAGGAGGCGCCTCTTTATTCCGGAGTTTATTCTTTAAAGTAATTAAAGTTCTATATATTAATAATACTTTAGTTGACGTTCTAATATAGTAATATTTATAGAATACTTTAAAGAATTCGGTAATAATCTCTTTAGCCGGTTAATTAGGCGGGGCGGAGGGTAGTAATAATAAACGAAGACCGAGAGTTAAGAATATAAATAGATATAGTATAAATAATTTTCCAATTTCTATTAGGGATTCTTTAATCTCTTTACCCTCGTCCTCTTCGCCTATTATTAATAGTAGTACAATTAACGGCGGTACTAGTAGTTAAGTAAAAATTTAGTTACTATAAAGATAGGAGGAGGGTTAATATTAGTACGCTTAATAGTAAAAGTTTTGCAATTAGTCGGGTACTTATAAAATATAGTAATAAAATAGTTTAAGGGCGTATACGAATCGATAATTATTATTTTATCTAATAGAGGGAAAGCGCCCGCTATATTATAATTATAACCGCCCGTAATTATTAAATTAATTATAAAGCCGCCGGCGGTATAAGAAGGAGGTAACTAGATTTAGGGAAATTAAAAATAGGGAGGGAAATATTAGTATAGTAGTAGGTATAGTAAGTATAGGGGAGGAGGGTATAATTAATATAAACCTCTAAAATTATCCCTCCTTAGTGTAACTTATAATAGACTATTTATAGTCTCTATATTAGTACTACTATTACTACTATTAATATTATTAATAATATTAATATTAATTAATAGATTATTACCTCCTCCCTTACGTTTACTATTATTGTTACTAATACTAGAGGTAGCTGCTACCTTATTGCCTAATATCTATTATAATAAACTACCGGGCGGGTTAATTACTATAGCCTTCTCTAATAAGATTGTATATACCTACTTACTTATATTTTTAATATTAAAGTTATAGTAGGTTATATTCCTATTAATAATATAATATATTTAATATTTAATAGCCTTATTATAATTCTTATACTTATAATTAAGATTGTACGCCTATGCCTATACTAATTCCTAGTATATAGTACCGCGTAGTTTTACCCCCGTATATTCCTCTCGTTACTAATCCTCTTCTAGATTCTTTTTAACTTTTATTAGTATAGTATTTATTGTAACGTACTTAAATTTCTTAGTACCGGCTAGAGTCTATAACCCTCGTAATAATAGTATATTGGCCGTTTATAGGGTTAGGGTAATAAAAGGATTAACTAAATTATAAGAGGGGGTAAGAGTAAAGGGTATATTACTACGGAAGGATAGGGTAGTATGGATTTTACTAGCGGGCAGCTCAATTAACCGAAATTTAAATAATATAGTAAAATAGTAATTCTAACTAATATAGTAGAGGTACAACTTTATAATAGTCTCGTATTTAAAATTATTATACCTATTAAAGAACTCCTTCCTAAGGATAATTTTATTATAAATAATAATCCGGGCGCAGTAATAGTTATAGGTAGTAGTAATATAACTAACGTTATATAAAGAAATTAATTATTTTATTTCTATAGCTATATTATCGTTAATAATATCTTATACATAATTTTACTATAATTATCTAATCTCCTTAAATAATATTATCCCAAAGCGCTATTCGTAAAGTTCGCCGTTATTTTATTTAACTTCAACCTCTCTAAATAAACTATAGTCTTCGATAGAAGGTAGTTTATTATAATTAATAGTAATATACAAACCGACTATATTAAATTAGACTTATATTAACTTAGGGTATTTAGGGTACAATAGTAATATTAGAATAACCGGCTTACAGGTAGCGCGGGGCTAAACTAATAGCGCCAAGGCAATTAGTTTAGTCGGAGAGGCTACCTCGCTATTATTATCGCCCGATAGATAAAATAAAGTATTAAGAATCCGCTTCTTAAGGGTAAGGCGGATAGGGAGTTATTATTCGACTTTATTATCGTTACTAGAGTTTTCTTTACTATTAAAAATTTTAATAAGTATCGTAGGCTTAGGGGGGGACGACGGCGGTTCTAATTCTAGCTCTAGCTCTAACGTTAGGTCTCTAGTAGGAGCCTTCCCCTTCTTAACGGTAGTCTTTTTAATAGCGGCCTTCTTAGGGGTAGTTTTAATAGGAGTAGCCTTCTTCTTAAGTAGAATAATTTTAAGGATAACTTTAATAGACTATTCGGCTTTATAACTCTTCTTTCTAGGGCGGGAGGAGGTATATTATAGAATTATTAGACTAGGATCTTCCTAATCTTAATCTTCGTTAAAGTAAATTACTAGCGCGCCATTTCGAATATAGGAGCGTTTTATACCGGCGGGTTTTAAATTGAGGATTATTTTAGAAGGTATTATCGCAATGGATTTATTTAATTACTAGTATTTTAATTACTTTGTACATTGAAATAACTTCAAATTAATGTAGAAATTATTGTCAAATGATGGATTTTAACGAAGTTGTACAATACAGAAGTGCGGTGTGTGTGTGTGTGTGTGTGTGTGTGTGTGTGTGTGTGTGCACGCACGCACGCCCGCCAAGACTGCACAGGTGTTTGAGTGTGGGAACGTCGTATTCTGCCCAGGCCGGCTGCCGGTTGGATAATTCCGGGTGGCCGGGTGGTCGGTAGGCGGCTGGGCTACTTAAAAAGTAAGTATGTGTCCATTCAATTCCATAAACTGATCCGGAAGGGTAAGTTCATACCGGTCTCACTGGGACAGTCACGGTAAAAGATGAAGCTTGAAGTATCCGAAGTTATTGATCTGATTGGAATCTGGGTCAACCGTATTCGGTCGTGGTTCTGTGAGTCAACCACTGTCCAAATCGAAGCCCATGGCCGCGGCGGTCTCTGTCTCCAGTCACCTCCCACCTAATATTCTTTTCTCTTTTCCCTTGGTTCATTTGCACACATAAAGCAGAGGAAGAAGTAGAAGGTAGGGATTTATTTCTCTCCAGTGCTCCTTCCCAAGACATGTTCTTCGAATGATATTCACTTGTGAGGATCCAACAACCAATAATAGACGGTGCAACTCCAACTTCGATATATCTTTCTTTCATGCAACTGAACTCAAAGTGTAAGTCAAACACTCACAGAACAATTGAAGAAAGGTGAAACTGCCTTGCAAGAAAAACACAGTCCGCGTTGAAATGTTGTGAAACCCCACACAGGTTACTCCGGTGCATCGTTCGAGAACTGTGAGCGTTGCTTGAGTGACCCTTTAAACACTCTGCTGGGACAGACGGAAAATACCATCCCGTTCTAAAGGCAAACAAGCTGCAACCACGAAAAACCAGAAAAACCCGATGGAGAATGAGGGTTGTTAATCTTTATGAGACTATTGAAAGCAATAGGCAGGGGGTCAACGACAAGGCGGCCGTAGGGGTCAGAGAGAAAGACAGTCTGAAATAAGTTGAAGAGACTTATGTTGATGAGGAATGAAAACCCGTGTATACAATTTCGACTTCAGTTTTGATAGTGTTAAAGGGATATCTGACAAGTGTATGGGGTGAGGATGGGACAGTGGCCAGTACCAAAAAGGAGAAACCCAACAATGACCTCCCTTAACGCCGTCGACACGAACTCCGCTGCTGTTGAAACCATTGTATGTACCATTGCATAAAGCGCAAAAAGATAATAGTGCATCGGACCGAACCCACCAAAGTGGCTTCATGCTGGTCTTCTCGCCGTGAAAATGTGCCTATTTGAGTTAGCCATTGTGAATAACGGAGTTGTGCCTGGTGCTAACGGCCGCTTGCAGGCTCGTTGGTACTCACAGTGTACAATACGCGCGTATTTTGCGCGACCGAATCTCCTCCTTCACAAGGCTGATGAGGTGCCTCGCAGCGTCTGGGGTATAACCGAGAATCCGGGTGAAGGGCGCCAAGGTTAGAGCTTCTAGACCTTGGGTGAGACCAAGATTAAACCATCGCCCAATCTCGCGTTCATGAGCATCCTCTGGCCATCCATTGATAGGAACCTTGATAACTTGCTCGTGAAGATCCACCAGGCCAGCCTGTCTCATTTGCTGCTGGACGCGATGGCTGTCCAGTCTCATTGGACGCCCAGCTCTATCCATTGCCTCCACCAGCGCTTCGGCCCATCGTAAGAAATGAGAATCCGGTGGCAGACTCCTATCATCACTGCGTGGGACCCAATCGATTTCCACCTGCTCGACAAATCCGCAATGGGGCTTCAGGTGTCTGTAAAATGGTCAGAAGAGTAACTCCAGCTGTAGAAGATGCTTTTGAAACTTACCTGTATATCTGGTCATACACAAATGGCCAGTCGGAGATGCTACCATTCAGTGTACGTAGGTGAATGAGGTCATAAGCACATCCGCTCAGTTCCAGCCACGGCTCTTCAATATCCATAGGCTTGAATACGAGGTTGCGCGGGATACTAAATAAGGGAAAATTAGCTTTTCTTTTTCTCTCAATCTCCTCTTTTTCTTTTTCTTTCAACAAGCAAAGTCCGTTGTTACCTACAATTCTGGCTGGATCAGAGCAAGATCCGCACCAGTGACTTGACCAAGCACTGGATATTTACTGTGAGACGCTACAAGTTAGAATATACATAGTCAATGTAGTCTCATTATAATCATTTACTTACTCTTGCATATCAATTGCCCATATTCCGGTTCCACATCCCAGGTCAAGGATCCGCGGACTTTCCTGATTCGGGAACGGTGCTGAGAAGAGTTGCTGGTTGCGAGCGAGCAAAAAGAAATGATGAAACATGTCGAGTCTATCTTTCTCCAGCTGCATAATGTGTCAGTATGGTGTCAACACCATTTATATTGACGTACCAGCGGTTGAATACGGAAAACACACCTCATCGATAGGGAACATGTATTGCCCTTTCTTATACTCCCCATAGAAGCGTCCATTTTCCATATACCCAGGGACTAGATTGGGTCCCCTATGTGTGACGGAACAATGTTAGCTTTTCTGTAAAACAGGTATAGCTGTAGTCAGGTTGAAAGTAAGAAGAAATAAAGATCCTACCCGGGCCCATGATGACCTTCCATTGCTCTGTAAGACGGATAACTGTCCTGGTTTGAAGATCCCAAGGTATGAGAGGCAGGCATATATGGCAAGCCAAAGTGTACTCTCTCTCTCTTCTATGTAACAGGGCACGATGACCCGTCAGGAAGTGTTGTTCCTTTGGAGGTGAGAGATGGTAAGGAGATGTGGTGTTCGTATATCTGCTGATGAGTGGTTAGACAACGAATACAAATAATTCGACCTTGAGAGGGAACACGGACAGGTAGGACACGAAAGGGTAGAGAAGGACAAGAAAGGAGCCTCGCAACAAACAAGGCTTTGACCGGGACTTATAAGAAGTAACCCGGAAAGTGAAGAGAGTAGCGCAACCAGAGGAGCGAGCGGGTCTGATGACAGGGCTGAGAGGGAACCGGGGTCTATGTCAAGTTGACCTGTCCCGATGGAATTATGAATGGCTGGACAACAGATGGAAGCCGAAAGCTGAGCAGTTAAGTACTGCACCTGCTTTGTACCCTTCCAACCAATGGGCGGTATGTGACGGTAGGGTCGACAAGGTAGGTCCCAAGTGGGTGAAGGCAGGCTGGCCGCCGAGAACCATGGTCCAAACATACGGATCCTTGGGAAGCCTTCAACCATGGGTAGGTAACATAGTCGCAAAAGAGCCACTTGGGAACATCCTCAGGCTAGCGCTGCTGTGTTATGTATGGCAGGGGCAAAGCAGGGAAAGGTAGGGTCGGGGATCCCAGGCCCCAGACCCGGGTAGGTGGACAGAGGGGGGAGGGCCTGCAGTGGTCTCGGATAAAGACGAGAAAAAATGGGTCAGGGGTTACAAAAACAAAACAATGGAGAGATTGGGAGGGCAGGAGGGGACGGACACGTGCGAGGACCAAGGAGACGACACAAAGTGACTGGTTGGGGAACGACAGATGGGGAAAAGCACACTTACTTGTCCTGGGGTGCTGATTACTGAGATGAGAAGAGAGATGAAGCCGCCGGAAGTGTCGAGAAGAGGGAGAGCGAAAAGAAGAAAAAAAGAAGAGAAGGGGGAACGTGCTAGATAGCGGTCGGCGACAGAGCAAAGAGGACGGCCGAGGTACGTATGATGAGGTAGAGGTAGTTCAATGATGCAGGTGAGCCAACGGACTGGCAGAGTTTGAATGGGCAATTTGAGATCTCCAGGTCGGATCGAAGTAATACTGGACTGTATGTAGTGGTGATTTGATTGAGGTGCTTGTGTCGCTTGATGGGCTGCCCTGCGTTTTGCGTTGGGTGCAGAATTGGCGGTTGAGGTGTACTTAATGCATGCAATGAGTATGTAGAGGTACCGACGTGGGCCACAGTACATGCGCGGTACCGTGACAGACCGTACGCGACCGAACCGTAACTGACTGTAACATATGTACACGCTCAGCACCTCAAACACGCCGTTAGGGCCCAGGGCGTCTCCTGGGTCTTTAGGGTTTGTCGGGCGTGCCAGCTAAAGTAGGGAGCCAACGGCTCTGGGACCAAGAAAAAGAAATGAGCAAAATGCAGACAGGGGAAAAGAGGCGCTTGCTGGGACCGTTGTTGGCCGCGTCCTCGACTTCGATGTCGCAACGATCCTATGCAGGTCTGACAGGGGGCTCTCGTTTTTCTAGCTTTCTTTCTAGCGCAAGCCAGCAGCGGCAGCGTAGCGTTGACGGGCGTCAGAATTTGTATCGTGTCGTGGTACGTAGCCACGGTAGGGTGGCTCGAATCCGAAACCGAGCGGAACTCCCGCGGAGGCGTGGACCTCTGCGCTTTTTGAAGTGTTGGCCTAGAAGTATGGTTCGCAGCGTTGGCGGACCCTATGATGATCACCTCTTCTCTACTGACCATTAACTTGAAAAAGTCAAGCTTCACACCGGCAACCACGCCATGCCAAGGCCTCTTAGGTTGGTGTATGATGATGTAGCCAGCAGCGAAGAAGGGCCCCCCTAGGTTGAACAACGGACAGCAAAATGAAACAGCCAACAGCGCAATGGTGTTCGGGTAGCTTTGCCGCTGCTCGCCTATCTTCTAACCCGGTGCGCCGCGAAGCAAAGCTTGAGGAGAACAAGAGTCTTTGTTTGCTCAGAATCAATCCAAAGCACTCATTGACCTTGTTGGGCGATGGCGAGTGTACATCCGGCACTGGTGTACATACAGTAGCTGAAGCGGATGGTCGGTTGGGGCCGATGCGCTGGCACGCTCTCGGAGCTCTCTCCTGTCGACTATACGGGCATCTCATAGGCCAATGGGCGGGGGAGTGAAGTAATCAAGGTCGTTGGGAGACAGCATGGAGCATGATGGGGGATCTTGGACGCCAACCGACGACGGCACCGTGAAGACCACAAGAGGTAAGGAAAAGCCTTTCGATGAGAAGTGCGGTAGCTCAGGTCTTGGAGGATGGCGGCTAGCCTCGCAGGCTATCACTTTGGTTGAGTGGTTGGGAGTTCCTGGGGGACGGGGCTTGTCCGGGGCGTCGCTGGTCGGTGGCCTGGCGCCGGCGGGCTACTTGGGATAAATGGCCCAGCGAGTGCGTGCCTGTGGTAAGTTGGCGATGTGGAACGGGAGATGGAAACGGGCTTCCGAAATGGGGGGCCACGGTGTTGAGGACGCTTGGGACGCTGCGAGACACCGACCCGGCTTGATACATACACTACCTCTACGTACTTTCCAGGAAGGCAAGAAACAATAGTGTGGGGTTGTGGGTTCCTTGGTTAAATGTAAAAATCCTCGTCCTAGCACGTCCCCATCGCACCCTTACCCCTTCTTCCACGAGAGCCAGAATGGGGAGGCGCGATACGACGGTAATTGGATGTTATAAGATCTATATGTTCCTTATTAAGGACGGATACTAGGTAAGTAATGCAAATTAGCCCACTGCAGGAGCGTGCAGCACCCAGAGACTGACCGATTGGTGCCCTGTGCATCAGAGTGCATCAGAGTGCAGAAGAAACTGGTCATCCCGGGCCAAGAAGCACGATACATCATCTCGTACCTACACTACAGTACTATGCAGTAACAGTTGCCATGGGGCGACAACCCAACATTGACCTCGGGGGGCTTGTACACTATGTGGCATCCATTGGAGTGTTGGACAGTGCGTTAGGAAATTACCTCGGACTGAGAAAGATCATGTAACTTGATGTCCGAGTCGGAAGGCATATTCCAAGGTACCTAGTAAGGTCCAGTCGTTTCCACCTGCTCGCCGAAAAAGGAATACGACACGGCACCTCATGTTGTTTGAACAGGTTCAGTTGGAAATGGTCCCGGCACTCTGGGTTGAGCGCCCTCATTTCCCGTCTGTGATTAGCTGTCGTGGTGTGATGCCCGCTCGCTGATCATATTTACTAGCTATACATGGCATGTCGTGTACGAGTGATGCACTGTACTAGTGTACATACTATGTAATAACGGGGTGCCTATGGGATCTTGTAGCAGCAGGACTCGGGTAAGGTAACGTAGCGTATCAACGATACGTGTTTTGTTACCCACCCTATTCGTTAGCTCCCGCTCGACTCCTTGCCCCTGCTCCCGTCCACCCTCTCGTCAGGGCCGGTAACAAAAGGGGGGGAGGGCGGGGGGTGCCTGCCCAGTGAGATGCCAGTGCCATTGCCAGATTCATTGTCGCTCCGTCTCCAAAGGCAGGAGAGCACAGGCCATACACATATTCGAGCAGTATTGGATGCCGAAAATAGTGCCCTGTTTATTTCCTGGTCTATCGCTCCAAATGTCGCGTCAAAGGCAGTTGCCACCTCTAGGTAGGGGAAGGAGTCATGGGTCTGTCTTGACACTACAGCCGGGCAGGCAATGACCGACGGGAACTCGCGGCGGCCGTCAGGTGGAGAAAACGACGGATCATGATGCACTCCAATTTGGGTACCTCTAGATACTCGCTTCTTTCCATTTTCCTAGGTATGTACCTACCTACTTTCCCCCTCGCGTCACCCCGTCATCTTTGAAGAACGGTGCCGCTAGAGGTGGTGACTACCTCCCGTCTACGGTACTACATATCAGTCATTTCCTCGGCTATGGAAATTACACAGCGTAGCAGAGGAAACCACGCTTTCATTTCGATCAACCAACGGCGTCCAATTCCCGCAACTATAGCGTCCAGCATGTTCCACAAAATCTCGCGCCCACACCAAAATCCGCGAGCGACTCTCAACCTGACTGGCCTCTTATCCGCGTGTCGCGTGTCGCTGTGGATTATCGGGATCGCCAAGAATCATTGGCGCCATCCTATCCTATCCCGTCTCGACAAGTGACCGTTCAGCCGGGTATCCGTAGCCCTTCGGTGGTCGCATTCTCCCCTTCACAGCGCTGTGCTGTCTGGAATTTCGACTCATCGCATCACTGGCATGGATCCACCCGCCGCCTTGCTGACTATGTATGCCGCATGTCGCAACTCCTTCGAGTCCTTCGAGCCTTTCGAGCGCCTCAAACCCCGTCAACCACTGACTTTGAAAGACCTCTGCTTAGTACACAGGGTTCTTGCGTTCCCAGTGGCTGGGGAAATCTGACATGAGTGATCCAACTTTCCAATCACCATGGCCAGCAGCTCCATTCTCCAGCAAAACATACTGTGTCTCCCACATCAGCAACCCATCATCATTTATCATCGTCATCATCATCATCAGAATTCACCTATCTGGTTTGGCAAGCCAACGAACATTGATAAGCGCTAACAAAACGCAAAAAGAAATACGTACGGGACGCCCTTGTGCCCCTAAAACCGCATGGAGCTACACCACGGTGCAGCGAACTTTGAGCAATATCACCCTGGGTGATGAGTGATTGTGCCGCTTGCGGTGGCGTTAACCTACAGATTCAGTACATGGGCCCTTGCAAGGAGTCAACTCAGGCAAGCCCGTTCCAGACTGTCGGGTCCGAGTATGGCGCGCGCGCGCGCGCACACACGCCCCTCAGATTGAGCTGAACCTATTCGGAGAAGCACGGACAAGACGCCATAACCCTACTCTGAAGAGCATACACATACCAGCCTCGGCTATTATAAGAACTATGAAGCGGATTTCTTGTCTAAATAGGAAGGGGACAGCCGCCAACGTGCAGCGTTGAATCCTTTTCGCCTCGTTTTCCTGAGGACTTTGAGCCAGCTCACGCACCTTAACCCCGTCCCGGGGCCTCTTCGACTCGTGGATCCATACTTAATCCCTACAGACCAAATTCTACCAGGCAGGCGGGTGAAGAGCGGTCGTCTTGGGCACCGTGTCACCGTCAAGTCCCATGATCAGCCAGTGACTTGTGCCCTTGCACAACAACGAAGCCGCAGTCTCAGTGGTGCTTCCCTGCCTTCCGCTCATTGGGATTACTACTGGATGGGAATTACTTCCCTCGCGCGTAGCGGAGTTTCATCACTGTCGCTTGTGTCCGTTTGCCCTCGGTTACTCCAAGCATGTTGAGACCTGCAAAGACATTCACATAGAGGTGGGCGACCACAGCCCTGGGATTGACATGTGAATCATCCGAACCCAAGCGAGCACAAAGGCAAGACAGCGGACTTTGACAAAGGGTACGTCCGAATGCTGACGGATTCCAGCCCATGCTGTTTGACATGATGGGGTTTGGTAAGATGGCTTGGGATCCCCGCATGCGAGGTCTTTCTCAGCAGCACACCTCTCTCTCCCGGGGGCATGTCAGACTCTCATCTCACTTGGACCATGAAAGGTACGGGTACAGATGGGCAGGGAACATGGAAGCGAGACAGAAGAAGGGCAAGTACCAGCTACTTTGTGACCTGTTCTTTGTTAGTGCTCACCCACGGCTCAAACCGAATACGATTGGCCCCAGACCGTCCTTTGGGACCCACATGAACCACACGCAAGCGCAGCACCCCTGAGAGGTCTCACCTTGTGTGATTCGCTTCCAGTCTGTCGGGTCACTCCACTGGTGACCGGAGTGGTCGTCCCATTGGAATTGGTTCCAAAGTGGAAGTTGGCAGTCGACTGGAGCGACTAGGGCGCAGAATGGGCCCCGACAAGGCCAACAAAGATTCAAGACATCCTTGATGGTGGTTTCAGAAACAGGCATCGCGATCCTTGGGGGTCCCCTTGTCCCGATGAGGCTGTTGTCGTGTCCGTCTGTGCGGAGACCTACGATGATAACCATGAAGAGGTAGGTACACACACTACTGTAGCACCTGGGTTCCGTCCAGGTACAGGGTTGAAATGGCTCTATACACTGCAGGCATGTTCCATCTGCCGGTGAGTTGCAAATTCTGCACAAATTGTTCGTTTCGTCGACCGGTTTCGGCGAAGTGGAAGTCTGAACACCGATCTCGCCGGTCACAGATATCACCAGCCTTGCTGATACCTCATCTCAACACTTTCTAGCATCGTGGTGGAGGATCTTGGGAACCGACAAGCTTCCAAGCGTACGGATACGGGCACAGCCCGCTTAACTATCGCGTCACCAGATTCAGCCTCGCTCACAGAAACGTCTCCACCCCCAGACATCAGCGTTGGGATGGGAACATACGGCAGCTAGTTGGGGTTGACCGCTTTTTCCCCAGACCATAGTTACAGCTCCGGATGCGGCAACTTGGTTTCAGTGGCCCCTTTTCGCGGATCCCACCAACCGCTGACTCGCAAAAGATCTTCAAGCCTTCTTTGAGTGCAACGCGTTCGGGGCCTCGACATGAGTGTTACAAACCAATTTGGCTCTTTGCCTTTCGGGCGTGGGCAGGACCTTTTCGAGAAGTGATGAATCACTTTACTGCTTTGGTCAATGCCAAGGAGGCGCCGCTAGACAGCTCTGGGTGTGTCAGAGTCCCTCGCAGCACCCGGAGGTCGGATCCACTTACCCTCTTGACTTCATGATCAACAGTCGTTTGGGACCATATTACAGCAATTTAACCTAGCTTGGTTCTTGCAGAGATGCCCGATTTGGACAGCTCGCGCTGTCTGGTTGGTCCAAGCTAGCCAGTACACCATCTGACAGGCTGACAGCGGGTGGGTAAATCTCAGGACCAATGCTAGGTACCATCTTGGACAGATTGTTAATTTCTGCGTTTCTTTATCTCGGTCAACACCTTGCACGGCAGTCTGTCACGACATATATGTACTACCGAGAAACAGGCAGTTTGCAGTCAGTACCGTTGCGTTCATGTGAAAACTGGGCAACGCCCAGGCGACCAACTCAGCGAGCGTTATGGATCAATCCAGAATTGGGCGGTATACGACATCAGGAGATTCCCTCCTGACTGATGAGCTGTATTGAACGCTCAGACGTGGCTTTGCTAAGTTTCGTGTCTACTTCATCATGACCGACCCGTGCTTGACGCTTTGGGGTTGATACTGATCTATGGGTCCCGACGTTGTGGGAAAACTGCAGGCTTGGGGCATGTTGCTGTTCAGTCGATGGCGATTGTTGGGACACTGAGCCTTTTTAGGAACGGAGTACGGGCTGCAGCAGCGTATCCGGCCGGGCTCACTTCCCAGTGTTTTGTGGGAGACAAGTACCACCATGCGCAGTCCCGTAAGTGGCAAGCGAGACACAGGGGCGAAGGGGATAGGCTACCAGACTGTCGGGACGGACAACTCAGGCCCTGCAGGATGGCTCCGGCAAGGTGGGCTGCGACAGCGAGGAGGTAGAGGTACCTCTAGTTACCTCGGCCCTGTGTGGTACAGATGAGTTGTCTGTAAATTTCAAGACGCCACTTTGACCTTGAACGTTTCCTCCCGCTCGTTTCAGATTACCACCCACGAACCCCCTTATACGGAGAAGCAAGGCTTGGCTATTACATAAAGGGATACTCGTCTTTACAATGGACGTGTTCTGTGTCCACTTATGTGATTAAGCTCCTGACTCCTTGGTCACCAAGCGGGAATGACTTTTCGTACTTGGCGCAAGGTCATAACCGGTTTGAACTAGCTACTCTCATCACTTGATGTCTTTGAATTTTCCTATTTACTTGGCCGTTCAGAGTCCGAGATGCCTTGCCAGCATGCTTTAGCATTGACAATACGTGTCGGGCGAGGTTGCTCTCCAACAAAGAATAACCATGCCATCCGGCTGGAGAGGTTATATGGTCCCTTTGCTGTTTTGTTGTTGTTTCAATGGCTGTTCGGAATCTGACCTATCACTTACATTTCCTTACCTTACCTCGAAAATTTCGTGCCACACACAGGTTAACGTGTACCGAAAGAGACGAAACACAATCTTCTATACTTACAAGGCCCGTCGCAGCATCAAAAACTCGGACAATCAAGCGCTCAACACACCAAAAACGCATGCTTCAACCACAAAGGGAAAATGGAGACTTCAGTCCTCAGATTGCGGGCGGAGCAGAGATTGTAGTTTTCGAATCATTAAGTTGTCATAAATCAATTTTTTTGCTGCGCACGAGAACAAAGGGGGATGTTTAATACTGACACTGACGACCCGTCGGAATAGCCACATGGAAGAATAAAAGAACCTCGAGGGTCCTACGAGTGAAAGCACAAAGGAATCGATTCGGCCAATTGCATCTTCCCTGCCCTGGTCAAGCTAGAAAACTGGTTACTCAACCGTTGAACACCGCCGACCGTCCACTTTTCGAAACCAAACACTGTTTCCCTGTACGCAAGATACGTCTGCTTTGCTTTCAAATATCGAATCCTAGATCTCCCTCTTTTCCTGGCTTTTCTGAATGTCAAAGTCTTGAAGTTTTCGTTTCGAGTACTGTTTCCTTTTCTCTTTTTTTAGTTTTTTTTTTCCCTTCCCCATTCCCTGGCTGTTTCCCGGTAATCGACCAACCCAAGCCGCGGCGCATTCGACGGGAGGTGGCGGTAAAATTCCAACTTCCACTTTCTTTGATCACGATCTCGGCAATATAACTACACATTCCTACTGGGGACAGTACTTGAAATGTCGCTTGAACAGATGCATGACATTGTGCTGAAAAAGTACAGAGGTTGTAACCCGTCTGTTATCCAAGTGACGAAGAAACAAATATGTAAGTGGTCATTGCAGTGAGACGTACTACCTTACCTACCTCAAGCGCCACTACAGAGTAACCACACAAACACTGTACCTGTCCAATGTCGTCAGTACCTGCCTGCCTGCCGTTCTTCTTTCCTTCCTTCCTTCCTTCCTTCCTTCCTTCCTTCTTTGCAACCTTCCATTCAAAGAGACTATTCCGCAAAAGGGGGGGGCTGGCGGCGCTACTACCAATACCTCTAATGTATGTACACTACACTAGACTGCCATGGAGACGGCGCGATATGTATGTTGTGTAACCCGAGAACTGAACTGAACTGAACTGATTGGAGCCTACTCTAGAGGTCGGGTCGGGTCCGTGCCTACCTAACTGCTAGTCTAGTGTCTAGGTGCCGTGCCCTTGGCTGAGTATGTAACCCTTGAGGTTGTTCAATCGCTGCGAGACCGGTGACATGGAAGTCTAGACCCGACGAACAATCCAAAGAAAGCTCGGTTCCGGACTGTCGGGAGCCGCGGGGGAGGGGGGTCGAGCCGGGGTGCGAATCTAACTAACCGTGATAGTGATCATCCATCGGAGCCTGGCTTGGAAGGTTTTGTTAGCAAAAAATGGTAAATGTTTAGCTAGGCACATATTGAAGGGCCGATGTTTTTTTTTCTTCTTCTTTTTTTTTGCCGGCTGTGCAACGAAGATGGTGATGATTCCCTCGATGGATGTGATCAATCATCCATATAGACCAAGAGAAAGAAGGGTCTAGGTATACATAGTATATATGTATATACCTAGTCAGATAGATAGTCAAGACCCGGCCGGCGGGCCCCGACATTACGTACACATTGTACATGTCTACCTACCTAGGTAGGCAACAAAACAGACGATAATATGCAAAATCTGTACGGTCGATTCCAAAAATGGAAGCTTAGGTAAGGTAAGCTACTACCAGATCTTGTATGTACTACATAGCATTATTCAGGTACCCGGATCGTTTGCGTCGGACAACATCCCACATACATATTTCACCGATCATCATCACCATTCGATTCGGCTGCTGAGTGGTCACATGTAGATTACCTACACATTGTATAGTATAGGTCTTGATATACTAGGATAGTCACATTGATCATTCGGTAGGTTACATATGCCAAGTAAAGTACAGTAGGTTCACGTACATAGAGGTAGGTTACAGATGGACGGGTTCTCCGTCTTACCTCCGATCGATTTCCAGGATTCAAGGGTAAAGAGAAAAAAAAGGGTAGCTGCGTAGTCTGTTTTGGATTATGCAAGATTGGGCGCATAGAGAGAACTACATATGTACTATGCATGTGCCTAGGCGTAGATGGCGCGGGGAGGAGTGTTTGCTATTTTAAAAGCGGAGTTTGTTAGTGTATTCGAACGGAGCACAGCGGCCTGGCGTTTGGTGATGATGGTTGGGGAGGTTATTATTGTTGTGGGAAGTGTTCCCCTTCTTGATTGCCTAGTGCGGTTGTGTCTTGGTAATACATACATACGAGGCATGTCAGTTGCGCAACAACAGCATTCGATGTTTTTGAAGGAGATTGCACAGAGTTCAAGTTGAAAAAGCTGGGGCCGGGCCAGGCGATATGGAGAAAAAACGAGTTAGTTCAACTTTTACTACCTAGGGGCACCTATACCCATGAAAACCAGGCTCAAATCTACAACTTCACCACGATATAAGACGCGAACAAATACATGATGAAACTCGCCATTCCTCACTTTCGTGCCTAGAGTGTCAACGCTCATCCTTATCCTACTATTGCTGCGAGTCATGAAAATTGATGGGTCACAAATGGAAATTAGGGTAGAAGGGTAGGTTGTATAGGGACGAAGGGGGAAAGAGGTCGAATGAGAGATGCGCTCAGTACGACTGGCTCCCCTCGTGGTTTTCATTTATATAAAGTGTTCGGAGCACGATCGAGTGCGAGTGGTCTTCTAACATGACTTCATCTAACAAGCTATCTTCCGTTCAAATTGACAGCAGCAGTTCCAAAGCCAGGACTGACGCAGTTGCAAACGATAGCCCCCCCCCCCCCAATATTAATCCCCTAATGTTCTACGGAAGTATCCCACCATCACTACCCTTCTTCTTCTTCTTCTCCTGAGGCTTCTCCTTCAATACTCCCACGCCTCCATATCCCTCCTGCTCCAAGCCAATACCAGGTACCTCAACCCCTTCACTCACTTGCACCTTCTCTCCAGTGATATCACCACCATGGATATATAGCGCCATCACTCTTGGCCCTGGATACTTCCTCCTCGCATGCACTACCCACCACAACGCCGTCAGTGCCACCACTCCAACCAAAATGACACTATTATAGTTCATCGATTCCGTCGTGGTTGGATAATCATAGGGGAAGCAAAAGAGGGTGTTGAACAACACGATGAAGAGGACCGCTAGAATGTTGATGGGCGTTCCGAACTTGCCTAGCCGAAAAGAGCCGGGGACGGAGGGCAGGTATTGGCGCCGGGTCAAAATGTTGGCGGCGAACGGGATGGCGTAGGAGGTGGTGGTGAGGATGATGAAGGAACCGGTTAGGTTGAGGAAGGCGGTAGGCGAGCCGAGGGGGATGGCGCCTAGGGCTGTTGCGATTGTTGCTTTTTTTACGGAAGGGGGGACTTTGTCAGTTTTCTGTTTTTAGTTGAAGAAAGGAGAGAAGCGTAGAGGTAAAAGACTTACCGACGAAAAGAGTGGCAGGGATAGGACAGCTAAGTCTTTCATTGACGCGGGAAAAGAGAGGGGATAACGGGACGGCGTTGTCTCGGGCCAAAGCCCAGTAGATGCGTGAGTTGGCTAGAACCGTACCGACACAGCAGAGGAGTGAGGAGCACAAGATAATGAACAAGAGACCGAAGGTGGCGCCGTGATTCGTGGTGCCGTCGGCGTGGGCGGTCGCTTGAGCGTAGATGTTGGCGAGCGGGTAAGTGTTAAAGCCGCCTTGGAGGGCGTCGAGATCGGTGATGGCGTAGCAGAGGGCGATGGCGAAGCAGAATGCGTCTAACGAAGGAGTTAGTGTAAGCTCGTCAAGTGCAAAAGGGGCTTGTGAACATACAGAGAAAGCCCAAGCCGATTTGTAGCCCAATTGCCTTTGGCAAGTCCTTCTTCGGATGTGGCAGCTCCTCAGCCATATGCGTGATAGCATCTGGCGTTCCCACGGTGAACGCCCCGTTCAAAACCCCCAACAAGAACGCTAAACCGCCTGGCCAGCCCGTGAGGTTATTCTCGGTGAAAGATTTCCAGACAAAGTAATCACTAGCGTGACGCTTGGGCATGGCTGAGATGACAATAATGGTAATAATACCGCCGACGATGACGAAGAACATGCCGATTTTCTGGGTGTGCGGAATCACTCGGTTGGCAAAGATCACAGCTGCCGTGGAAAGCCAGAGAACAAGCAGGTAGGTGATGTAGACCTGCCATGGCTCGTAGGTGTAAGTGGTCTGGTGGTAAACAGAGTACATGCTGATGCAGATGTTGGCCGTGATCTGCATCAGGGCGGCTAGGTCGAACATCCATCCGTAGAAGTTGATCCAGCCGGTGAAGAAACCAAGAATCCGGCCATATTTGGGCCCGCCGGCTGGCAATGATGTTAATCTTGCCTTCTAGCATCTAAGCAGAAGGCGTGGGGATGTAAAAGGGGGGAAGCTTACCGATAGTGGCCCAATGGTAAACACCACCAGCAGTTGGAATAGCTGATGCAAGCTACAATATGAAAATTCATGGTCAGACATCCCATTCTAACGCCCCTATTCACGCAGTCCAACACCTGATGATTCCTTGTACTCACCTCAGCCAGTCCCGCCCCGATGAAGCTGTAATAGAAAACCGCGACGATAAGACCAAAAATAAGACCAGGCGGACCACCATTAACTTCCAAACATCACCGATGTTAGTGACCACTCATTGATGTTTCAAGAAGAACAAGCGCCAGCAAGACGGGGCCCGCTTGAGACAGTACGTACGAATGGACACCGAGATAGACGACCCGAGAGCTATCCAGGCGTTGTCAATGGTAATTGCAATGCCAGCCAAGCCCAACAGACTGTATTGTCGGTTGAGCTGGTCTCGATAACCTGAAGCATTGACCACGACTCCATTCTCGATCGCGGCGACGATCTCATCTCGGTCTTCAGGACATCCTCCGGCCCGCACACTTTGTTTTTCGTCGACCGATGCTTGATGTGAACTGTCCATGTTGTTGGGAGGATGTGAAAGAGCCGATGTTTGGCCAGGTGGTAGCTACCAGTTGCTGAAACTTTTGCAGTTTTAAACCGTCCATTCCCAAGGGAAGCCACGAAGATATTAATGGCAGCTGAACTGAAATTGAGAGTGTATTGTTCATCGTGCCTTCCTACCCAAAAGGGTAAAACAGTCCCTGGACGTCCTACACTACAACGACCACATCCGGTCATTCGCCGGCATCACAGAACCTGTGTCTGGACTCGTGATGCGGTATGTATAGCACGACCTTGATATCGAATATAGTTCCGATGACGCACAGAAATCCCCCATCTCTAGATGTTATCTCTCCAAGCCAAGTCGTTCGAAGACGTAAGACCAACTCGAGCACTGACAAGACCAGATGTTATACATCATCTGGACAAAACGTGGTTAGTTCAATTCCCAGGGGTTCTTATCCTTATCTGGATGCTGCTGCTGCTGCCCACGACCTGAAGATCTATCTGCTGCAGGCGTAACGGCTCATCCGACGAATAAGGTCCGCGAAGCATTGCCGTTACGCTACTCCGTCCCGTTCAATACCCGTGGATCTGCATCCCGGGGAGAAACATGGCTGAAGAGCAGGGGGTTCTTGGGACGAGTATTTCGGGACGGCAGATCTGATAAGTGGAAGAGTCCGTCGTTGGACGCCTCAGGTTGTAGCAGATGTTGGTATCATGTTGTTTGATAGGATGGATTAGGCAGATTACAACCCGGGCGTGGTGACAGCCGGACTTGATAACGTGGGGGTGGGCGACGATGAAACCCTTACTTCGGAGCCCCGCTTCTCGGCGAATCGCTCTAGCGCCTGATTGCGTGTAGTGGAAGAGGAAATCGGTATTTTCGCATGAATGGAAAATGGAATGGGATGAGGAGAACGTGGGGACTGCATGATGCTGCACCTGAAAGGCGTCTGATGTAGCATTGTGGTGGAGGCTGATATGTCCCAGTCCGATATCAAAGGTTTGAGATTCTCTGGCGTTTGGCTTGTAGATAAGGTATGCGGATGCGGTAACAGTCGCCCACATGAGTGATACATTGCACTGTCATCTGGACAAGTGCTTGGTGTCTGACTTCAGTGAGAATAGAACCCGATATCGACCCCCAGGGTGCCTCGCGTGGGTTTCTAATGATCATTGTCAATCTCCCGGATTTGATATGATAACCAACAACCCGGGGTGAACGAGACTGCCCCAGAGTTTGGAAGTGTTTTCCCTGGCAAGTCTTTTGTCGTCCATCAGAAACAGAATCAGCTCGCTGGTTTCTCCACAACCTAGCCTTTGAGCTGGGTTGGTCGCAAAGTCAACTGAACATCCGTGGACCATCACCACTAGGACTTGGACTCATAATCTTGAGCTTATACCCAAGGGTAGCCGCATCCAATGCATTGTGTGGCCCGGTAAGATATTTGCCGTCGAAGCCGCCAGGAGAATGAGCAGAAAAGCAGTCGCATGCATGTATAACCTCCCAAAACCTGAAGACCAAAACTCAAGACTCATGCCGTGGCAGCATCACCATCGTGACCCCATCTTGCCGACTCATCACCCTCGCTCCAATCCTTTTCGACGTATCCGAGCTCTCGTTTGACCTTCTCGACCGTCGCCTTATCGCCTGTGTTCTTTCCTACGTTGTCACTAGGAGGCAATTGTTAGTCGCATATTGCGGTAGGAGCAGTGGCTCCAAGACAGATTCTTACCTGATCTTAATTGCTGGATTTCCGGCAGCCGAGCTCAGCTTGATGACAATATTCAGAGGCGTGGATTTCTTGCCAGTAGCCTTGTGGACAAAGTCATTGGTAAAGTAGGTACCGACACCAAAAGTTGGCTGGAAGCCGGCCGCTTCAGCAACCTCCTTGTACTCCAAGCACCTGTCAATATCCAGCGAGTCGGAAAAGACAATAACCTTTTTGTCCTTGATGCCCTGTTCATCATAGAACTTGCGCATGAGCTTGACAAACTCCTTGGGGTCTCCCGAATCCTGGCGGACACCCGTGAAAACTTGGGCATAGGTCTTGTCGGGATGGAGGTCCTTGATGACATCTTTCGCTGCCGAGATAAAGGCATCGGCCGTGCTGATCTTGCGATCCCGCGGCTGCGGTACGAGCTCTCCAGATGCCGACATTGGCTTGCTGAACGCCCTGAGGAATTCAGGGGTTCCAAAGGTATCTGTGAGCGCAATGCCGAGGACGCCAGGTCCGTAGCATCCAACCCAGCGGGAAAGGGCTTCCTCTGTAGCGGACTTGTAATCTCCAAGGATGGCGGCGTTACCCATAAACCACTCGTGCGCAACGGTGCCAACGGGTGGGATGTTGAAGCGCATGGCAAGGTGAACGTTGCTAGTGCCGGAGAGCTTACCGGTCAGGCCTCTCTTCTCGGCTTCCTTGGCCGCCTTGGTGAGACCCCTAAACACCAAAGCTTGCGTGTGGTAGTCGCGGCGCCGGCGGGTTCCGAATTCGGAGAACACGCAACCAGCCTCGAGCAGGCGCATGCCTTTCTCAAAGGCCTTTTCTTCCTGGCCATCATAATCCCAGTCCGTGTCCATGAACTTGAAGTAGGCTTCCGAAGTGAGTGCGAGAAGCGGAATTTCGTAGAGAATAGTCTCGGCCCAATTGCCCTTGATATCATAGTGGATATCACCGAGATCCGAGTCACCATCAGGGCGGAAGGAAACGGCGACCTGCTCGCGCGGCCGAAGGCGGAACTCGGAAAGGTAATCAAGATACTCTTCGGTTAGGTAAGGGCAGTGAGTCTTGAGGAACTGGAGCTCCTCGGGGGATAGGCTGATATTCCCGAGCTTCATAACCTGTTCTTCGAGCCAGACGAAGGCTTCGCGCGACAACTTCTTCTCGGGAGTGCGGTTTGTGAACGAGTAGGTGACGGGGACGTCTTTGAAGTATTTGAGAACGGCGCATTGCATCGTCAACTTGTACAGATCGGTGTCGAGGAACGAGATGACACCCGCTGGGTGAGGCAAAGAGCTGTTGAAGTCCATGGCTGTGCGGTAGAGCTCTGGAAGGGATGAGCGTGTAGGATCGGATGAGTCCGTCGTAATGTCGTTTTTGAATGGGATATACGATAACCTTCTTCCACCCAAATGACGACTAGAGAAACTAAGAGAGGAAGGAAAAAGTTCAAGACACAAGACGAGCTTGAGACGGTCGAGTTGCTCTAGGAGGGCTGACGAATCGAAGTTCAGTAATGCCGTTAATAGTGGGCAAGAGTGGAGACATCAGCCGTTCTCTTTTTGTTAGTGCGGGCTTCTTCCTTTGCCAATCCAATGAACCTTTCGCACTTTCGACTTCAGTTGTAATCCTAAAGCATTTTCACTCGGCGCGCGCTTGGTTCGCCCTTCACGTGCGACGAAGGAATGCCAGAGTTGTTGGTTAATAAATCACTACTCAGTGGTTGTTTTCTTTGTCATAAATTGGACCATTCGAAGTGAGTCTCTTGTCGATTTGTTTTCCCGTCCAAGAATATGTACGCGGGGCGTCTGTATGGGAACTTGAAGGTGTTGGAGATCATCGGCGTCTGAAGTCCTGTGATATCTAAGGACTCCAAGACACCTCCACATGAAACCCTGGAGCAATTCATAGTAGTCACTGGCGTCTATTTCAAGCCGGGAACAGGAGAATATCCAACAATGCCTGGCATCCGCATCGATGTTCGTTGTTGCTTCAGAGAGAGACGTCGTTCCTGCCTGCGATGATGACACAATCAAGAGGAATTGGTGGGGCAGTCTCGGCGGGGTGCCCGATGTTTGGTGTTTTTTTTTTGGGCAGGCACGTTCACTGCACGCCCTCGTTGACAGCAGCAATGACCCTGGGCCAAGGGGGGTCACAAAGTGCACGGACCACACCTTAATGGTTCACCGACTTGCTTGGCGCAAAAGTTACAAACCGGCAGAAAAAAAAAAGTTCACTTCGAGGTCAGATAACAGAAGATCCGAGTCGCAGAGCGTGCAGGACCCCGCCGACAACATACCAAGAGGAGAGAAGAGCTCAAACACCCAGCAGAGACCGGCTTCTTTTGGACGATACTGAGGTTGGCCGCTCTGAGGCTCGACGCCCACCCATACCCGCACCCGCACCCGGGCCCCCCTCCTTCTCTTCCACCTAGTAGGACCCAACAACAACATCAGCCATCATGGATATTCACAGGTGTCGCTTCGTTCCCTATCCCGCTTCCGCCATCAACGCCGTCGCCTTTTCCCACTCCGCCCTCCCACCCGTCCCGGCCGGCAAGAAGAACCTCCAGAAGAACATCCAGGTGCGCCTTGCTGTTGGCCGCGCCAATGGCGACATCGAGATCTGGAACCCCCTCAATGGCTCTTGGCACCAGGAGCTGTTGATCCCCGGCGGCAATGACCGGAGTATCGACGGCCTGGTCTGGGTTACCGACCCCGACGAGGAAATGGCCGACGGCAAGATCATCCACGGCAAGTCACGTCTGTTCAGTGTCGGTTACACCAACACAATCACCGAATGGGACCTCGAAAAGGCCCGCGCAAAGAAGCACGCGAGCGGCCAGCACGGCGAGATCTGGTGCCTCGGCGTTCAGCCCCCTTCCTCCGACCTCCACGCCCCAAGAAAGCTCGTCGCCGGCACTGTCGACGGCAATCTCGTCATGTACTCGATCGAAGATGGTGACCTCAAGTTCCAGAAGAGCTTGATCAGGGCCCCTTCCAAGAAGGTCAAGATGGTCAGCATCTGCTTTCAGTCCAGAAATGTTGTCATTGTCGGCTGCTCCAACAGCACCATTTGCGCCTACGACATTCGAAACGGCTCGCTTCTCCAACAAATGACCCTCGGTTCCGACCACTCCTCGGCCTCCAAGAACATTATTGTCTGGTCCGTCAAGTGCCTCCCGAACGGCGACATCGTCTCTGGTGACTCGACTGGCCAGGTGTGCATTTGGGACGGCAAGACCTATACCCAAGCCCAAAGGATACAAAGCCATACCCAGGACGTCTTGTGCCTGGCTGTCAGTGCTGATGGCAGGAGGATTGTGTCGGGTGGCATGGACAGACGGACGGCCCTGTACGAGCCGGTTGCTGGACAACCCGGTCGCTGGTCCAAGGCCTTCCACAGAAGGTATCATGGCCATGACGTCAAGACCATGGCCTCTTTCGAGGGCAAGGGCATGAGTGTCGTAGTTTCTGGAGGTTAGTCACATTGCTGACATTGTTCCCCTCTTCGTTTCATACTAACACTTCTCCTATTACAGGCCCTGATGCCAGCCCCGTTGTCATGCCCCTCCGTGCGGCAGGCAAGGAATTCCACCGTACTCTCCCCCATCTTCCGCAGACCGTCAATGTCAAGAGCGCATCCAAGGCACGGTTCGTTGTCAGCTGGTGGGACAACGAGGTTCGCATCTGGCATCTCTCCAGCCCGTCGCGCGATCTCTTGAACGGTGCTGTCGCCACCACCGACCTGCGCAAGACACGGAAACTTATTGCCCAGATTTACGTCAAGGGCGATCACAACATTACCTCGGCCGCCATCAGCGAGGATGGTACCTTCCTTGTCGCGTCTACTGCTACCGATATCAAGGCGTTCCAGCTCGATATCAGCGATTCGCAACAACTCAAGATTAAGAAGGTCGAGGTTGCGAGCGCTGGTCACGGAGCTATGAAGGTGGAGATCTCTCCCGACAGGCGTTGGATGTCCTGGGTCGAGAGCGGCAGCAATGTAATGGCGGCGGAAATCACCGTGAACGAGGACGGATACGCCGTTTCTGCTCCCTCCAAGCTGCGCCGCCTCCACCGGCAAATCCCGAAAAACATCCTTCTTGGTGGTCTTGGTACCTACGACCGAAACGTTACACAAATGGTCTTCTCCCCTGACAGCAAAATGCTCAGTGTCGCTGATATCGCCGGATGGATCGATACCTGGGTATTACGCGTCCCAGGAGAGGAGATAAATGGCACAAAGGGCGAGGCTGACGACGCTTCCTCGAGCGACTCTTCAGATGACGAGGAAGATGATCAGAAGGATGCTACGAGTGAGCGCTGGGTACGCAACCCCAACGCAGCCCTTATTCCCAAGCTGGACTCGGCTCCTGTTGTTCTCTCCTTCTCCAAGACTTCCCGCCAGGAGGGCGAAGACTACACCCTCTTGGCCATCACGACATTAAAACAAGTTCTTATTTTCAACCCTCTCCGCGGCTCTCTAGCAGACTGGTCTCGCCGGAACACCTATGCCAAGCTCCCGGAGCAACTCCGTGTCACGAGGGATTTGGTCAAGGGTGTTGTATGGCAAGGCCCACGAGTCTGGATCTACGGTATTTCCTTTCTCTTCATGTTGGACCTTTCTCAAGATCTGGATAGCCAAGATGCCAGTGCTCTTTCCAAGCAAAAATCCAGCCTAAAGCGGAAGAGGGATGGTAAAGAGAATGGCGCAGGCGGCAAGATGGACCACCAGAACGCACTTGCCCCCCATAAGATTAGGGCGGCTGTTGCCGGACAGGACGGCGCCACTGAGTGGGTGGATGTCGAGATGGCAGATGCCGATGATCAGAAGGGTGCTGCCAGCAGCGGAGTCGAGGATGAGGACGACGACTATGACGAGGATATGGAGGGCGGCGAGCTCCAGCGCCTACGCGACGGCGAAGCGGGCAGAGAGGAGCAAAAGAAGGATTCAGTGAAGCAGAAGGCCAAGTGGTGGCATACGTATCAGTACCGACCCATTCTAGGCATCGTACCTCTTGACGGCGAAACGGTGGAGGAATCCAACGGAGCGTCGGAGGGCATTCCGATCCCGCCGCTCGAGGTTGCCCTTGTCGAGAGGCCGAGCTGGGATTGTGAAGTACCCCCGAGATACTTTTCAAATGGTGAGCGGGAGAGGTAATTGTAGGAAGCATGCATATGGCATGAGGTGTCACATATGAAGGGGCCTTGGTCGGCGAATAAGGCCGTAGAGGTTAGCATATACCGCAAAATCGGAGTTACACGTATGTAATCGCAACTGAGCATGTCATTTTGCCTGGGTAGATCAAGAGTTGGGTTTCAAAGATATCATCACACTGAGGCTTACACATGAGTCCTATTCCTGTGTCTTGATACACCATGCTACCTTGGGCCGGTGGGCATCAAGAAGACACCGAGCACTGGGACCGATGGTGAAGCACCTGGTTTTATTGGTGCCGACATTCGGAGGTTGTCCATGCTCCTAGGGTTGCACGGTTGTTATAAATTTCACATGTACATGCAAAGACCACCAAGATCTTGCCAAAGCATTTATCCTATCCTGTCTTACGCCATGCACTAAACCGGTCTCACCACTCGCTTTGGGATGCATGCGCGATGTGAGTCGCGGGCACCTGTACGAAAATTCCGATGAGGTCTGAACAACCAATAGCAAATTATTCCAATTACGAACCATTCGCTGCGTATGCTCCCGTTAGCTCTATCTGTAAAGTCTTTTCAACAGTCAACAATCACGTTGTCGTTGAAAGTGGAGTTAGTGGTGTAGACTCGAGAGGGGACACTGCAGCGGAGAAGGCCCGGGAACTGGGGCGCCGCGTAAGCACCACTTGTTGGGGACGCGCCGTGCTCATGCCTGTACAGGCCTGGGTACACACACTCAAGAGAGCAGCAAAAAAGAAAGGATGACTAGTTCAAAGGTATCATCCGAACACAAGGACGACCGCTGTGAGTAGTTTGGGGGTATGTGACATTTTGATCCAATTCGCAATGCGTCTGGATTCGGGAAAAGGGAAGTTCACCAGCTGCGGCGAGCGAGAGGCAACATTGTGACGGAAAAGGGATCGGACGGATTGAGGCGATAAAAAGGTGGCAGTGGGGATCCCCCTTGGGGCGGGCGCAATTGGGTACATGAGGCTGAGCAGGCGAGAGCGTAAGCAAAAAGGGACTGGGACTGCCTGGATTGAATTGTAGCGTACACAAGGTTACTACCTAGGTATGATCACCGCCCACGTCGTCGTCTCTCTTTTTTGCCTGATGTCTGAGACTGGACTGACTATCTTTGGGATCGATCATTAAATGTGTTGGCAGAAAAAAAAGAAAGAAGAAAAGAAGAAAAAAAGTTGAAGCACATGACTACCTATGTTTTGCGAACCATCCAACGCACGTATACGTTCCCAAGAGAGACAGATATCGTCCGCCGTCGGGTCGTGATCACCAAACTTTGACGGTTAGCGGTGTTGAGCTTCGTCATCCTTCCCTGCATGGCTAGCGCGACTCTAGGCCGGTCCAGAGACCATTGGTCGCCCAGGTTGTTCTTGTTAGGGAGGTACGTCGACACAGCCAGGAAAGGTCTCCTTGAATTAAAGTTACTCCAGCCTGAGACTATGTGCGAGTACCTGTAGCCTGCCCTGCGAAGAGCGAGGTCCAGTTTGTCGCCTGCTGGGGGTCGTCGCGGATGGTTTTCGGAAGGGCCCCACTTACGGGAGGGCACCGACCAGCAAATATACGTCTCTGATTGGCCAGTACGTCAGTATACGCGCGTTCTGACCTGGCTCGCCTGGCTAGGTACCCCCCGAACCTCTCATTCTTCCCTCTCTGGCTCTTTCGAGTTTGTAGGTATTGAACGGGCGACGAGTTCTGTAGTGTAAAAAGGGCAGAGACACGTAAGACAGCTGAGGGGACCGTGAGTGCGACCATGGAGAAGTAGCGAACGACACCAGGGACTTTTCTTACACTACTACATACCATCCATACCTCTACCTACTCCTGCCCATATCCTCTTCTTCTTGCTTTACTTCTTCCGTTCCGTTGCATCAAGATTCGGGCGGCATGCACTACTGCTGCTGAGAAGTAGGAGGTATAGCTGAGCCCAGCCACACCTAGAGGCGCGACGGAATTGCAGCGAGGTGTGTGTGTTTTCTGTGAAGAGGAAGTTACAACCTTCCATTCTTTCGCCTCGGTGCAAGTCTGTACACTCAATCAGTAATCGTTCCGTAGAGGTGAGCAAGCCCAAACCCCCAAACCACTCCTGCTGCACTTCGGTCCGGTTCATACCCGACATCATCTCCTGTTATCTGTCATTTGTCTTTAATCTGCGCCTTCTCCATCGGGTACTTGGTGATCGCTGCATTTTCTCTGCATCTTCCAAGCTGACAGTTGCAGCAACATCAGGCCTACCTACCGACAGCAGTACCTACGAGGTGGATGCGCCAAGGGAGACGTCCGAAGCTTGTGAGTCCCAACTGAACTACTATATCTTCTCGACGGCATCCCAGCCCATTCCGCTCATTCCTCCTCGACCGATTCTTCCCTTGCTTTCGCCTATCCATCAACAACCACATCGCTTCGCCCCTCGCTGGCCGACATGGCGCTAATACGATGCCTCCCTCTCTTAGCAAACATTCTCGCCATTCACTTGCTTACAACGCCGACCATTCGACTCTCCAAGCACCTAGCGACGAGGCGCGACACCATTCCAAGTCTTCAAATTGCGCGAAACCCTTCATTGGGACCTTCAACAACATCGTCTCTACTAGTTTGATCGCCGACATCACATCAGCGGATTCCAGCAGGGGGTTAACCACAGGGCAACCGTCCGCGCTGGTCTACCCATAGCTGTATGTCAATTCGCCTCATAGTCAGCCTCGAGCGCCAAGACGCGACGAAGCGAATGCTGACCATCCCGACAAGCGCTTACTCCCTAGAGTATTGAATCACCCTCGACTGGCGTTTACAACGACAATTCAAAACTGGCAGCGAGATAGACGACCAGCAACACCGGCCGAAGAGCTCCCAAATCAAACAGGCGACACAGGCTAGCGGAAGCCGCGACCGAACATTATCAGTGACCATGGCAGGAAACAATTCAGGGGGTGGGAGTTACCCATTAGACGACCATGTGAAAAGCGTGGCACGCGATCTACAGCACAGGTTTGCGCAGATGTCAAACCGGGATCAGAAATTCGACCTACATGTCATACCCGATCTTCTTTCACAACCAGTAGTCCCCGAGCCGCCCGCGCAAGACGACAAGGAGGCCCAGAATTTCGAAAAATACCTAATAGCAATGTCTCATATACCCCTAAACTACGAGAATCCCGGCCTGCTCGACGAGGCGTTACAGCAAATCCCACTCGATAGGTTATCGCAGGAGGCAGAAGAGGAGGTGGAACTTTTCCAAGCGAAAGCCGCAAGCCTGGGAAAATCAAAACCGGAATGGAGTCATCAAGAGTGTATGGTTAGGGCCCTGCTCAGGTACGTTTCTGTCTCCTGTCTGGCTTCCATGTCATGATGGATGTTTGTCTGTTTCTTGCGCCAGCTAACTCGTGACTACACAGGTGGTTTCGCCGATCATTCTTCACCTTTGTGAATAATCCTCCATGTTCCGAATGCTTGTCGCCCACGAACAAAATCCGTAACGTTGCGCCTACACCAGAGGAAAGAGCCCATAGTGCGACATGGGTCGAGCTGTATGCGTGCGTAACCTGTGGGGCATATGAACGATTCCCACGATATACGGAGGCATGGCAATTACTACGAGTAAAGCGTGGAAGGGCTGGCGACTTCGCCAACGTCTTCACCATGCTTTGCCGAGCTCTTGACATCCGAGCTCGCTGGGTGTGGTGCCAGGAAGACTACCTGTGGACCGAAATTTACTCTGAGCATCAACAACGATGGGTTCACGTCGACAGTTGCGAAGAGGCTTGGGATATGCCCCACATGTACTATAAGAACTGGGGGAAAAAGATGTCCTACGTTATTGCCTTTTCTCGCGAGGGCGCGGTCGACGTTACCAGGCGGTACGTAGGGTCACCGGACGCCCTGCTCCCACGGACACGCTGCTCCGAAGGCGTCCTCAAGTTCATCATGGAGGAAATCACCAACCTGCATCGGCCAAAGTACGCCCCGGACGGAGAGACCCGCCTGCGGCTCTATCGGGAAGATGTAGCCGAAGACGTGCAGCTTCGTTCGTTGTGGTCGGCTACCCTGGAACAGAGTCGGAGGTTGAAGGCGGCCGCTGCGGCTGCTGCTCGGGGTGGCCGCAGTAGCCCCGACAACAAGAGCGGCGCCAACATGATGGGCTCGCCAGCGACGGGCGACATCAAACGACCCATCCCTGAGGATGCACCTGTTCCTGATGTCCCTTCACTCTGGCCGACGTATGGACCTTGACGGCATGGTATTTGTTCGGACACATCTTGAATAGATAGCAGTCATCATTTTCACGTCGTTTAATACCCCCTCCCCCGTTTTATCAGAAGGAAAGGAGGCATGCAATGTCATCAATCTTTTGTTTGTTATATATTATACATATACCCTTTGTCATGTCATGTTCAAGAAAGATTCATGTGGATTTATTCGGAGGGAGGCATTAAGACTACTTGGTAGTGATGGGTTGGAAAAGTTGCGCCCTTGGGGCTTTTGGGCTGGAGTAGGGAGTTTCTCGAGACTTGTGGGAATTTTTAGGCACATATGATGAGTGAGGGCCTAATCAAATTTTTGAACTACCAGCCTCTGTGTATCATGCTGTTCAAAATTTCACGATTGCTCGCGTATGACTTGATAGACAGCATGATCGTGCCCATTTCCCAGCCCGTGTTGTTGATTTAGGGTGCGCCAAAGCCCAGATCTTTGCTTGTTAGGTATGCTTTACGAAACTACGAACTGCACTTCCCGGATCCGGGTCCCACAAGAAAAGTCCAAACATACTGATCTGAACAAAGCCGCTCCAAACAAACACTGCAAGGACAAGCGGCGGGGGTGGTTGGTCTTTGTTCCGCTACCTTCTTCCAAAGATCGAACAAACAAAAGACGATGACGGAAGCTGACGCACAAAGAGACTGGAGCCGTTGGGACATGGGGGAATTTACATGATTTCGTGAAGGGACAATGGATGGGTACTATGGGCTTGGCGATAATGGATTTTGGGAGAAGAATGGAGGACAGGTGGAAAAACAAGCTACGTAACTACGGGGGTTTTTCGGAGCGGGAGTGATTGCAGTCTAGCCACTTGAGAGAGGATTTAGGTATGGAGTTGGTCCGCACCTGGTGAGTATTTATCTAGTGGCTTTTCAAATTTTTAAATTTTTTTTATTTTTTTTTATTTTTTTTTTTTGGGTTAGTTGAAGGTCTGGTCCAAGCAGTGACACTCCTCAAAACCATGATGAGTTTATGTTTCCCAGTTCGATGTATTTTGGTGGTGACTTGGAGGAGTGTCACTGGGCTGTTCCATGATTGAGTATTTCTAGGGGGTTCAACTCTCCAATATCCACAACTGGAACTTGACGGAAACGATGTCTTAAAAGATAAATCTCGGATATTCAAGGAAACATCAGAAGCAGGATATATCAAAGTACACAAAAACCCAGTGAGAGAACCTAGTGACAGGTAACTACATTAGCAGAACCTTCAAACCTGGAAACGCCGCATCGCCTGCCCCGTTGTCAGCTCCCCTTACACCACAATCCAACAGGAACCCATCCTCATACACTCCGAGTCCATGTATGTACCATGTATCCAAAAAGAAAAAACCCCAAATCCCAAAGAAAACATATAACTAAACATCCTGCTCAACCTCCTCCATCCTCGATTTCTCCACCTCCTTCATCAGCTCCTTCACATCCACCATCTCCAACGCATACCCTTGTTCATGCGCATCTCGTCTTAGTTGATCCGGATTCCAACTCCTAACCACCACGCCCTTGGCGAGATCATCCAGCTTCGGCCGGACTCTCCTTTCATCCACCGGCACGTCGGCAGCAGGAACATCGCCATCTTTGTCGTTGGAAAAGGGGTTAAGCAGTGTGCCGATAGCTTGGGACCAGGTGCGTTTGCGTCTGTTTTCGGCGGAGGGCGGGGATAGGCCGAGGGCTGTTGGTGTTCTTTGTTAGTTATCGATATACGATATATAGACAACCAAAAGAAAAGGGGGGTGGGAGGAAGAACACACACAAAAAAAAAAAAAGAAACAAGACGGGAAAAAAAAAAAAAAAAAAAAAAAAGAAAGATTACAAGACATACCCCTATAAGCAGTCTCCGTCATGCTGTCCTCCACCCTCCACGCCTGCCTCACCGTATCCCCCACCGGATATATCGCCGGCCCCCTCTTCATCTTGACTTTTTCATCTTCACCAAACCTTCTCAGCTTCGGCCTCCTATACCTTTCGGAAATCGGATCTTCTGCCACGGGATCATACACCATCTTGGGATCCACATCATTACCCTCCTTGATTTTTCTTTCGGTCTCCTCCGAAGTGTACCCGACCCCCAAAGGCCAGCGGTCTAGACGCCAGTATTGGAATGACTTTTTACTCTTGGCTGCTCCTTCTTCTCCTCCTTCTCCTCCTTGTTGTTGTAAACGAGCAGAAGCAAATTCCCACGACACATCCCTCTTCCTCACCGTCATATGCCTAACCTCCCCCGTCTCCGGATCAGGTCCGTAATAAACCACTTCTCTCCCAGGGACAAGCATGGACAGGTTACAGATGGACTCCTCGAGCAATTTGCGCTTGACCACGGCAAAGGCTTCGGTCTCGGTCATTCCTTCCCCGGTGTAATCTCTGGGAGACAAGCGTTGGATAAGTTGCTGCAACGAAATCAGACCCTCGTCCTTGCCAAAAGCGTGTTGAATCTCGGTCTTGCACTCCGCTTCAAAAGTAGTCAGGCTTTCGGTCAGATACTCGGCTGGGACCGGTTGCGGTTTCAAGCGGCCCTGTTCGGCGCGCTCCTGGTTGAGCATGTAGATGGTGTAACCCAGCCTAAACCCGAGAGCCATGAAGAAATTCCAGACGGGGGATTGCGGGTCGGTAAGCTCTTGCGAGCGGTCAATTCCGGGACAAAGGATCTGCTGCCAGGTCGAGATGTACCCCAAGTTGTAGCCCGGTTTCTCGCGGTGCGCGGTGGGGCCGGGCCAGATGACGCGGTTCTCGGGAAAGTATTTGTCCAAAGGCCGCATGACGACGCCGTAGCAGCTGGGGTCGAGCTGGAATCGGACGTGCCCCGTGTCGGCGAGTCGGTCGAGCCAGGCCATGGCGTCGTATGGGTGGAAGACGACTTTATCGACGGGGGCGCCCTCGCGGCCGGCGTTGACTTTTGCGAGGAGCTCCTCGACCGTCACTTGGGCGTCCGCGTCGGCAAAGAGCGAGTCCGGGTCCCGGTCGTCGAGAATCTTTTGTACGCGCCGCGCAAAGATGTGGAAGATCTTGTATTTCTCCTTCGGCTCGTTGGGATAGAAGTTGTTGGGCTCCCAGTTGCCGTCGTTGACGGCCTCGGATGCGAGAAACTTGAGCCAAGGGATGTCCTCCTCTAGGTCGACGTAGCGGGGGGCTTTGCGAGGATGGGTCGTGCCGACGATCTCGAGCTCATCACCGTGCAGGCGCACTTCGGCGGGCACGTCGTGGTTGTGGAACTCGCCCGAGAGGCCACGGTCGATCATGGCTTTGACTTCATCCAGAAGGAGACGTGGGGCGCGCCGCTGGGCGGCCGAGAGAAGCTGGTAGGTGATGTTGCACTGGTCTAGGATGTCTTGCTTTAGCTGGACGTCTGGGTCGACCATGCGCCAGACGAACGGGCCGCCCGTAACGACGTTTTGGGGTAGTGTTACCCAACGACGATCTTGTCGGCGAAGAGCTTCGACGCGCTTCAAGGCCTTTTGGCGCAGATGCCTCAGGGACTCGAGATATTTGGGGATCTGGACAGTGAATGGCATGGTATCCGCCTGGGCTTGGATCTTCTCGTCTGGAATGCGGTGTGGTACGAACTGTACACCATCGGTGTCTCGAGTGATCTTCTGCAAAACCGCAGCGTCTATAGGAAGCTGAAGTGTGCGTAGAGGGCTGGCCATGTGTTCCTTCACACTCGTCTGATAAGCCCGCAACATCTGCTGCAGACCAGCACGACGGGCTCCTCGCTCTCTAGCAAAGCTCCTCGGGTCGTTGGGAAGGATGATGGTATCATCAGCCAGAACCTTTGTGTTCGTGGTTAGATCGTTTCGAACCCAGCCGGCGTATTTGGATCCTGAGAACTTGACGAATGCCTCACTCTCCACCAGGGCGAGATTATTGTCTCCTTCATCGTCATGCCATACCTCTCGCTGGTCGTGTTTGAAGTCCTCAAACAGTTCATAGTTGCCGGGTTCGTCGATGAGCATGGTGTTGACAGGCTCAACGGGTCGAGGATATGTCGGTCGAGGCATCAGATCCCTTTTATCAGGAACAGGATTTGTCGATGGGATGGGCCAGTTATGGACGTCACCAAGCCAGTTGAGGCGAGTTGACTTGAGGCTCCCCTTTGGCAGAGGGTTGATGATCAACGGTGTCGGCTGAGCATTGTAATAGTCAAAGATCTCATGCACCCTGACCTTTTGGAGAGCATCAGCGTGCATCTTTTGGGTTTGTTGACTGGCATTCGCGAGCTGCCCCTTAGGATCCTCATCAGAAAGCCATTGGAGGTATCGAACCGTCTCAGCAAATTTCGGGGCCCAGTTGAGATCACGATACATGTCTTCCTCGCAAAGCAGGTTGTTGACGTGTTCGAGTCGGACAGCCAGCGGAGGTTGTCTAAACCCTTCGTACTCGGAGTCGACCGTCCAGTCCGGGCCAGTGCGGTCCACAATCGGCTCGATCAGCTGTCCTCCTTCTACCGCGGTGGCACTGGGACCATAAGCAGCAGGCAATTGAAGCTTTTCCAGCTCTTTTATCTGCCCAAGGATGTCTCCAAACATATCATCTTCTCCGCCGTCTGGACTTAGAACAGTGGGTAGTGAGCGAAACGGCCCGGGCGGCACAATACTCATCGTCGCTCCGTTTTTCTGGTCGTCCAGGCGAATGTCATGCACCCCTGCTGACAATGCGCGCCCCGGATCGTCGATGATGTACGCGGCCTCCATTGTCTTTTCTGTCTCCTTGGGCCATGGCTTGTAGTTGTCCGGGATAGGATGAAAAGGGAGCACAACCGACCCTTCGGCGCCCTGAAACCAGTAATCCCAAATGGTGTAATGAGAAGCCTCCCCCATAAACTCGATTCCGAGACCGTAGTCCAGGATTTCGGGATTGCAGAGGAACAGCTGCAACTGATCGATCTTGTCGGCCTCCTTGCAGGCGGGGAAAACATGGCGCTCCAAGTACTTTTTGAAAGAAGGGGGACACTCGGCGTAGTAGCTTGCATATCCGCGTAAGAAGCGAAGAAAATTTTCTAGCGACAGTGTGCTACGTTAGCCTGGAACAGTTTGTGAGGTTGAATACAAAATCATACCATCCATGGCCTTTTTCATTTCACTAGCACCTCGGAGCTTGGGGCGACCCCCCTCCATGCCGGGTCCAGACATCTTGACGAGTGCAATTCGTGTTTCTCTTTTCGCTATCTCTTATCCAGCTCTGGATAATCCACATCTGCTTGAACGTCGCGCGAAGTCTAGTAGTATCCTTGCCTTGCGACTCGCGCAACGCGCTGAAATTGTGTAATAGTATACGGTGAACAGAGAAAGTTGAAAAGATAGCGGTTGGGTTGTGATAAGCGCTCACAAGAGTTGCGTGTAAGAGGAAGAAAGGTGATTGTCCGGGTGTGATTGATGTTTTGAGTCTATCGGACGGGACTGGGTTGCTCTCGAAGGGCGGCACTTGTGCTTCAAGGGACCAGTTAGCAACAATCAGGGACACTTGCCGTTTGCATACAAAGCTTCCGCATTGGGGAGTGACAATAAAGAACAAAGCGGACTGTTTCTGTTGTCTCCCTGAATTAAGCAAAGATGATCCTGCTCGAGGATTTGTGCGTCTTTGTTTCTCACCGGGAGACAAGAACAATCTCATAAGCAGCAATTGGGCACAACAGCGGAAATAGGAGGTATCGCGCAGAATCTCAATGGAAAACTGGCTAGTTCTCAAAGGAAGGAATGAAAAGGTTTTTCCTAATCAACGTTGTTGCTCCAACTTAAGCTTGGGTAATGGTGTCTTTTTCAAAAGGGGAACCGTTACTTTACGAGCTTGTTGGTGATTATCGCGATTGTTGATGACTGCCACGTTACCCTCAGCTTAGCCAACATCATACGATATGGACTCTTCAGAGGATAAACGGCAACAAGCCTTCAGAGAAGATGAACAACGCCTGCTTGAGGGGCATCCGATTTACCGGTCGAGGCCAGACGGAACTGTGAGCGTGCTTCGGCGTAGGTATGGACTCTAGTATCTCGACTCTTTTCAAGCATACATCCAGGCTAACTGTCTCAGGCCTGGAAGACGCATACATCGACCTCAGCCAGCTCCTCCTTCGGTAGATCAGCCTCATAGCCTTGGAGTTCAGACCCGTAGCATGAGCAGGATGCAAACCCAGAATGATGCGGGCTTCCAAGACAACGCTCATGTGGCCCGTCCAAACATTCCTGCGGCATCGGCTTCCCCGTTTGGTGAATGGACGCCCGATATCGCCTACGGAAGTGAACTCTGGGTAGAAGGTGAGGACTTGAGTCGCATTGAGATTGCCGAGAGAGGGATTGCGCGTGCTCGCTTGCGGGTCGAGCATTATAGAAACGCTCCCAACCCAGCCATTTTCCAGCAACAGCTGGATGAGGAGATCAGGAAGCGGGAGGAGCTCGATGATCATGACGAGGAGAACACCAAACCAATGTAAGTAGTGGCAAGTGATTCGCCACGAAGGCATGAGTTCAAGCAATCATGCAAACTGACAAGACTCAATTCCACAGATCTACCCTTGCTTCAACCCATCGAGAAGCCATCAACAGACGTCTTGAACTTTTGCATGAGATTCTCGAGCAGACAGAGTCTGAAGCGCAAAGGGTCAATATCGAAGCCGCCATTGCCGGATACGAATCCGGGGCCATTCCGTATTCAAGATCGTATACGCTCATTTGGGCCGGCCGTATCGTCGACACTTGTCCCGGTTACGGCTCGTTCACAACGGACCGTGATTCTCGGCTTGACACGTATCTTGACGAGCATGGGCCTGGATGGCTTTGGCATGAGCCACCCCTCGCAGCGCAAGGCAAACTACGTGCCAAAAAAGGCACGAGTCTTGAGAACCCGCTCATGGGGCGCCTGGATACATATGGACAAGGTCATTACAACATTAAGATGTATTTCCGCGCGCGTAAGGAGAGAGTCATGCGCAAGGGGGCCAAGCGTGCGAGAAAGGCAAAGGAGAAGTTGCCGGAGTTCAACGCGCAGCCTGACGAAAAAGCTCAAGTAGTTGAGTTGTCTTTGCTCCTCGACTCGGGCGCCACTTTGCCGTGTATCACGCCCCAAGACCTTGCCCTTCTCGGCATCGACCCCAAGACATACGCGGCGCAGACGGCCTCGGAACTCCACCTCGGTGAGGGGACGGTGAAGAGGGCCATTTATGAGCTGGATGTGGGGTTCAGGTTCGGCGAGGAAGACTGGGCATTCCATACGGTGCCAGTCATTGTCTTGGAGGGCGAGAGTCGACTGAGCGGCATGCTTCCCTTCAACGTATGCTATATATCAAGCGCGCCAGGCACACATAGAATGTGGCTTGGTCAGAAACGACGCGACGTGCTTGGGGCTGGTCGACTACCGGGACGTATGAAGGCCGGGGAAGTGCACGAGGGGGAGGGCCGCAATCCGTTTTATGGAGCTGTTGGAACGCCGGCAAACAGCTTTTGGGCCACGGGAGGTATCAACTTGAGAGACCGAGACTCTTCATCGAAGTTTCTCAAGGACCGCACGGATGAGCACGATGCGGTGTTGGAGGAGCCGTCTAAGATGTTCAGGTTCGAGCATGACCTGGGGAATGGTGAAACTTGGGTGGATATCGGGTCCTCATCTGGTGCGGATGAAGAGGAGGCTGTCAAGGCGAGTCCTCCGAGGAAAGGGAAACAAGCAGCGGGATCAAAGTCTCTGAAGCCTCCGAATTAGCCCACTGAGACTGAACTTCAGGCAAGCATAGAGCGCATTCAACGGTTGAAAAGGGAAATCCTGGGTGCAACTGGTCAGCCTGTGCCAGCGACGGGCAAGAGAAAGGCGAGAAGCTCCGCATTACTGAGCCAATGAGATTAGGCCAAGATTCGAGAATATTGGTGTAATATGACTGGGTGTACCGCAGTACATGGATGGAGTATATCTGATTCAATATAGGGTGGCGATGATGATGATGATGATGATGAGGTATTAGTGAGGAGGTATTAGTGAGACATGTATCGTGATCCAATGTTTGGTGTTTTGGTGTTGAATTGGTGAAATGGTTGGGCTCCACTCGGTTCATTGAGGTGCTCCCCCCACACTTTTCCTGTTCAGGGGTCCCGCGCCGGCGGCGTCAGGTCGTCTCCACCCTCAGCTCACAGTCTCCACTCTGGAAGGTAGGTCACTGGCGCGCACTTTGAGTGGTGCTCAGGCCTCAGGGCAGTGGTGCTCTCTTTCAAGCAGCCCGGCCCAATTACTCTCCAAGTCAGGTTGACGCCGAAATTGCCATTGGGGCCTTGGGTCCTCTTCTTTCCCAATCTGCCCAGCGGGAGATCCCAAGTTCCCATGAGGTTATCTAGAGGTGATCTGAGGTTATCCTGACTTCAGTCGATGGAAAAAAGGCTTCCACTTGTAGGGAACAGTCAGAACGAAAGACACACGAGAGCAAAGAGCCTCCGATTTGTCCACTTGGACGCTGGTAACGCGGATTTTATGTTTCCCGCGCTTCCACTTTCACTTTCCTTCTGGCTTTGGGTTCCCAACGGAATACCGCCTTCAGGTCCCGCAGCCCAATAAATACCTACCTACCTTTCCAGAGGTAGCCAACCAAGAGCCGGAACCATTGCTTCCACTTGTCTTGCCCAGAAGCCATGTGCCCGCCCCCGGGGCCCAGGATCACCAGGCTAACTGAACCCACTGGACCACCATGACACCTTACTTATGTACACACTACCGACTGCAGCAACAGTGCAGCGCACTACAGGGGTCGGTCTCGTTTGGGCCCGTTTTCCATCTCTTGCTCTGCTGCAGGCCGGGACCCGACACGGCATTCCTTCCGCTTTCCATCTCTTCCTCTCTCTCTCTTACTTCATGTTGAAACTTCTCCCTCCATTTCCACTTGTTTGTCTTGATTACTCCCGTCCTTACCATCCACTCGCTCATTACGACAATCACCGGGTCGACGGCGTAGACAGCCAACTTGAAGGAAGTGGAAGACGGAAAGAAAGGACAGGAGCTTGGACCGCGTCGCGCTCTCTCTCTCTCCTCTCTCCTCTCTCTTCTCTCCTCTTCAGAGCAGAGCCAGATAGTACTCCAATTGGACGTCATTTCCCATTCCTTCGGGGGTAGCTCCTTTTACTGGCGCTCCTTCTCCCTCGTCTTCTCTATCGACACTGCTGCATCACTTGTTGTTGTTGTACTTAGAATCACCCCTTTCTCTCTTGACTTCTACTTTGCATTCGCATTGTCCGTTACCACGCCGATACATCAAGCATCTGCTCGACACCATTATCAAATCGTCTGATTATCCTCACCATGTCGTCCAAGCCAGACCCGAGCGGAACAGGCCACTCTGCCTCCTCTAAACGCTTTCAGCTGCCCGCCCTTGACTTCAGCTTTGCGCCTTTGACCGAAGGTACCGATATCCCACCTCCCGAACCGTCGCCGAGGATCAGGGACGAGTCGACGAGAACATCAGACGGGGAGGATCTCCAGGAAAAAAACACAAATGGAAGTGGAAATGGGTCCCTGGCTCCACCCAATGGAAAATCCAGCAGACCACATGTATCCTTGCTGACGTCGCCCATGTCGTCCACGTCCGGAACCACCAAGTCGTCAGGTGAAGACCACCTCACATCACCCACGACGTCGTCGAGTCGCAATGGAACCATCCGCCGTATGCTCAGTCGCCACAAGCTGAGAAGCCCCCACGTCAACGGCGACGAGACAATTGCCGAAAATGGAGCAGCAGTGTCGCCGACCCAGGAACAGCAGCAGCAGCAGACGACGAATCCTCGGCCGCCGTCTAGCAACCGACCGCCGAGTAGCAACAACAATCATGAAGTCAAAAAGTCAAGACGGGTCAGTGGGTGGTTTGGCAAGATTTTGGGGGGAGGCGACAAGAGCTCGACCACCAGGAACAGGCGCGCCAGTATGATGGCTCCCTTTCTTACCTCGCCATCTTCCCCTGAACCGGCACAGGTACGACCCCTTACGGAAAACAAGCCCAAAGGCCCGCCACCCCCAAAGATCCCCGAGCTCAGCCAGCTCAAGTCCAAGCTAGACACGAAAGACGACGGGGGCCTTCTTGGGGATGATTTGTTCAGGGACATAAAATAAGCGGTTCACAACCACCACAAAAAAGAGGCAAAGTGAACAAGAGGCACATCATATTCGCGACAGGCGGGAGTCATAAATCTGTGGAGGCTGGAAGCAATGCCCAGGTCAGACTTCCCATGAAGAAGCGACGAGTGAGAGATCATAAGACACACTTGTTGAGGGGATGTACGCGGTGGTAACGTGGGGGGAGAGTGATCACCAAGATGGATTGAGACGGTGGATGTGGCGGAGGTTCCAGAGATACCCAACTCTTTTGTTTTGTTTGTTTGTTTCCTTTTCCACTTCTTTCAACCGGGTCATTGTTCGGGGTTTCCCATCTTCACATGCATGATGAAACATTTTCTTTTGTTTTTTTTTTCTTCCAAAAAAAATCTGTTTCTTGAGTACAGGGCAGAGGGGCTGCTCCAACATGTACCAATCATATCGCCGAAGAGAAGACCAAAGGGGTCTTCCTTTTACATCTACAAGCAGTTGTTATTTTCAATAACACCAATTTGAGACGTCACGGGGTTGCATTGAAGTTGACGATAGATATTGGGGAAGGTATTCGAACGCAAAACGTGATGGTGGTAAGAGAGAATACCTCGAGCGAAGTCACATATAGCTAAGTATTCAAATGATATTACAGAGTGTGATCGAACTGTCAATGCTTTGCATATTACCGTTACGTTTGCCGATATACCAGGCCATTTCTCTTCATCACTAACATAACAATAAATTGTACAGTCTCCATCGGTAGATTCGGAGCCCTGTTGTGCGAGGTAGCATCACTCTCACGCTTGGACCCCTTCCAAACCGTGTATGTATACTTGCAGCACATTAAACATCATGTCACCGATAACAATACTCCAGTCCTTGAATTCGGCTGGCGCGGATGATTTTCTCTGTCAGTTGGAAAGTCTTTCACCAGCTCTGGAATCTTCTATTCAGCTTGATTCACTTTCCACGGTCTCAAGTCCAGGGTATATGACCAGGGAAGTCGAGGCTGAAAGCTGAAGTGAACCACCAGTTCACTCGAGACACTTGGCAACGCCATATACTTACACAGTAGCCCCAAGGCCATATTCCGCATCCCATTCCGGAAAGTGTTCTATCCAATACGATGTACATACTGCGTAAGCTACGGTTCAAATTCTACTCATATTTCGTAACGGTTTCCTTGCAGCAAAAGAGGCGCTTTTTGGGGGGCTTGATCTGCTTCGGACCCTTCGCAGATTCGCAAGCAGGTGGAGGGTTAGGGATACCCTTGCGACTTTCAAGATTGCCCTGGTCTTGGCCAAACGAGTGGAGAAGAACATAAGACGTGATGATGGTCAAAGCTCCTTGCCATCTTGAAGGGTACCGTAGAGGTACCTCTAGTGTAGTGTAATGTACCTTTCTGAATGCCAAGACTAGAACGTCATCGCCAATTCCACAAGAATCGGGGTTCCATCAGACCGAGTGGACCTTTGTAATCGATAAGAGCTCCGCGACGGGACGGGACCTGACCTGGATGGAGCTGCACTGGAGGCCCGGCGGGTGAGGTCGGGTCAGAAGCTCGGGAGTTGTTGCTTGATATCATGTAATTGACGACTGCCGAAGCTAAACGGGATGGAAGATGGATGGAATTGGGAGATAGGTAGATGTCGGTTGAGGAGAAATTGTGAAGAGCTGGTGACAATTACTTGCAAGACAAAATACAAATTTGGCCTTTTGTGATTAAAAGGACAGACAGCATATGTATGTGACGCAATTGTTCATTTCATCTCAAAGCTACCTTCCGTCTTGATGTAGTAGTGTATCTGTCCTTGCCAGCTCCATGGTGTGCTTGTGACGGGAAGCGCAAGCTCACTGTGGACGTGGTCCGTCTCCATTTTCTCCATCATTGCGGCCGTCGATCATCTCACTACGTCCGTCCCCGCACCTTTTCTCAATTTCCACGTTGCGTCGTCCCCTCAGTTCCTCTCGGTTCTCCTACAACAACTGAACAACCCAAACGCCCACCCTTCGCATTGACTAGTGTAGTAGACTGGGTCGGTGCCAGCTCTGAAGCCAGGTCGGTAAGCGATTTGCAATCTCCATTCCCCCAATCCCCCATTCCCAATTCTAAAATCCCGAACCACCACAAAAGCCAAGAGAACCCAAACACTAATCTCGCCAAAACCTCGAAACAGACGCGAGACTAGTGTACACACAGACTACAGTACCAACTCAACCTAGCTCCACGAAACAAAAGTAACGACAAAAGTCACACCCAAAAAGCGAAATGAAGACCACCCTCACCCCTGTCGCCAGGGCCGCCGCCGCCACCGGCCGATTCTCCGGCTACGGCCACGGCCTTCGCACCACCACCACCCCCTTCGTCCTCCGCACCGCTGCCGCCGCAGCCGCCGCCCCGACCGCCGCCTCCGGGCTCATCTTCCGCCGCCACAAATCCGGTCCCTACGGGTACACCCAAGCCAAAGCGCTCGTCTTCTCGCGCTTCGGCGAGCCCGCCGACGTTTTGTCGGTCCACCAACACTCCATCTCCCCTTCTCTCCCCGACGGCTCCGTGCTCATCCGGGCGCTCGCCTGCCCCGTCAACCCCGCCGACGTGAACACCATCCAGGGAACCTATGGCGTCAAACCCAAATTCTCTCCGCTGCTGGGGACCTCGGAGCCGTCGGTGATTCCGGGGAACGAGGGGTGTTTCGAGGTTGTGAGCGTAGGAAACGGGGTGCGGGGGCTGAAAAAGGGCGATTGGGTGATCCCGGCGACGACCGGGTTCGGTACGCTGAGGACGCACGCGCTGGTGGAGGATGCCGACAAAAAGCTGATGAAGGTGGGAGGGGACAAGGGCAAGGAAGGGTTGACGCCCCTGCAGGTGGCGACGGTGAGCGTCAACCCGTGCTCGGCGTATCGGATGCTGAAGGATTATGTGGACTTGATCCAGTTGAGCGTGGATGGGTTTGCCAAGGGGACGGCGAGTGGGGGAGCGTGGTTCTTGCAGAATGGAGCCAACAGCGGAGTGGGCAGGTCGGCGATTCAGTTCGGTAAGCTTTGGGGGCTGAGGAGTATCAATGTGGTGAGGGAAAGAAACACGCCCGAGGAGACGGAGGAGTTGAAGAAGGAATTGATGGAGTTGGGCGCTACGGTGGTGGTGACGGAAAATGAGTTTTTGGATCGCAGCTTCACGCAGAGGCTGAAGGACGAGTGGACGAATGGCGGAAAGGATCCGTTGATGTTGGGGTTGAACTGTGTCGGCGGAAAGAATGCGGCGCAGATTGTCAGGAGTCTGAGTCCCAAGGGTGTGATGGTTACATATGGTGGCATGAGCAGGCAGAGTTTCCCGTTCCCTACGGGGCCGCAGATCTTCAAGAGGTTGAGGTTTGAAGGATTCTGGTTGAGTGCGTGGGCCGAGGAGAACCCGGAGGAAAAGAAGAGGATGATTAATGAGATTTTGGAGCTGATGCGCGAGGGCAAGTTTAAGGCTGCGCCGGCGCAGGAGGTTACCTGGTCTTGGGATACGGAGGAGAAGGTCTTGAAGGATGCGGTGCAGGGTACTCTTGAGGGATTCAGGAGTGGTAAGGGTGTCTTTGTCTTTGGTGAGACATAAGCAGTGATGACGATTGAGGTGTGTGTGTGTGTGTGTGTGTGTGTGCATACTCACGGTATGTAGAGGTAGATCTATGGGTGGATATTTGAATGCTTCGTGTTACCTTATAACGCTGACTCCAGTCTATGACTATGTGCAAAACAGAACACATCGCTGACCAATCCTCCACACAAATATCCTCCTCCCACTACGTCCGGAAAGCCTGCATGACTCCATGCAACCGATCAATCATGACCGGCACCAGCGCATTCAAACTATCCTCCATGATCTTCTCCAAATTCCTAATCGCCTCCTCCTCGCTCAGTTCCAAGTGAAACCTGTCCCTAACCTTGAACACTGCCTTATCCGGCTCCAGCTTGATATCCGGAATATTGGCATCCACCATCAGACTAAAGAGATTTAGAATCAAATTGCTGTTTTTTCGGAGGGCACTATACGCCAAGAAGCAGTACTGCTTGAACTGGCGATAGTGCTCCGAGTTGACCCCGCCCATGCAGTCCACCATCTCTTTCGACAACTTCATCACGGGGGCAAACGGCTTCGGGTCGCGGCCGAGGATGTACCCGAAGTCGGCGTGGAAGAAATGCCCGTCGGGGGCCAAGAGGAGGTTGTCCAAGTGGCGGTCGCCGACGCCCAGAATGTACGTGATGACGCAGTAGCCGGCGCACGACCTGACAAAGGTGTCGAGCGTTTCCTTGCGCAGGCCCAGCGGGCCGTTGCTGTCGGGGTTGTTTTGCTTGAGGTAGGCGAGCGCGGCGTTGTTGCCGTATTTGTTGAGGATGCCCTGGAAGGACATGGACGGGACAAACTGCGAGAGGCCGGCGCTGGTGCTGGTAGCGAGAATCTTGTAGGGCGAGAGCTTGAGGTCGAGGTTCTCTTTTTGTAGGAGGTCGTCCATGAGCATGATGATTTGGATGACGAGCTGGTCTTGGCGAAGGTCATCGCCTGTTTTGAAGATGAGGGGGTACTTGGTCCCAGAGGTGGTTTTGAAGGCCACCTTGATGGGATGGAGGGAGGATTTGAAGACGATGGTCTCCTCCGGGATCGCGCCCGTGATCATGACTGAAGGGTCCAGTGGGAGTGGGAGCGGCGGGTCGAGGGTGACCAGCTCGTTCTTGGATTCGGCCAAGAAGTGCTTGACCCGGTCGGTTCTTCTGGCGATAGACTCGTTGGCCTCCTTGACTTCTCCTGAGACTTGAGAAAGGATACGAATCCACTCGGCCTGTCGTTTGTATGTTCTTCTCTTCTCCTGGCCCCCCGGCTGCTTGTCAAGCTCGGTCATGAAATCGTATGCAACCTTGGTGTAGATTTCCCTGGCATCTTGTCCTTGCTCGGAGCTCCTGTCGTCGATTTCGACCATAACATACCAGTAAAAATAGTTGCCGAGCGTCAGACTTGACACGGCCCTCGTTATCAAGAAACTGGCCAGGGAGCTATCCTGGGATACGTCTTGACGGGACTGTGGCAATATGTGCTCGTACTTGAGCGCCTGAACCAGCTGCAAAAGATACAGCAGCAGCTCGTTATCGTCTGCTTTCCGTAATCGTTTCACTGCGAAGGCTCTTACGGCCGAGTTGCTGAACGTCGGGCCCAGCAACTCCAGCGCATCGTCCACATCAATATCAGTCCACTTTTCGAGAACCACCACAGCCGACCTTGCTTCTGACGCGTCGAGCCAGTTGACTGACTTGACAAACTTGGTGAGAGCCTTTTTGTATCTAGTTAAGTGGTATCGGAATTTCCAGATGAGGTCCTTCTCTTCGGGCGACAGACTGTGGGTTGGTGGGTAGGACATGATCTGGTTGAGTTCATCTCTGACTTTAGCGTTTGGTTTCAGGTCTTTATCCAGAATACCGTTGCGATGCTGACTGCGGACAAGTCTTCGGTGCTTGCTCTCGGCTGGGTTGTCCCTCGCGCCTACCTCCGGATCGTAAACTCGGATCAAGCGGCCTGCGGAGGTTTCATCGTCGGCATCTATGCGGCTGATTCCCGGTCCAAGCTGAATGTCTGGTGTGGGCTTCACCATGAGACCCGACTGTGAGGACGATAGATGCTGGAGCGACGAGATGGGTGGAGGTGGATACTCGTGATCTGCAAAGACAACGGGGAAGTCAAATCTGGGCAGCTCGACAGTCAACAGAAAGTCGGACGGCACTGGGATGGGTTTGGAGGCATCGGTGTTGGCACTGGCGAGAGCTTCCTGTTGACGCTGAATAGCCTTGAGCCTGAGGGAAGATTTGGCCGAACCATATCCGCGCTTTTCGATTACCCTGAAGGCCAGTTGGTCGAGCCAGTCGACACGGGGTATCTCTCCCATCTCGTGTTTCTTGAGAAGGTCCATCAAGCGGTCGTACTCTTCGGCATCGTTGTCCACAATGGATGAGGGAGTTCCCTTTTTGCTGGAGCCCACACCGGACCTTCTGGGTATGAAAGCAGGAGCCCCGGTATCATCATTGCCATCTGCTTGTTTGTGTCGGTACACAAAACACTGTTGACGGCCCTTGTACAGTTGGTTGTCTTTATCGAACAAGGGCAGTGTGGTGCCACCAAAGGGAATGGCATGACCATGAGCGCCTTCGCCTCCGGTTGGAGAGAGGTCCCAGAGGGTGATGGCCAGACGGGCATTTTCGGGGAGAGTAGAGTAGTCGATGGGCAGGGTTAACCACTCGGACCATTTGCGCTCATTCCGGAACCACTTGTAGGGTGTTTGGACGGGAACAGTCAGAGGCTTGGATCCGGCCCAGACCTGGACGGTGACATAGAGGTCCGAGTGAGGACTATGAGAGTTGATTCAGTAGCCATCTTCTCGGACAACAAGAAACAGGTGGGTGTACCTTTGGTTAGAGCCAACATGTCGCAGGTCTGGCCTCTCAAGGAGAGTGCTGAACGGGATGGGCGTCTCCTCTCCCTCAAGACTCATGATGCGAATCGAGACGGGATAGTTGAGCTGGTCGGAGCTCGCAAACGAAAAGGGCTCCATGATGGGCATGGTTCCAGATACTTCGGGAAGTGACCGTCCCCGGAACCGAACATGAAGCACGTTATGGGATGTGTAGAGAGGTGTAAAGAAATGGAATGAAGAGTCAGGCTGAAGTCTTTGAGAAGATGAATGTGATATGTTGTACGACGGGATGAGTGTAGTCTACCTGGTGTACAGGTCATTTCACCCCCCCGCCGCCTATAGGGCTGGCAGGTGTCACATGGAACGTAGTGTAGGTATAGTAACCGCAGTTACAGCGGCCAACAAGGTTCCCCGGGCCCCGGCAGCTCCACCCCGCGAATTGGCCAGAAGGGGATCCACCTTTTTCTTTCGGCGGGGTCCACTCCGGCTTTGCTCCCACTCACTGTAAATCGCGTCTTTCTCTTGGAGGACGCGTCTCCTCTTCCATCATTCTTTGCTTGCTTCCACTCTATTTTCCAGGCTACAAGTGTCTTTCACCTCTACCCACTGCTCGTGTTTCCGTTCAAGTCGGGAAGAATTCAGTTGAGTTTGTGTACCCGATCATCCGTCTTCAACCACAGTCGAGACCCCGACAGCGAAATCCTGGGCTTGCTGTCTACTACTATCATCTCTTTTCGCCCGACGACAACCATTCCTCACACGACCGAGGTCTGTTGATATCCAGTTTGACATTTGATAGGCCCAAGGACTTATCGACCGAGGATTATTGGTGCTTTGTCGGCTTATCTGTACACTCTGTACCTACCAAAACACACCGGTCACCCCGTATCCCGCAAACACACCCATGTCCGACGAGGATATTTACGATGCGTCCCCTCCACGAGCCAGAAACCTGGAGGTGAGGAACAAGGGCAAACGGGTCTCAGACAGCCATGAAGGCCCCTCGGCAACAAGGCGGCGTATCAGGGACCCATCGCCGCCCAACCCGGATGCAAATGGCGATTTGGACGAGTACGATCCTGCCCAATCCATGCAGGAGCGGCGGCAGATTCAGAGGAAGCTACGAGATATGCAGAGGGAAATGAGAGAGAACCCCGACCAGTTCATGCAGGACAAGTCCTCGGACGCCTTGATCAACTATTTCGACCAGTCAGACACTATTATGCGCGATGTGAAGCAGACCAACGAGGCCGCCATTGATTCTCGCGGTCTAGTCTTCGCTGCCGACTTGTCCGCTCGCAGGGTCCAACGGCTAACATCGGGCAACATTGGCAATGGCATTGATGTCGACGAATTTGTCTCAAAATGCATCACCTATATGCGTCATGGCCGCGGCTTCGAGGACGACGACGCCCCGGAACTTACCAGCACACAACGTCACAGGAGGCGACGGCCTGGCCGTGCTGCTGCCGATACTGAAGATGAGGAGGATATGGGGGACGAAGGCGATATGTTGAACTGGCCACACCTGGGCCGTTATGCTGCCGTTCCCAGCGTACGCAGACCAGCTCTGCCTGGCTTCCTCTCGGGCCCTCTGTCCATCGAAAAAAAAGTCCGAAGAATGACGCAGCGCAACGCCCCCTTCAAGATCAACAGCCTTATCGAGGTGAGACCGCAGGAGTTGAGGGCCGAGGACTTGAAAAAGTCCGATAAGAACGACCTTCCGTCCATTTGTAAGAATATTCTGGAGCAACTGGAGAACAAACAGAACGCTGCGCAAGATGCCGTGGAATCCCTCCTCAATAACGGTGAGGTGGACGATCCCGAGCAAGAATTCCTCATCATGGAGAAATACGCGCTGCATTCCTCAGGAGGCATTGACCTTCTACGCTTCGTCATTAATCCCCGCTCATTCGGTCAAACCGTTGAAAACATGTTCTACGTGAGCTTTCTGCTACGAGAAGGGGGCCTCAAACTGGAGTTTGACTCATATGGTCGTCCATCTCTATGTATGTTTCTCTTGATTGTCTCCTGCGCCGCCTCCACTAACCCACGTGAAAATAGCCGCCCATGTCCACGCAGACGAGCATGAAAAGGCTCAAGGAAGACACGGCACTACTAGACATCAGGCTATCATGTCGATCGATATGGATATCTGGAAAGACATCATAGACGCTTACAACATCAAAGAACCCATGATTGATCACCGAGAGGAGGAAAGCCAGCAAGGCCCAGGGGCGCAAGGATGGTATAGCTAAAAGAGACTATTGGCTATGTTGGACTCGTAGAGGTGAGGAAGAAGTGTCCCAACACCTCCTGCGGTATGTTGTTCACCCAAAGCCATCGTCCCTAAGCCGTGTCTTTGTCTACCTGTACCCAATGATAGCGATTGATCGAGATATTCACGAGGACTGTAAGTAAGTTATGGAGTGTACCGCGCCGTGCGGACCTCAGCCATGTTTGGCAACCTTATCACAGCAGGGGCAGAACTAGAAGCAGCGGCGAGCTGCACAGTGTGTCTGCTGTTTATTAGGATGAGAAGCTTCAGATTCGCGGACAAAGGTCTGGGATCATTCAGTAACAGCCCACTTCGAAAATGTAGCAATACGGGAAGGCCTCGAGGCTTGAATGGATTCATCTAGGCTGTGACACCAAAGAGAATTGAGCCCCAAATGGCCGCCTAAATCGACGACGGGCGTGCCGTTTCTTTGTCAGTGCTCTCGCCCACGTTCGATTCTTCAAAGCCGACTAAGCGGCAACTGACCCGTCGAGTCTTTGTCAATGTTGTTTTTCGAGTGTGATTGATATGCTTAACTTACCCGCTTCCGGCCAGGTTGAATGGCTTCCTTTGAGCATGCGCATGCCACCATAACCGGCTGTCAGGAACAGGTGGCAGCAAGACTTCTTTATGCCAGCAGTCCTTTTGGGCCGAGGAAAACTCCCAGTTGGTGTCGGTACCATCAATATTGCTCATCTCAACACATTTGCAACACCAAACATCGAGAAAAATAGCAACACCAAGATACTCAAGGTTCGTATTGCAAGACGTCCGCTAACAGTCAGGAGTGAATTTGCAAGATGTCCTACCCTTCGGATGGGACTGGCCCCGGAGGTGGGTCACCTAACACCCCGGGCCAGTTTCTTAACGATCCGGCCCGTTCTTCAACGCCGAAGCTCCGGAAGAGCAAAGCACGACAGTCCCTACGTATGGATATGAGCGAACCGGAAAGCCCTATGGCATCTCCAGTATCTGGACCGGCTGCGATCCGGCTTCCAGCTCCGGCTCCGGCTCCGGCTCCGGCTCCAGTATCTGGACCGGCTGCGATCCGGCTTCCAGCTCCGGCGGCGACCCGGCTTCCGGCTCCGGCTCCGGTTCCAGCTCCAGCTGCTGGTCGGCGTATAGTTCCACCTTCGGCCTCAACTACCGTTCCGACTACGGTTTCATATACGGCCCCAGCCTTAGCTCCTACTGCGGCCCCGACTTCACAGACGCCTGCAGCTTCAGCTGGTGGTTCAAAGCCGAAAGAGAAGCAAATGCCAGAGGAGGAGGATATGGGGGCCTATATTTTCCGAAAGATGCAAGAGGCAAAGGAGGCTTCTCGCATCGCAGCCCAGGGCAAAACTAAATACAATCCCCCTGCGCAAAGATCTTACTTCCAGTTGGGCTCTGGTTGGGATGACGTCGTGGAAGATGAGAGCAATGGGGGTGACACGGGTGTGAGAGTGAAAGCTGGGGACAGTGCAGATGTTAAGGTCAGCGAGGACGTGGCGGAAGATGACTACGTGAGCGACTGGGAAAGTGAGAAGGACGCGGAAAAAGAGAAGCCCAAGTTGCTCCACGAACGGTATGTGGGTGATGGTACCGGCGCTAGGAGAGTCATTAGGGAGATCAAAAAGGCATACGAGTCAGACGAGGAAAAAGAAGATATCGCAAACACTTCAGACATCGACGAGTCTGGCCAGCCTGTTCGTGTCAAAAATAAACACGAAGTGGGGCGCTACCGAGACATGAACAACCCTTTTACATTCAGCCCCTTCACAAGTCAAGAGGGACATAGGGCGGATAATGAAGCCGCTATCGAGGAGTACGACCGGTTGCGGGACGACAATGAAGGGAAAACGGACCCCACCAAACCACTGAAATACAAACCATACGACGAGGGAACGCTGCGCGATACACGGTTCATGGTCGCCCAGTTATCGCAGTACAAGGACCACGCCATAGCAGTGCTAGATAATAAGGTCGATAGGCACAGTATGTTGAGGACGTACATCGAGAAGGCAGGAGACCCTGCGATCCGCAAGGCTTTCAATACCCTGCTGGAGTATTACGACCAGGCAAGCAAAACAAAGATGCGGCTACTCCGGGAATTCCGTGCCCTGCAGATCAAGGTGGATGATGACAAGCTGGCCAAGGAAGAGGTGGAAACATATCTCGCCCAGGCCGAAAAGAGGCTGCAGGATCAAGAGAAATCAGAGTTTGATACGTATCAACATTTGATGGATGAGAAGAAGATGAGATCGATGGACCAACATGAGCTGCAGACACTCCGAGAATTCAAGCAAGACGCGGACAGGCAACGCCTTGCAGCGGTAGCCTTGGCCACACACACGTCCGAGGCCAAGATCAAAGGCCTGGAGGAGAAAGTCGACGAACTCCAATATAGAGAGCAACAAAGGGAGGCCGACATCGAACATTGGCGGCGAGTGCAAACCGATCTCAAAAAGAAGGAGGATTCTCTATCTCGCTTGCAGGAAGAAGCTACTCGCAAAACCGAGCAGGCCGAACAGATGTCGGAATCCTTAAACCGAACGCTGAACGATATCATGGATACCGCGGCAGCGCTTGGCGTTCCTATCAAAGGCGGCGCCGACCCTGATGACATAGGCGCAACAATTCTTGAAGTCTTCGATAACATATTGAACCTGTACGAAGACACCGAGCAACGACTTGTTCAAACCGAAGAAGCCAAGGACAAGGCAGAAGCAGCGGCCAAGGAATCCGCCACACGATCCCGCAGTGAAACAATCCAGAAGCTCACGACTGAAAACAACAAGCTTAAAGAACAGAGAGATGAGCAAAAAAGAAAGGCCGACACGTTTTACCAGAAACTCAAGAGAAAGGGATGGCTTGAGCCGACCGAGGATCCATCGGCGTCACTTGCCCTCGACCAGAAGTCGTTGAAAGACCAACAAGATCGCTGGGAGTCTGAAAAGAATGCCCTGAACCAGCAAATCACTAATCTCAACAAATCGATCGAAGAAGCCAATGTGGCGCTCAAAGACATGAAGCTTATGCAGGTGGAGAGGGATTCTCTGGTCGATCTACAACAACGTCAGGAAGGGGATATCAAAAGCTTGAACCAACAGGTTCTGGACCTCAAGCAAAAATTGGCGGGCAAGGCCAGCGCCGGCGCCGATCTGAAGGATATTCAGTCTTTGCGATTGGAGAACAAGTCTTTGGAAGACCAGCGACAACGTGTACAAGCCGAAAAGGAGGTCTTGCAGCAGCAGCTTTCTCAGACGAAGGCAAGGCTGGAAAAGGTGGAGACGACCCTCAAGAACACGGCGTCGCAAAAGATGGATTTGGAGACTCAAAGAAATGAGTGGTCCAAGACGAAGAGAGTCCTGGAGGAAGAGATCAGCAGGCTCAAGAAGGAGCTTGACTTGGCTAGGAAGAATTCCGCTGCACCAACAATCGTCGAGATCAAACCGGAACCCAACATTGCCGAAAGCATCACTCGCGTCGAACAACTCATGAAGGAGCAAAAACCTCAACTACCGCTGACCGCACGCGACTTCGTCCAGGGACTGGTTGCCAAGTTGAAGGACGCGCAGGGACACAAGGACTTGGATGCCAGTGAGGATGTCATTCGTGAATGCATCGGCCTTCTCAATCGTGTCTTGAAGGAGCCTGTCTTTGATGAGAAGGACAAGGAGATGCTTCAGACTTTGCATAATGAGTTGAATGAGGCTTTGAGAAAGGGCAATGAGGACCGCGAACAAAACGCGCGGTTGCAGAGCATCATTGACAAATACGAAGGCGAAAAGGAAAGCCTTGAGAAGGAGGTCAAGGTTCATAAAGACGAGATCAAGAGGTTGAAGCAGGAGATCACTGAGAAGAAAACCTCATTGGCGAACAAGCAGCAAGAGAGAGATATGCTCAAGGAAAGCTACGAAGAGCAAATCAAAAATCTCAATGCTGACCACAAAAAGGCTGCTGCGGAGCTGAAAGTCAAACATCAAAACGAGCTGACGCAGCTCAGAAAGGACGGCGACTTGAAAGAAACCAACCTCCTGCAGAAGTTAGACACACTCAGGCAGCAAAATGAAAGTGAGAGGAACAGGCTTCAAGCCGATTACGCCGCTGAGAAGGCGAAGCTCACGAAGGATATTGAAGCTCAGAAGAAATTGGTGGCGCAGAAGGAGAAAGATCTTGCGGAGCTCAAGTCCAAGAAAGAGAAGGAGATCAAGGAGCTCACACAGAAGAAAGACGTTGAGATCGCTACCCTCAAGTCCACCAAGCAAGTCGACATGGATCAGCTTAAGAACCGCCACCTCCAAGAGACTGAGAGCCTTCGCAAACAGCACCAATCTCGAGTGGGAGAGTTGGAAAGTGAAATCGCAACGATCAAAGCGAAATATAAGAAGGACCTGGATGAACTCTCCCGCAACAATACCAGCCAGGACGCTATCAAGCTAAAGCAGCACGAAAACGAACTCGCCAACTTCAAAGCGAAGTATGAACAGGAAAAGAAGCAACTCGCGGTCCAGCACAAAACTGAGATGGAAAGCCTTACAGATCGGTACAACGAAAAAGAGAAGCTTGCAACCCAATACCAGGAACGTGTTCAGGCCCTGTCGGCGGAGCTCGCAGACAAGAAGAATGCGCTAGCAGAGTACAAAGAGCAGCTATCGGCAAGCAAAGCTCAGCTTGACAAGCTCAAAGCGGATCACGGGGTCAAGGTTGATGAGTTGCAAGCAAAACTCAAATCGGAAGTCGCCAAGGTCACAGCTGATTATGAGGGCAATCTTTCGGAGCTCAGGACCAAACATCAAGGCGAAGTCAACGTCCTTAAAGTTCACCATCAAGACGAAATCAAGAAGTTGACGGCGGGACACGACGAAAAGATCAGAAACCTTGAACACCGTATCAATGACTTGAAGGCTGAACTCAAGCAAGATAGGGCAGAATTCGATAAAAAGAAAGCTCTCCTCGAGGGTGAGGTTGCAACTCTCCAGGGGAAGGTCGATGACAAGTCCTCCAAGTTGAGCTCCAAGGAGGCCGAATTCAATGAGCTCAAAAAGCTGAACGAAGCCCAGATTGCCGAGTTGAGAAAAGATGTCGCCGACAAGTCCAATTCCTTGCAGGACAAGCTTGAAGAGCTCAGTGACCTCAAAGGACAGCAAAAGACCAGGATCGAAGACTTCAACGTACAAATCAACGAAAAGATGGCCCAGTTGTTGAAAGCCCAGAGTGAGCTCAAGGCGTCACAGGCAAGCCTCAACACCACCACTAAAGAGTACGACGCCAAGATCGCCCAACTAGAGAAAAGCCTCAAGGAAAAGAAGGATGAGCTGAAGAGAAAAGAGGGCGCCGCAACCAGCTCGACGGAACAAAACACGATCCAGCTCAACAAGCTCAATGACGATGTTAAGGATAAGCAGAAGAAGTTGGATGAGCAACAAGCTGAACTCAACAATCTCAAGACAAAGCATCAGGCAGAAACCACAGATCTCAACCAGACCATCAAGGACACAAAGGCCAAACTGAAACAGAAGGAGACTGAGCTCATCGATCTGAAAAAGAAGCACAAGGAACGGCTTGATACGCTGGAAAAGAGTATCGCTGAGAAACAGACCACGTTGGCTCAAAAGGAAACCGAACTGGAAAATCTGAAGGCTCAGAACCGAACGAACATGATGAATACCAACCGGGAAATTGGCGATAAGACCGCCGAACTTCTGAAGAAAGAAGGCGAGCTCAGGGACCTCCGGCAGAAGTACGACGATGCCCAAAAATCGGCCGATGGAAGTAAGGAGAAAGACCTCGCAATCGTACAATACAAACAAATCATTGCGACGAAGACGAGTGAACTGGAGAAAGCGAAGAAGGACGTCGCAGCCCTTACCAAGGACGTTAACGATCAGAAAGCCCGGATCAAGGACCTTGAGAGCAGTGTTTCCAGCAAGAGAGCCGACTTGAAGAAGAAGGAAACTGAAATTGCCGATCTCAAACGACAGTACGAAGAGAATATCAAAAGGCTCAACAATGACCTCAGTAGCCAGAAGGCTACGTTGACGGCCAAAGAAAATGAGATTGCTGCTCTAAAATCCGGAAACGCATCCAGGCTCAATCGCGACATCCAAGAGAAGGCAAGTGAGCTGGCGCAGAAGAACCAACTGGTTGCGAATCTAAAGGTACAGCTCGATGGCCTGCAGAAGAAGCAAAACGACTTACTTCAAAAAGGAAGCGATGCAACCAAGCTTCAAGCCGACATCGACTCGCTCAACAAGAAGATCAGCGAGAAGAGACAGAACGTCACTGAGCTTGAGGGCAAGGTCAACAAGCTTAATAGCGAGCTCGCGGAAGAGAAGGCGAGAGTGTCCAGGCGCGACAGGGAGATTACTGACCTGAAGAAGGACGTGTCCGACGAGAAGGCCAGAACCACCAGGCGCGACAGGGAGATTACTGACCTAAAGAAGGACGTGTCCGACGAGAAGGCCAGAACCACCAAGCGCGACAACGAGATCGTTGGGCTTCAGAGTAAGCTGGATGCCAAGCAAGCCTCGAAAGAGATGCTTGAGCAAGATATCAAGGATCTCAAGGCGAAGCAGGAGAAGGAGGTTGCCAGTCTGACCAGTCAGATTCTTGCCAAGAGTAAGGAGATTGTGGGTTACGAGCGCGATCTCAGTTCCCTCAAAGCGGACTACCAGAAAGAGACCACCAAGCTGAAGAATGAGATCAGCCAGAAGGAGAAGGAACTGGCCGAGATCCAGAAAACCAACAAGAAGCTTAATGCTGATATCAAGGAGAAGGAAGCCACGCTGACGACCTCCCAGGCGAAGGTCAAGGATCTCAACCGGGAAGTCCAACAGAAGAAAGACCAGATCAAGGACTTCGAGGCTCAAAACGCTAAGCTCCAGATTGACATTGAGAACAATAAAGCCGAGATCGAAAAGATCAAAGAGGAGAGGAGGACGCTTAACACCGAGGCGGACAAGAGCATCGCCAGGATTGAAGGTCTCGAACGCAAGATCAAAGAGCTCACCGGCAGCTCCGCAGAGAAAGAAGCCCAAATGAAGCAATATCAGGCCGATCTCGCTGCAAAGGCGGAGACCGAAGCCCGCATCAAGCAGCTTGAGCGTGATCTCACTACCAAATCGGATTCGCTGGCGGAGTTCGAGAAGAAGTACAAGCGGGCCAACATGGATGCCAACAACTACCGCAGCTCGTTGGCGCACACCCAAGGCGAGGTTGCCAAGCTGGAAGAGGAAATCAAAACGACCAAGGGCGATGTGCAGTACTGGGAGGATCAGATGATCATGAATCAAGAGGAAACTCAGAAGATCCAGGACCAAGTCGACAAGTTGAATATGGATGTCAAGGACAAGAACAAGATCCTGGAGGATCACGAGAAGGAAATCAAGACGCTGAGGGATACTGCCAAGCGGCTTTCTCAGGATCTCATGAATAAGAAGTCCGAGTTGGAGGGATCTAACTCTGAGCTTCAGCGTGTCAAGAACCAAGTTGCTCAACTCACGCAGGACAATAAGGACCAACGGGTTGTGGTCGACACGAAAGATGGCGAAATTAGGAAGTTGCAGAGGGAGGTTGATGATCTGAACACCCATGTGATGGACAAGGGAGACCAGCTGATGAAAAGGGGCGAAGACATCAAGAAGCTCCGGGATGAAATCAAGAACTTCAAAAAGGACATCAGTGACCACGAGACTACTCTAGAAGAGACGATGGCCGAAATCGAAAAGTTGTCGGCTGACAACAAGCAGCTCACCGCTGAAATCAGTAGCTGCAAAGACAAATTAAAGCGATCTCAAGCCGAGGCTGATGCTCTCAACAACGACATCAAAGACATAAAATCCACCAAAGAGAAGCTTAACCAGGATACCAAAGCCAAGGAGACCGTGCTGGCTGAGAAAACGAAGGAGATCCAAGGCCTCAAGGACAGCATCAATAGGTTGAACCAGGACATCAGCACCAAGAACGCGACCCTGGATGACAAGAGGGAGATAATTGATCAGCTCAAGGACGATATCAAAACAGCCAACAGCACCATCGACACGTTGAGGAAGGATGTCAAGGATAAGGATGCCAGCCTCACTCACAAGACGAAGGACGTCGTTGCTAGAGATGCTGAACTTGCCAAACTCAAGGCAGAGATTGCTTCCAAAGACGCTGCCCTCGCCAAAAAGACAGAAGAAGCCAAGGCGTTCGAAAAGAACGTCCAGACACTTACCGACCAAGCCAAGGGGTTGAACCAGGACCTCGCCACCAAAACTACCCAGCTCGCACAAGACCGGGCCACGATTTCTAAACTCAACAAGGACATCTTTGATCTCAAGACTGATGTGACAAAGCTCAAACAAGAACTCAGCACCAAGGACGCCAATCTGACGCAGAAGGCGGGCGAAATTAATTCTCGAGATGCTGGCATTGCCAAACTGCGGGAAGAGCTCCGTGCCAAAGAGGCTGCCCTGGCAAAGAAAACCGAGGAAGCCAGCAGTCTTGAGAAGAACGTCAAGAAACTGACCGACGAAGCCACGGGGTTGAAAAAAGATGTCACCAGCAGAGACGCTCAACTCGCCCAGGACAAGGACGCAATCTCCAAGCTTGAAAAGGATATTGCGAAGCTGAACCAAGAGCTCAGTACCAAGGACGCTAGTCTGACGCAAAAGACGGGTGAAGTTGGCTCGAAGAACGCTGAGCTTGCTAAGCTACGGGGGGAGATTCGTGTCAAAGAAACTGCCTTGGCAAAGAAGACCGAAGAACTCAAAGGGTTGAATCAAAGTGTCGACGCAAAAGACACTCAACTTGCCCAGGATAAGATCAAGATTGAGAGGCTTGAGAAGGAGATCAAGGGTCTCACAGCCGACATTGTGAAGTTGAGAGAAGACGTGACTTCCAAGGATAACAGCTTAGCTAAAAAGGCCGAAGCAGTCGATCACCTAAAGGCAGACATTACCGAACTCAATAGCGAAGTAGCGAAGCTGAAGAAGGAAGGTACCAACAAGGACGCCGCCATACTGGGGAAAGAGAAAGAACTCGTCAGTCTTCGCAAGGAGGTCCGGGACCTCACCAACCGGGCCAAGCAGTCTGCCCAAGATTCAAAGAAGTCCGCCGAAGATCTCGCTAATAGAGACGCTCTTTTGAAAGAAAAGGAAAAGAAGATCTTTGAACTCCAACAGGAAATTCAGAAGGTCAAGGATACCGCCGAGGAGCTGAATCAAACCACCAAAACTCGGGACAGTACCCTTTCTCAAAAGAACGAGGAACTGCGTAAGCTTAGGGAGCAGATCAAGCAACTGGAGGATGAAGCCAGCAGCCTTAAGGTAGACAAGGAGGCGCTTGGTCGGATGATCAATACCAGGGATAGCTCTTTGAAGCAAAAGGAGCAAGAGATTTCTGGCCTGGAGAAAGAAATCAAGCGTCTTTCTGAGCAGGCTGCTAATCTCACACAGGAAAAGATCGATCTGGGACAAACCATTGGCGCTAGAGATGCTTCCCTGCTGCAAGCGAACAAGGACATCGATGGCCTCAAGGGTAGCATCAAGATACTCGAAGAAAAAGCTGCCGAACTCTCGAAGCTGAACGCTGGACAGCATCAAACCATTGGCGAGAGAGATGCTTCCCTACAGAAAGCCAACGAAGACATCGACAACCTCAAGGGAAGTGTCCAGAAACTGGAAAACAAAGCTGCCACACTCGCAGAAGAAAAGGCACAAATGGGCCAAACCATGGGCGCCCACAAAACTTCCCTGCTCAAAAAGGACGAGGATATCAAGAAACTCACGGAAAATATCCAGCGACTTACAGCCGAAGCAAATGATCTCAAGAAAAGCATCGAGAACCTTACCGAGGACATCGCCATCCAGAACAAGGCCCTCGCGCAAAAGGAGAAGGACATCCAGAACATGGAAAAGACCATCCAGGACCTCAACACCGAAGTCACCAGGCTCAAGACCAACGCCGCAGAGCACAACCAGAAAACCACCGCCAAAGATGCCACATTGACTGCAAAGAACGACCAGATAAGGGAGCTGAACGATCAAATCAAGCAACTTACAACCGAAGTTGCCAAGCTCAAGAGCGACGCCGCCGGCCTGAACCAAGCTACCATGTCCAAAGACATGGTACTAGCCCAAAAGATGGAAGAGATCAACGGCCTTCGCAACGAAATGGTGGAACTTAACAAGGCTCTCGACATCAGGGATACCACTCTCTTGCAAAACACGGACGAGATCAATAAGCTCAAGGAAAACGTCCGACGACTTGGTGACGAAACTTCAAAGCTCAAGAAGGACACTGTAAAGCTGAAGGAGGACAGTAAGAGCTGGGAGGAGACGGTGAAGCAGCGCCAGACGGAAATCAACAAGCTGAATGATAACATCAAGAACCTGCAGGAGGAGATTAAGCGGAAGGAGGCGCTTTTGGCAACACGGCAGGGTGAAATTAATGCGCTCAAAGACGAAATCGTCAGCCTCAAGAAGGATCTCGTCGAAAAGGACGCTCAGCTGAAGAGTCGCGATGGGGAACTTGGAAAGTTCAGGAAGAGTATCGCAGCCAAGGAAACTGCCTTGGGGCAACTCGAGAAGGAGAAGACTGCTCTTAGGGAAAAGGTCGAGCAGCTTGAAGGAGAAGTTGGTCGCAGAAGGAGATCATTAGACCTCCGTGCGGATAAGATCCTGGAGCTCACGAAGTCCGAGAGCGCAGCGCAATTGGACTTGGATAAGCAGAGAGCCAGGAACAAGAGCCTCGAGGAGACCAACGCCGGACTGCGAAATCGTGCCGCTAAGGAAGGCGATTCGCTTGGTCGGTTGGGTGACGAGGTCACGAAGCTTAGCCGCCAAGTTCTCGAAAAAGATAATGATCTGGCCAGCCTGCGGGCCGAGCGTGACGGTCTGCAGACCGATATCCAAAACCTTACCAAAGCCCTCGCTGCCGAAGGCGCCAATGTCTCCCAACGCGACGAACAAATCGCCCTCCTCAAGCAAGAGCTCACCACCAGACAAGCCGCCCTTGACGCAAACCAGGCAGCCATCAACACGCTCGAGTCCCAACTCACCGAAGCGCAACAAGCCTACGACATACTTGCCTCCTCCAACACCACCTCCCAGGAGGAACTTGCCCGCTCCGCCGCCGCCACGCAAGCCCGCCTGTTAACGTGCGAAGCCGAGATCGCCTCGCTCCAATCCGAGATCACGAATCTCAACGAGGATATCACCGCCAAGAAAACCCAGATCGCAGATAACGAAAAGCGCATCGACACACTGCTTCGCGAGGCGGGAACCAACGAAGCGCAGCTGGCGAGAATGAAGATGACTATTGCTGAGTTGCAAGAGGAGCAGGAAAGCCAGAAGAGATTGTTGGATGAGTACAAAAGTCGACTTGCACAAGCGGCAACGTCGTCGTCGTCGTCTTCGAGCTCCGATACAGCATCGGATACGTCATATGATGACTGTGGCGAGCCGTTGGCTAAAAGGCTGTCAGCTGATGGGAGCCAGAAGCTGGTGAGGGTGATTGATGATTTTATGGAGATGATTCCTATGCCCGTGGGGTCGGCGAGCGCGTTGAGTCAGGAGCAGTTGGACCGGTTGTTGGCGGAGGCCAGGAGGGCGTTGCAGGAGGGAGAAGGGGGAGGAGATGGGATGACGACGGATGCGGAGAGGATGGTTGTAAGGAGGACGATGAAGAGAGAGTTGGCGGAACAGAAGGAGAAGCAAGATAAGCTGGAAGGGATGATTGATGGGTTGGAAATGGAGTTTGATGGGAGCGTTACTTCTGAAGGGTCTGCCGCTGAGGCAGCGGCTGCGAGAAGAAATCACAAGGAGTTGACGGATCGCTTCAGGGAGTGGTTGGCTTGGAGCCGTGGGCGGACGAGGCTGCTGGAGAGGGAACTGGATCTCGATGAGACCCGGCAGAGGCGGGTGGTGGAGAAGCAGGTGACCACGACGTTGGTGAACTTGGAGGTTGGGAGGTTGCCAGAACGCAGAGGCGAGAAGTTGTGTTTCTGCGCTTTGTTGAAGTTTTTCGCGCCCAGTATCATGAGGAGAGTTACGAACCAGGGACCGGTATGTCAGGATTGCCAGAGGCCCGAGAAGGCGCAACAACTGCCGACGACAACGACATGTCAGCACGTCGTTCTATCATCGTTGTATCACGGTCACAACCACCAACACTTGCCCGAAGTTCAAACAGCACTCTGTTACATCATGACGGCGCTGCTCTGGTTCGCCATGCTGGTCTGCATCCAACCCTACCACTTTGTCACGGTGGGCGTCTCTGGCATGCTCGCCATCCTGCGGTTACCACAATTCCTGCTCGGCTGGGGGAAATACTACGGTCAAGTTGCCGTCAGACGATACCGTCACTGGCAAGAGTCAAAAACCAAGAAGAATACGCCAAGGCCGACATCGGATATCTACGCCGGCTTACAAAAGCCAGCCCTAGGCATCCCGTCCTGGCTAACAGCCTCATCGCTTGTCGGCTTCACCGTTGCCCTCCTCTGTGTGGGCATGACGCTGACATACTACGCCGTCTTACAGGAGAGGCGAGTGTGGATGAATGCCAACGACTGGAGAAGGCCGTACTTGCGCAGCTTGATTGGGAGAGAACCGTACCCGGGGTGGTCGCCTATGAAGATTGATCATAGGTTTTGGTTTGAGCCGCCGCTGGAGTTTCTGTTGGGATGGGTGAATGACTACGTGGTACACCCTCTTTTGCTTGGGAGTGATTATGGTGGTAGTACATGGAGGAATGGAACGGGGGTATACGATGCTCATGGGACGCCGTTGATGATTAGGAGAACACAATGAGTGGGGGATAGAAGATGTTTTGTTTCTCTGACGCTAAAGGGACATATATTGTTTTACGGTGTTATCTGTTGTCTTTCTTATATATCTTCCTTCCTTGTTTCTTTTGTCTTGTTGGATACCTGACTTACCTAGGAGTTAATGGAGTTGATGGATGCTTTGACTCACTGCCCTGGTGCTCCCACATGAACTCCCAAAGACCGACAAAGGAGTCCACGTGTAATCGTAGAAGCTAAGAACACTCTCGTCCCTCGGCATGCGACCTTGCGGAACGGAGATTGAGGTTTGAGACTTCCGCCCGGTGTTCCGATATGTCATGTCTCATGTTTGCAAACGAAGCGTTTCGAAGCAATAACGGCCCCCGGAGCCAATTCCGCCCGCTGTAAGTGCTCAGCTGCTTAGTAATTTAGGGGGCCTAGAACCAGCTGCCAGCCAGAAAAAAGTCCCCGGACCCCCCCGTTAGGCTCCTGAGGGCTCCATCCTCAACGGCCCCGCATACCCAAACCAGCGCTAGAGGGAAAAGGTACGAGGATACCTCTTACTGTGTGTCTTCATACGGCCCCCTCCGAGACGGGACGCCGGAGTGTTGCATGGCACCGGGTGCCGAACGCAACCATGATGTCACTGGCCTCATGTCCCTTTGGACGACCACTACCGTTACGACACCCTCACCATACAATCCCTCCCTTCAGTTCCGTCTTCCTTGAGATAAGATTCCGCACAAGTACTAATTTACGATGCCGAGGCTGCCTGGACGCGTCTGTGATCCGTTGCTGTTTTCCAAATGCTACGCAGCCTCCTTGGGAACCGGTGTAAGTGATTCAAGTTGCCGTTTTGGGTTTACGTGCCGACCAAGTTCAAAATTATCCTACAATATATGATAAGAAACCACTCTTCCCTTCCGAGGTTCTAATCAATAATTCCAAATATCCTATCACGTTCACATACCAATCTTCTGTCAGCCAGCTTATATACCTTGTCATCGTCTTCGTTCGATCTGATTATTGTTATAAACTACGTCAACTATAACATCACCCCACTGACACAAACCGCCTCTCCATTCATCCAGCATCCCACCACGAGCCGTCTTCTCTTCTTTAGCACCACCACACCTTCCAAATACCCCCCATTCTCTCCCCGCGGCACCTTCAAAACCCCTCCACCTTCAGGTAACAACAACAAAACGGCTTCAACCAAGCCCTTCATCGCAACCGTCCTCTTCTCCCTCGCCGCCGCCTCTGTAGGAGCCGTAGTCTACTTCCGCCCCGGGATAGGACGAGACAACATAGGAGCCAAAATGTCCAACAAACTGGTCCTAGCGAACCCGGACGACGTCATGGTGATCCGGGACGTCACTCCCAACGTCGTCACTTTTTCTGTGCCCTTTTTGCGGTTCGGAAAGATTCCTATTGGAGGGAGGGGGACTTTGGGTAAGGCGCATTCTAACTCTCTATTGCACACACACCCTTTTTTTTTTTTTTTTTTTTTTTTTTTTTTTCTCTCTTTTGCGTTCCACTAACACAGCATATCCACCATCGAAAATAGTCCGCCTCTCCAACAACACCCTAGCAGTCTTCTCCCCCGTAGCCCTCACGCCCTTGGCCCGCTCCCGCGTTTCCTCCCTCGGCTCCGGCCAAGTGAGCTACATCGTCGCCACCGATATCGAGCACCACATCTTCGTATCCGAATGGGCCCGGGCCTTTCCCGACGCCAAAATCATTGGTCCCGAGGGTCTTCCGGAAAAGCGGGCAAAGGTGACCAACGACGAACGCATCGGGCACGAACCCTTTTCCGTCGTTTTCACAAAGGAACACAAACAAAATATCAAGATCGACGAGGCCTTTGATGCCGACTTTGAGTATGAGTACGTCGACGCCCACCCCAACAAGGAGCTGGTGTTTTACTACAAGCCGGATAAAGTCCTGATTGAGGCCGATCTCATGTTCAACCTGCCTGCCATTGAGCAGTACTCCAAGGTTCCCGAGGCGGAAAAGCCGCACGGCAGTTTGCTGGGGAGGGTTTTCCAGGCGATGAATAGCACCGAGGGAGAGGCCAAGGGGATCAAGAGGTTTTTGTGGTACGCGATTAGTCGGGGGGATCGGGCAGGGTTCAATGAGAGTGTACGGAGGATTGATGGGTGGGATTTTGAGACGATTGTGCCGTGTCATGGAGAGACGATTGTGGGGAACGGGAAGGAGGTGTTTGAGAAGGTATTTGAGTGGCATTTGGAAGGCCATAACTGAGTCGGATAGGAGGTGTTGGAGTATACCCAGGGAGGTAGGTGATGGAGTTGTTAGGGGGGTTCTTTTGGTGTTTTTCCTAGGTATGTTTCTGGAATTGGATGGTATTGTATGATAGTTTAGGGCTGCTGTCTATGCCTTATGGGCTGTTAATGATATGGACGTAAATAATGGATATTCAGGGGTATCAATTAAGCAAACAAATCCAAATATACCCACAGGACAATTGAATCTTTGTTAAACCGCGTCGAAAAATTTAAGCCGTCTATAGCTCCTCCCTGACAACGCCAGCTACCGTCTCTGCAACAGCCAGCAGCCTAGCATCATCCCAATACTGCCCAATAAGCTGCAACCCAGCCATGCCCGCTCCCTCCTTATCCTCGACCCTCATCGGCACACTGATAGCCGGCAACCCCGCCAAGCTCGCCGGTACAGTAAACACATCATTCATGTAAGCGCTCACCGGATCCTTCTCCTCTTCACTCAGCACTTCATCCAGCCTAGGCGCAGTCGTTGGCGCCGTCGGGCACAGCAGGAAATCCACCTCCGTAGGCCCCCACTTATCCTCCAGCCCGACCGTCTCCGGCAACTCGCTGAGCTCAAATCTTTCCGGCTTGTCCAGAAGAGGGTTGGGCAGCGCAAAGACGCGGTTAAAGTCTCGCCTTACCAGCCGACGCACCTTCTGTGCTTTGAGAAAGTAATTATCCATGGCGGCAGAGGAGAGGGTGTAAGCGCCTAGGAGAATACGACGCTTAACTTCATCCCCAAAACCAGCGGTGCGGGCGCGGGCATAGAGGATCCCTTCTTCTTCTTCTTCTTGTCCTTCTGGGCCTTTCGAAACAGCGGCATCGCTCTCGGTCGGAGGCGTGAAGCGCGTGCCGTACCGGATGCCGTCATACTTGGCCAGGTTGGACGAAGCCTCGGCGGGCGCGATGACGTAGTACGCCGACAGGGCGTGGCGGGTCGAGGGCAGGGAGACGGGGACCAGGCGCGCGCCGAGGGATTGCAGTTTGGCGGCAGCGGCGGACCAGCTGTGCCGGATCGAAGGCGAGAGTTCCGTAATGTTGTATTCGAGCGGGAGACCGAACTTGAGGTTTTTGAGCGGGTACGGGTCCTTGGGAAGGGGACCGGTGTAGCAGTCCCGTTGGCTGGCGCACCGTCTGCGCGCCCCGTGGGAGAGGCTCGTGGGATCGAGCGGGTCGTGCTCGGCCCAGAGGCCCCTTGTTACCTTGTCGGCTCCTCCAAGAATCAGCTCGGCGATGGGCCTTACTTCCTTCGCCAGCAATCCCACCGTGTCGAGCGAGTTGGCATAGGGAACCACGCCATAGCGCGAGAGCATCCCGTACGAGGGCTTGAATCCCACCACGCCCGTGTACGCGGCAGGCAACCGTACTGAGCCGCCTGTGTCAGTACCAAGAGCCAGGTCCGCTTCGCCCGTGGCTACGGCTACGGCACTTCCGCCTGAGCTGCCACCCGCGGAGTGCTTGACTGCTTGTTGTTCGTGCTCCCCCTCCTGCGCGACTGGTCCAAAGGCCGTGTGTACCGAGTGGCTACCCATGCCGAACTCATCCAGGTTCGTCTTGCCGACCAAGAGAGCGCCGCGCGATCGCAGTTGGGTGACGATGGTGGCCTCGAAGGGACTGCGGTAGTTGGCAAGGAAGTTGGAGCCGCATGTCGTCGTTAGAGGCGTTTCCTCTTCGGAATTGGGGGAAACTGTGGCGATGTTGTCTTTGACGGCGAGACGGAACTGCCGCTGTTCGAGCGCGGGTTGGTCATGTTGCTGCACTACAAACCAGGAAGACTCTTGTCAGCGGGTATAAGTGCATTTCAAGTCCACACACAAAACGGTTCGGTACCTCTGGATATAAACTGGTTCAGGGAGCGTCGCTGGATGGGTGACGTTTGCCTTGTCGAGCTCACATGGCGCAGACATAGGCCCCGCAGCCGCCCAATTCTAGCTGACATGTGGTTTCTTGGTCACGACCCAGCTCTGTTCGGCGCTCAATTGGGTCGGTTGCGGTGTTGGATCACCATGTTTCTGTGCTTTCACCGTGGTCGGGAATCGGGAGAGATTCGGACGGAGCTTGGAGAGCTCAAGAGGGGGATTCCAGACAATACCTATGTCGCTGGGTAAAGCTGATAAGGGTTAGGGTTGGATATGCACGTTCTCTGAAGTCATAAGAGGACGAGCTGGTCATGAAGGGTTTCCCATTAAACTACGCTAGGTCAACTACTCCGGGGCATAGCTTCCTGCTTTAGTACATGGAGAGTGTGTCCCTGAGCAGTCAAGAGCTTGAGCCATAGCCATGAGTGGTTCCTTTTGAGTGGTGTTTGTGTTTCCAAGCGAACTTTCACATCTCTGGCCTACCGGGAACCTCGAGACCTGCCAGGAGATTTACAAGGGATGACATCTGAACTTCTGATCACATCTAGGTGTGTTTACTGTAATGAAGACTGAAGGTGTGAATATCTGAACTCCGGAGATGAATGCTAATACATCTTGGGAGCCGACATACAGGAATTTCATGGATAATAATGATGTCTGCTGCGGTAGTCAGGGAATTTGGTAAATGTTGTTGTTGAGGTGTTGCTGCCCTTTAGACCGAACCCCAGGAGAAACAAACATATCAAAGCAGTGACAGGCAAAAAAAATGAGGAAACACCAGTGAGTAGCCGATCAACGACGAAAGGATTGCAAAATCGGCCAGTAGTGTTTCCTAAATTCCCCACGTAGCAGACCAAAAGGACACCTTCAGGTTCCTTGATCATATTATGACCTCCGAATCGGTAGTCCCCCAACAAATGACCACAGCCAGGCGACACTTTCCCATCCCACTCTGCCGAGCCAAGCGGAAACAGTGCTGCGGACCCATAGGACTTCGTGAGGATGCAGACCGCACATGTTGGATAGGAGTTGGGTGACCGCAGGTGTCACAATCTTGTGGTTGTTCTCTCTCAATAGCCGTCGATCCGAAGAGAGACCATCGTTAATGCGCTGAGTCTGTTGCACGGGTGTGGGACATATTGTATGGGAGGTGGGAAGTGTGGATGCTGTGACGGTGGCCTTGGTGTCTTTGGGTTGCTGGAATGTCTGCCGTGGCTTTTTGCTAAGACGCCATGCACTGAAGATCTGTAATGCCACAAACACCGTGATGGCCAAGCAAGCGGTTGACCACCATTTCCTCAATCGCGGGTTTTGCTAAAGCAAGATGTTATTAGCAAGCGTACCAATATCGAGAAGTCACTCGTAGTCAGAGACTTACCTTGTACCATGCTGAGCATTTCTGCATGTGAATAGCAATTTTTCTTACAAAAGTTAGCGCATGGATTCCATAAGTACAAGTGATATTCAACTTACGCAGAGATTCTACTTACATTGTTGAGTCGTCGGGAGATCTCTCCGAGAGTGGTGCAGATGGCGTGGATCTCCGCCATCTTTCGAGGGAGAAGAAAACAAATGCCTGGGAGGATCGAGATACAAATGAAGAGAGAAGGGAGTAGAGGCCAAATGAGGTAGATGGGATCAATCCGTTTGAGGAGGTCTTTTGCGCTGCTGATGGGTTGGTTTAGCGGAGTGGCAGAGGAAAAGCCGCCAGGAGTGATCGCGGAACTCAAGAGTCTAGTTTTCACGAGGACCCCAACAAGACTGAGGAAACAAAACATGGTCCATGTGATAATGGTGACTCTGAATTAAGACATGGAAAGAGAAAGTTACGAAGACGGATGGTGTGGGCTTGTCTTGTACTTATAAGTTCTAAGGGCGGAGTTTTGGCATCACGACTTTCCTTCCAGATTGGGAGGTGCAGGATGCAGTACTGTTAAATAGATGTACCGTCCAGACTGAAACCAACATCCATAAATAAACAAATTTGCCCGTTGCTTCCGCCGTGGATGAGGCAGGCATTCTGGTGGCGACCGAGAGTTGAGGACATTCGCTGGTCCGTGAGTCCGAAGAAGCCATGCTGATGCATCAGGTGGAAGGGCGGTAGGTCGCCTTGCGACCTGGCTGATGATTCGCGAGCAGCGGTATGCCGAATCTGTAACTGAGTATGGGACACCGATAGGTATTGCTTCAGCCACGAATGATCATGTCGACGCCTGGAATGGCTGGTTATAGCCACAACTGTCGGCACCGTTCACATTTGACGGACCTTGAATGCACATGAGTTCTTGAAATGCTCCTGAGGAGCCCTGCTTGAAAAAAAAAGGGGTTTACACCTTTTTCTCAACTCTCGCTGATCAAGCAGGGGGTCAACTCTTGCCTGGGGAACATACGAGTGTCGGGCATTACATCCCTACCTCTATGTGAAGAGCTTTGCTGGCGAGTCCGCTGGCGTTACTCTGGTCCGTCGATATCCATTCTTTCCCCGCCATTGCGGTCTTCCGGTGTTCTTGACCTCGATCTCGTCCTTGACCTTCTCCTCGTCACCGGCGATCGGGACCGCGAATAAGATGTCGACCTCGACCTGGACCTAAGCGTACGCGATCTTGACCGTGACCTTGATCTGACCTCTCCCTCGCTTTCGCTGCCGTTATTATTCTGCTCTTCCTCTGCCTTGCGCATTGCCTCATCCTCCTCTTCTAAGAGATCTTCTATGTTCCCCAAGGGACTGACCCGTGGTTCAAGTATGTCCAGATCTTCCAGGATGTCTCGCTTCCGCATCTTCCACAGACTCGTCGCGCAAACGCGATCTTTGGTCAATAGGTCATCAACAAAGACATCCATATACGTCAGACTAGTGCCGTTTCTACCCTTCCTCCTCAATTTCCGCCTGTCCTCTAGAAACGGCTCCAACGTCTTGTACACATCCTGGTCCTTCCTCGTGAGACGGATATAAAACAGCGCCAGCGCGCGTAGATATTTGAACTTTTCGCCGCCAAATTGTAGATACTCGTTGAGGATGTCGTCTGAGGGCGCGAGCTGCAGCAGCTTGAAGGCGAGGCAGAGGAAGGGCGAGGGCTTCTGGACGGTGCCATAGACGCCGCCAATGAAGTCAACGTGCTCGACAACACGATCCACAATGTCTGCTTCGTTGACACCGAAACACTGCTCCTTGTAGAAGTAACTGTCGATGATGCGTTCGCGAACCGCCTTCTCCATTATGGTGGCCGGGTTGAGGCCGTTGGGAGCGAGCGGGCCTGAGGAGCCACGCTCGTCGAGGAAGCGTCGCTCATCGGCACGGTGAAATTCGGATTTGCTCATGTTCTTGTCGTGTGTAGGTCAAAGTACGCGCAGGGCGTAGAGTATTCGGTGATTGTAGTTTCACAATATTGATGTTGCGCACAGTTGGGGGGTTTGGTTTCCTACGGACAGGAAGAGAACCAAAAAAAGGTTGTTGCCGGTGGAATTCGAGGTCGAAGTTCAGTGATTGACAACGCCAAGTCTCACAAGTAACGCGACGGGAGTGTTGGCGGCAGGCAATTCACTGCGCCAAGCCGCCAATCGTCATACTTGTACTGGTTATCGATAAGCGATAAACGCCCAGGGTCCCAAGTGCCCCTCGTACCTCTACTTGTACTGTAACTGGCGGTGTTGAGCTGTTGTGCCAGTGACACAGTTGAGATCTTCCAATGAAGCGACAAGCGACAGCGTCAAGCGCGATGTGCGGCACGTGAAAGGAGGGGCTGGGAGAGACGGGGGAGAAGACATGAGGATGGAGACGGGAATGTCACGGTGGAAATACACGTTGTTAATGCACAAGAACACCAGGACTCCAGGTAACCTGCATGTGTAGTACGTACCTCACGCTCATTCAATGTTTTCTTTTTTTTTTCGGTGGTGATAATTCCACGTTTTGTTTACAATCGCACATCGGCTTCAGTTCGAAGTGCATCTGAAAGCCTCACTCAAGCCTCAGCAAACTCTCCATGCGCTGTGTGCATACTCCTCGCAGCAGCCAACAAACAGTACCTTGGATAAAACACTATGCTACTCACTTCGGCCCAAGTATCAATCGCTTTCTCATCGGGCATCGGTATGCATCTCCCACTAACGGACCTCCTTGTCCAAACAGTACGTTCATCCGACTGACGTGGTCACTTTATCTGGCAACAGTATTTATCTTCACTGCAGCCCTCTTTCTAAGCGGGTATGCAATCCAGCAGCGGACACTGCGGGACCTCCGCGCGGCCATCAAGCCAACTCCAAGGCCATCCCCAAGAACATATTTGCCCGATCAGTTTAAAAAGATGACCACCGAATTACCTGATGGCACCATTGTCCCGGTACAAGACGATGGGGTTGTGATAGAGATCAAACCCACTCCGCCCAGTGAGGTTCACCAAACATCGGAAACAGAAGACGAGAACCGACAGAAGCCAATACCGGCACCACAGCCAGCGCAAGAGTCAGCGACAGAGAAGACGGAAATAAAAAAGACATCATCAGCAAGGGCCAAAAAGTACAGAGAACAACAGCAACTGAAGAAGCAGCAGCAGCAGCACATGCAGCAAGAGGGCTTGGTTGTTCAGCAAGGACAGCAACAACAAGAACAAGATTTCAGCAAGACACCAAACCAGGCAGAACAACAAGAGACAAGCGGAAGCACCCCGATCGAAATCCCCGAAGGAATGCTCGAACACCCCGATCCGGACAAGCGCGCCGAGAAAGCAGTCAGCCCGGCAGAAAGGCGAAGGCTGATCAAAGAAGAGATCAAGAGGCTGGCGCAGCCTGAGGAGAGAGGGTATTATCAACGACGACTGTGGTGAGACAGTAATGCATGGGGCCACTCCAATGGTGACAGAATACCACCTGATCCATGTACAACCTCCAGCTGGTCTTGAGGATGGATTGCCGTGGATATAAATGGGACGTTTCTGGTACGTGTACATCCTGTCAATGAGTGTCTTGTTTCCTCGACATATTGTCGCTACGAAGTCTTTACGAATGAAATGACCATGTATTCTTTGACTTTCTAGTGCATTCCTGATATCTAAACAAAGGACCCCCCCCCCCCCAAAAAAAAAAAGCGATTACTTTTTCGATCAAAACGCCCCCCCTTGTACCAAACGCCTTCCCTAGCTGCTCAAATTGGAAGGATGGAGAGATAGTTGAGCCCTGCATCGAGGAAAGCACCCCTTTCGCTGCCCGACCTTCCTTCAGTCAAGTTCAAGCTGGTTTGTTTTACCCAGTTCCGAATCCTCATCAATGCATCCGCTGCATCTCCTCATCTTTCTTTCAGTGTCGTGTTCCCAATTATTGCGGCCTTGTAAACCTGTTCCCCGCTTGCCCGTTCCTTCCTCTTTCTCGAGAGTCATTCCGCAGACGTCTATGTTTCTCGGATCGTACCAAGCACTCCAACCAATCACTGCCTTCTGTCTAACAACGACTGCTGCGAAGACCTCGCTGAACTTTGAGAGCTACTCCTAGAACTAGCCGTGTTCTTAGCCAGTCGCGTCGAAGAGGATCCTATCCAGAGGTCCATATGCTCGGGTAGGAGACCACGGCTGAGTGAAGCACCGCTCTTTTGCAACTACGAGGTGGAAGGCATTAAGTCAGCTCGCCATTCTTTGTCCACCAAGGCTTCCTCATCACATGGAGCTACCTACCATGCACATCTTGCATCGGTCACCGAACCTCATTACCACATTGTTGCAACGGATCGAACCCTGCAAAAGGTCAGGTCAACACCTGGACGCCGTGGTTGAGTAGGGGGTGGACTAACGTAATAGTTTGCGCAATAACATCCGTCCATCTCGTCTGTTGGCAAATGTTCAGATATTGGAGGGTCTATCAGGTGGAAAGCAGTCGAGAGGTCTGGACGGGGTCGCTGTTTTAGATGCAAAGCGAATAACTGATAACAGAGGAAGATTGACTGAATAGGAAAGACGATGCTGTCTGATGGTGTCAAGTGGAATGTCTATGATGTGGTTGATGAAGAGCAATACAGGGAAAAAGCGGCAATCAAGATGTCTATAAGCCGAAGCTTGACCAGATCAAGAAGCAAGATGTTGGGAGCTAGGAAAAAGGGGACCAAGCAGACTATTATACAAACCTCAGGAAGGCGAAGAGGAGGAGGAAGGAGGTCAATTGACAAGGTCATGGTCATGGCAACGCCAACAGGGCAAGGGCCAACAACTGGTACCAGCAGAGATCCAGCAGCGCTTCCTGTCGTTCGCGTACAGGATTATGAAAATACACTGTTAGATGATTGCGTGGTAACATCATACTCAGCAGTATGTTATAATGCCGACTTGCATGTAATGCACCCAAGTTTCAAAGACAGAGAGCTCTTTCTCAAAGTTACGTACCGCGCATCCCAACATCGCCTCACAACGTACATGTGCTTGATAACAAGCATCGGAGATAGCATTAGCAAATGGCGTTTCATCCTTCGAAAATCGAGCGGCCCTCCAGGAGTTCTAGAACACACACTGGCGCCCAATACGCCAGCCCACCGCAACCAAAATTATTAGAGACAAAGGAATGCACCTAGAAAACAAAGGGACGGAGGAGAGGGGTAAGGCGCGGGACAACCAGGATGGACAAAGTAGCAACAGCTGCTCTTTCCGCAGAGCATATGTCAAAAACTGCGTGAAGTCGATAGAGCAAACGGTAAGCAGGCCTCGGATGTCTCCTGGGCAGATGCCATGTCCCATCAGCATAATTTGAAACCCTCGCTGCTTCGCGTTTTCTTCTCGCTTTCTCCCATTTCCATTTCAACCCGTCATCCCTGACGCAACCGCATCGCCACTGTCTCCTCGTAATCGTTCTCCAACTTGGACCGACGGTCACCGATAGAGACACGCCGCTTTTCCTTTCATCGTCGTCATCGGCCCCGGCAATGACAAGGGGTATGGAGTCTGCGGCAATGCTACCCGAAACGATCGCTCAACCCAAAATAACAACACAACCAACGATGTGCACCATTTGTTTCCAAAAAGACCGAGTCAGCCATAGGGCAGTACCGCATGCGATCTGTCCTACGATAAAAAGCCCAAATCGCCCTTCTCCCGGTCAAACGGGAATGGTTCCTCCCGTTATTATCCACATACGATGGGAGAAAACATCATCCAGCCATTCAAGCAGCAGTTGCAACTCCAACGTTGTGTCTCCTCAACCACACAACAACTCTCAATGTTCGCATCCTCAGCACCCATCGACGTCTCAACCCCATACGATCAAGGGCCCTGTCGTGATCCCTGACGGAACTCCGTGCAAGTCCATTTTAAGTCGATGACAACCACTGCCATTCAGATCATCACCCACAACAATACAAAGATCCCCGTATCGTCCACCACATGCACGTGTCGACTTCCCAGACTACCACTCGTCCATTGCTCTCAGAGTATCACAGCATCCTCCACACATCCCCCCGCCTCATAGTCATCCAGTCTTCCAGTCCTCCAGCTCCTCCATACTCCTCATACCCCAATTATCCACGATCCTCCATAATATCATCCATCATCCTCCACACAACGGGACATGGAACCCAACTTCTGACCTTCAGTCCCATTTGCTTCTTAAAACTGCACTGCTACCGTTACACTTGCATGTATAGCCATGGCGCTTCGAAGCTACCTTACCCGTATGCATGTCAATTTGGTATTTTGAGATGTGATGGGATAGCCCAAGCCCCAAATCTGCCCCATCTTCCTCCAATTCTGTTCGTGAGTGGTTAATGATTCAGTCCCCGAGTCCTAACCAGATGGTCCGAACGGGAGTGGATACAGTTAATACTGTTGGTATGTGATGTAAACAGCGGTTAGACGTAAAGGAAGCAAACTAAGGCCAACAACAGTTGATAGGAGACAAAAAGTGAAGCCTATTTCACTCATCCACCATCCCGCCGCCCACTTGTTACTCTAGACACTCTTGGTTAACCTCGACAAGTTGAATCTATACATAGCATTCCCTTTTTGCATCGGGGGGAACTTGTGCTAAATCGCCACTATCTTACGATCTTTCGTGTGTTATTTAGGTAAACTATTGATCTATCACTTAACTTCTAAACTGCCTCTCGACCTGTCTAGTATAGTGTACGCTGGCGACTGAATTGATACCTACCTCTCTATATTAGTTTTCGCCCCTCTCTCCCTCCCTCCCTCCCTCCCTCCTCTTCCCTCGGCAAGCCCCCACCACCTTTTTTCGTAGCAACACAGCGTAGCTTTCAGGGTCTTGCAGCAGCAGCAGCAGCAGCAGGCATTAACTACAACAACAACGAATAGGCCCCGTCCGTCTCTATGAAACCCTACGAGAATAACATTGCAAAATCGTACAGATAAATCCCTCCCTGTATTGCACAGCCCGCTTCTTTGAATCTGTCTGGCCTGATCCGGACCGGACCGGACCGGTGAAAGATGGGAAGCGTCCGTCCGTCTAGATGCCTCCTCCGCGGTACGAACGATTACGGAACGGGAACCATCGGGACTGACTGACTGACTGACTGATGGAACTGACTGAATCGTGGGTTGGTCTATAAAGACCCACCGACTTGACGTAGAACCGGCAGAACGGCAAGCCCGGACCCCCGGGCTCACCGACCCGGAGATAACGGGAACGGGAACTACGGACTGGGTGGTCCCCTTTGATCGATCACGGTCTGGGCCTTTGATGATGGACTATTATGTACATAATAAATACTTCCAGAGATCACTGCCACGGTGATAAGACATGCATGAGAGACGGAACTTATCGAGGTCTAGTATAGGCGTCTTATCACCTTAGAAGGTACACTAGACGTAGAAAGTCGTTCACGTGTGTACTTGAATGAGTCCAAGGAACTGTATCCCTCATCTTACTTGAACATTGTCCTCGTCATATAGATTCGTCATATCAAGATACATGGCAACAAGCACCACAGAAGCATCGTGGCCGGGACTCTAAAGACCAAGACTATTCTGCTTCTTCCTCTATTGATACTAATCGTACATCCCAACTTCAACCGCATGTCTCCTGAGGGTAGCCCATATGTATACATGTATCGGTTGTTCGTACACGTTCTGTCAGCGAAAGCGTTACGCACCCTCGTCCAAGACAGCAACTCAGAAAAAAATGGGGATATGAACGACAACGAATAAAAGAATCAATGAAAGCAAAGAAAAAAAAACAGATGACAATGACACGGGAGGGCCCTCAGATTAGCTCTCTTAAGTTCTCACTGACAACACGAGCCAAATCTCCTTTCAGTGATAGAAAGGTTGTTTGTAGACCTATAGCTCTGCTGCCTGCAAATTTGGCTTTTTGGAATTCGGTCATCACCGGGCTCCGTGTTCATTGTTTGGGAAGAGAAAAAGGGGAAAGGTATAAGGCTCTCTCTCTCCATCTCGTTCCAAGGCCCCCAGGCAGAGTGTAAAGTCTACCTGCAAACCCCCTCCGATTGAAAACTACAGTTTTATCCGTCATCGGTGCTGCTCTAGACGCAAAAAGAGGCGCCCTGTCTTCCCTACAAGCCTTCCGTCGTTGAAAACAGAAAGCGAGAGAAGCAAGCACGATCCTCTGCATCGGCGCACCTCTGGCCGTTGGTTTATCGTCATTGCGGGCTGCAGACAGATAACTGAGGGATGAAAACAGTGACAGGGAAATATGGAAGTAGGGAGAGGGAGTGATAAAAGCCAGGAGGACAGTCCGCCCATGACCATGGTGTAGTAGGGTAACGTACCTCGCGCGAAGGGGAATACTCGTGCAGCAAGCACATGAAAACCCTTCTGCCTCACGCTTATAATTGGACACGAACCCTTGCTGGTGAAGTCGAGAGTTTCGGTGAGAGTAACTTTCCCAGCCAGGCATCGTGGCGGCAATGGTAGTGCTTGGTGCGCGGTGCGCGTCCCAGCTACTCCAAGTTGTGGAAAGGACGGCCACACTAACACTTGTTCTTCATCCAGACGCCTGCAAAGATGATCCTGTCGCTCTGGACCAAGGCCGACTGATAACCTCGACAGCTAGCAGAGCGTATCTCGCATGATGCCCGTCTTGGAAAACCAAAACGGGACATCCAGCCTTGCGGCAACCAAGCCCCGATCCTTCCATAGGGTAAGGGGTTCGTAACTTCTGGTTAAGAACCACTCCATGGGTAGGATTCGGCGATTTATAAGGCTGGCTGTGAGACGTTCATGCTGGGTAGACGGTTGAGGCTACAGCCGGACCGGGTCCAGAGCAGAGGACCAGGTGTACACATGTCCGGATGGGGGGTGGTTGTGACCTGATGAGGAAGGGAGGAGAGGAAATGTTAAAGTATGGTGGAAGTAGTGCAGAAAGTTGTGGGGTACGAGTTGTCGAAGAGGTCTGCTCAGATATCCGTTCTTGTTGGGCTTTCATCTTCTGCCAGATGGTTCGTCGACTCCTCGAAGAGGGAAGATGCCCCTATCGGTAGAATCAAGACACCCTGAATTGTGATGGTCTTCTTCACTGCAGGGCCCCATGAGGAGATGAAAGAAGTGGCAATTGAACTAGAAAGTGGTAAGTGAGTTCGTGATAGGTAGCTGAAGGTGTGACTTGAGGAGGGGTGGTTGTGATTCGAAGAGGGTTCGTTGCCAGGCGCTGATAGATTGAGGTTGCAGAAATGAAGGGTCGAAAGCATTGACGAAGGAATGGGAATATAGGAAAGGATGGTGATTAGAATGTTGGCTCGCTCCATAGGTAGACCTCGGTTCGCATGCTTATTCAAAAGAGCGATGTGCATCCTCGCGCATCGCCGCCACGCCAGACGTGGGAGGAGTTGCTCAGCTGGAAGCCAAACCAAACCGAGCCTCTCAAGTTTGCAGTGACTTCCAAAGTCGCGCGATACTGCGGCAACGGAGTAGAATCCCACGTTCTAAGGGTGGCTGTAAATTTTCGTGGTTCGAATGGGAGAAGTTTGAGGTGTAGAGGTAATCAATCTGGTGACTGTTGGATGCAGGTCGAGATTCAGGACGGACGCGTTCGAATTGCGGCGCCCGTTAATCATCTGCAGTGGAGCTCGGGCCACAATCACAGAAACGCCACACCACCAAACAAACGAGGCATCACAGCCTTGCAGCCTTCTGTTTTGTACACTACCAGTACATCATCTTCGAATTTCCGGCAATACGTAAAATCCACGGCTGGCCACAGTTCAGTTAGACCTCCCACTGCGCCTTCAATCTCCAGCCGATCCTACTTGCCTCGTCTCAGGAGCAAGCTTAGGTTATCAATCACAATACCTTTCGACGCCTAATTTCCCCCGCGCAACCCATAACCACCATCCAAAATGGTATGTTCCTGATTAATCCCACTGTTCGACTCTTCCATCTGTACAATCCGTGTACTAAACAATGTCCCAACCCAGGCACGCAACTCCGAAAAAGCCCAGTCGATGCTCTTCCGCTTTCGCGAAGCGCAAGCCGCCGACCTGGGCATCATCGACGCCGGGCGCACGCGCCGCCCGCGCTCCATCACCGAGCAAGACAGCATCCCCGCATGCGAAAAGTGGCGAGGCCAAGTCCTCAAGGAAATCTCCCGCAAGGTGTCTCGCATCCAAGACCCAGCCCTATCCGACTACCAGATCCGCGACCTCAACGATGAGATCAACAAGCTCATGAGAGAAAAACACATGTGGGAGGTGCAGATCCGCAACCTGGGCGGACCGAACTACATGCGTTCGGGAGGGAAGGTGTACGACGAAGCCGGGCGGGAGATACCTGGTGGAGGGAGGGGGTACAAGTACTTTGGCAGGGCGAGGGAGTTACCCGGTGTGAAGGAGCTGTTTGAGGCGGCGGCGAGGGCGAAGCAGGATGATGAGAAGCCGTTGGAGACGAGGGATGATCTGAGGAAACAGGTGGATGCGGCGTATTACGGGTATGCGCCAGACGAAGAGGACGAGAAGCTGTTGGCGTATGAGGCGGCAAGGGAGAGGCAGGCGTTTGAGAACCTGGCGAAGGCGGCGGCGGGATTGGAGCCGCCTCCTGGATGGGAACCGTTGCCGGAGTGGGAGCTTCCTACGATGGAGGAGGTTGCGCAGGAGCTTATTGACAGGAGGAGGAGGAGGCTGTTGGATCAGTTGTAGCCTGGCTATGACTGAAACGACTTGCAATTGGGTGTGAGAAAAGGAGAAGGGGGCACATGTCGGTTGCACGGGTATGGTGATGGTTCGTTTTGTAGCATTTACACGGATACGGCGCGGCGTTCAAGGCGCAAAGTAATGGGATACATGATACTTTGGCGGGTTCAACAACCAGGTTCAGCTCAAGTGCTGGGTTTATATTCGTTTTGCGCACAGTACTCGCTATGTTACCATTGTTATTTACATTCTGAAATCATTATCCCGTTCATAATTCATATTCGATCCCACAATCCAACCTAGTCATCAAGAAATAGACGCCGCCAATGTGACATATCCCGTACCGCATGACCGAGCCCCGTCTCAGGTCGCCGTGCCTTCAGTTTCCCATGCCAGTGAGATTATGAACAATATGGCTGCTGTGCCTAACAGTTAGCAGGCCAGTTCTCCTTAATCCAGCCCGCCATCAATTCCGTAAAGGTTCCATTGACATATCTCTTGGCATCATCATTAGTGTAATCGCCTCCGGAGATCTTCAGCGCACCCATGACCCATGGCTGAATGAAATCAAAGAAAACGAGATCAACCCTTTCAGGCTTCTCGCCCTCCTCCTTGGGCGAGAACCCAACTTCGGCCTGGATGCAGTTAGGCACGACATAGAAGTTAATGGCAGAGTGGATAGCATCATCGCCATCGTCACCAATATCATCCTTTGTCGTATAGCCTTCGATCAAAACGGGCTCCTTCTTAGAGCCGCCATCACCTGACAGGGGCTTTTGCCCGTCCACAATACCCTCACTCGCGAACGAAGGCATTGGCTTCTCATGAATAATGTCCTGTGTGATGGCGAATTGCTCCGGGATGGCCATAAATCGAGCATCCATAGGAGCATGCTCCTCCATGATCCGCCCGGCGTTGTTGAGTAAGCCGATAACTTTACTGGCAACCTCGTAAGGGATGTCGGGGATGTAGTTGAGGACGCTGAGGAAGGGCGAGATGATATACGTTGTATCTCTGGTAAATTTGCCCTTGAAGACATCGAACCGGATGGCACCGGTGTTCATGATAACCAGGCGAGGGACATCTTTCCTGTCGTCGTTGATGGCGATCTCTGGAAGAACCTCCTTCTCGAGCCACGTGTAGATGCTGTCCTCGGAGGGATAGGGCGCCCTCGTCATCCACAGGTTCTTTGGTGCACAGCCGAACGTGTAGTCCAGATCGAGATCCTTGCGGGCCTGGGCGATCATTTGTGACACATTTCGGCCGTGGTCTGTAGGAAATGTGGACTTGTTCAACCCGGTGTGATAGTAGAGACCCAGTAGGTTGTTGTCAATGTACCTACGGTGGAACGAGAATTCCGCAGCCTCAGTCGAAGACGGCTCATCGTCATTGACAGCAGCAACGACGACGTCCTTGGTTGCCCTCTTCAGATCACCGTCCACCGACATCCAGCCGATCGTTTCAAAGTAACGGCCGCTGGCGATAGCGAACGATCTGGAGTCATACGCCGTCGCGTCACGCACGTGCACATGGCCGCCGAAGAACAGGATGGGCGTGAATGGATTCTGCTTACGAATGGCTGTGAAGATCTCCTTGAACTCGGGCATCTTCACGCCGACGTGACCAATCACCACAAACACATCAGGATTCTCCCGGATGGCGTCCTGGAACCACTGCTCCTTGATGGTCTCCCTCACGGGCTGTACCACTGTGTTATTGGCATTTCCGGTAAAGTCGAAAAGAAAACCCATGGCGACAATAGTCAGCTTCTGGTTCTTGGTCTGGAACTTGCGGTACCACTGCGCCATGGGGATCTGCAGTCCCGTCTTAGGGTCGATGTAGTCCAGATTGGACGCAACGTACTTGTCCTGGAAGTTCGGGACGGTCCGCAGGTGTTCTCCATCGGCAGTCGAGGCATGGTACAGCTCGTGGTTCCCCGTGCATATGATGTCGACGTCCTGCTCGCGGTATATGTCATAGTAGTATTTCCCCTTGGGATTCGAGGCATCGTAAAGTCCATTTCCTTCGACGCGATCGCCGGTGTCGACAAGGAGCAGATCAACGCCCTGTCCGTCTGCTTCTTTTCGAAGATGTTCGGCAAAGGATATGTAATCACCCCAGTCAGCCGAATACTGTGCTTCTTGTAGATGTCCGCCATGCCAGCCGTGGGTGTCTGTCGTGTGGAGGAAGTTGAGCTTGCCCCAGACGAGGTCTCGCATAGGCGCGGCGATGGGAGATGCAGCTCCGGGCTGCGCTGCCCGTGCCAGTGTCGCAATGGCACTGGCGACAAGGATTGAGGCTTTGACAGCCATCACGAAGGCGTACCGATGTGTAACACTATACGTAACAAATATGGCTTCTGATGTAATGTCATATACTATGCAACTGCAATGTCGGTGTCGGTTCGTCTGTAGTCTGCTGTTTGTCATAGCGCCGACGGGCGTTGAGTTGGCCCATCAGGGTACCCGCCGGCCTCGGCAGGCAACGCTTATCGATATGCCTGCCACGGGCTCTGAGAGTTCACTTCCCTTGTCAGTGTCGCTTGAGGGCGTGACCGGAGCTCGCGTATTATGTACCTCGACGCACAGGCACGTGAAACTTCCCAATCACCGTCCGATTTGGTAGGTGAGCACATGGTCTGAATAACACCGACCAACACTCAACCATGATGGTGCAATCAGATAAAAACTGAAGGAAATGTGGACGAGAGACTTATGATAGTACTGTGGGCTTCCAGGTTGGGGTGCCTGCTGACCAAAGATTAGATACCAACGTTGCCTTGGCACCGTGCTTCGTGTATCAAATTCCGAAATTTCGATGGCATTGGATTGCCTTTGTTCCCACGGCGAGTATAGTCCGACTGTTGGTCAGCCGCCGGAAATTCAGTGACCAAGCAGAACTCCATACAGGTGGTGGATTCTGTAGTGAGTTTCACATACTCCGAGCTACTGTGTATGTACCCAACCTCAGCCTGCCTCAGCCAACCTCTCCAGCTCCGCTTGACCGAGTCCTGATTCTTACCGCTGAGATGTTTTGGATTTGGTGTGGACCTTGCTGGGTCCTTGGCTTCGATGCGAGAAGAAGCAAAGAATGTGTGTCCGGCTGTTATTAACTCCCGCGTCTTTCGTACCTAGTGTACACCTCGCACGCCACAGGGTCGAGGAGGGTCTTTTCTTGGCTACCGTGGACGATCAACTGCAGGTACAAGACCTAAGTGGCCGGCCCGGAAACCCGGCCCATGTGCCGTTTTCCGATAACAAGCTGAAGAACGCGCCTTTTCCAGTTTGCAACAAGAATCGTTACACTACCAATATGTATGTGTATGTCATGGAGACGGCTGCAACAGCGGCTCCTCCAGGGCCGTACATCGTCCATGACGCACTCAGCCCCGGCTCCAAATTTGACGACGGCATCCCCATACAATGATGAAGTTGAGGAGCTTCGGTGGCATTCCAAGGTGGATGCTATATCCGTATCCAACCTCGTGGATACGGGGTTCCGGGGTCAATCGGCCGGCACACTCGGGGTTGCCAATTGCCGTTGTGCAACTTATACAATGGAAGGATACCTACAATGGCTACCTATCCATACATATCCGCTTCTTATCTCCATGTTTCGAAACAACTTCCAACTTATCGAGCTCGAACTCGGGCCCAAGACATGCATCCCCAGACAAGCACAAAGCGACACAAATATGAAGTCAAGTGAGTGTCGACCACGCATCATGTGTTTGCGGTTGTGTCTGCAGCCCAGCCGTCAGGTACGTGGCCCGGTACCTTGATGCTGTGCATTTTCCCCTCGTTCAACGCAGTCTTTCTGCTCTTTGGCGGACCGAGGTCAGGTCTCTTTCTTGTAGGAAGCAATCCATGCAGTTGCGGCGCCAAGCTTCCAACCAAAACCCCGCAGCCCCCTCCATTTTCCATATCGAAAGCCACAAACCTACCCAAACACTCCATGGCGTTGAGTCTCGTTCTTCTGAAGCCCATGCTCCACCACCATCATTATTATTACCATCACCACCACGCAGCCAGGGTTCACACCTTTCCATTTGTTGGCGTATGTACCCGGCAGCGAGGTGCGCTAGAGCTGCCTTGCCTGCTTGTTCCTTCTTTTTGCCTGTCCAGGCTGCCGATGAAGTGCTGCGTGAGTGTGTGCCCTGCGTGTCTCTCCCCTGGTCAGATTATCGTTTTCTTTCTCTCTTCCCGTTTCCAGAACATGGTCCGAACCTAGCCCCGACGGTAAGCCTCGCTGGCCGCGTTGCCTCTTCCTCTGATTGGGTTCTCCTACAACGTTTCTCACGTGTCACCACAATCAACTTCTTGGCCCCTGATTAAACCCCGTTCTGGTTACTTTCCCCTTGGGACGTGTACATACCTATTATGTATTGGACACTGGGCCACTGTACGGAGCTGCTACAACACTGCCTCGCAGCCGCGAAGGTAGGGGTCGATGGGACTGGGCCTTTGCTGGGCTGGGGTAGGCAAGGTAGGTAGCTCCAGCAGCTGCACAGGTCTACAGACCAGGGTTCGAGCTTGGACGGGAGTTGGTGCTGTCGAGCGACCCGGGCGAACGAGTTTGTTACCTCCCAAAACCTCCCCGCGTCTTGGTCTCGCAGAAGCTTTAAAAAGGTTATCTGTTGCTCTTCTGCCCTCTTCGAGTCTTCTTTCATCTCAATGTTTCATTGTTTCCTCTCCCCCGTTCTCTGCGTCAAAGGCTTCGTTTCCCCGCTTTGAACAACGTTGGAATTGCTACAGGAGATCAGGTAATTGTGTCGTCTAGCACGTTGGAGTAACAAGTCTGTGCTGGTTGCCGTTCACCTACACTGCACTGCTTCACCGTCACCGCGCTCAGCTGGCCTTCCTTTTCCCCCCGTCCGCTGGCAGCAACTCCCCAACCTTCTTTCCGTTCTGCATTCTTCCTCCCTCTCTGTCTTAGTTACTTGTAGCTTGGGGTCGACAAGAGGATCGTAGGAAATAGCAATCATGGTTACCACTGCTACTCAGGCGCCGTCTCGCCGCTTCCCATCTATGATCGAGATGGCCTCTCAAGCACCGTCTCGCCGTTTCCCTTCTATGATCGAGATGGCCGAGACCGCCTCAATTCGCTCCGTTGCACCTTCTTACAGTAAGTTCACCAAACCAGATTCACTATTTCGTTCAATAAACACATGCACTGATAGTTGAATACTTACAATCTAGTCTCCGAGGTGCCTTCCTACCATTCGGATCGGTACTCGTATGCCGATCCATACAACCTTCCGGCGGAGCCTGCACCGCCTTACTCACCGCCAGCTGCAGGATGGGATATGGCTGGCCGGCTCGGGGTCCTCTCCTCTCTAGTTCCCGCAACACTTCCCGATCCGCCGGAAGAGCCCCGCCGCGAACGTAGTCGCACCCGTACCCGTGCCGGGGCTGCCACCGAGACTTCGTCCGGCAGTACTTCTCGGGGTACCTCAAGAACCGCCAGTAGAACTAGCGGTAGCAGAACTACTTCCGAAACCACTACTGCAACTACCACCAGCACAACACGACACCGAAACCGCCTCGGTACCAATTCGGCCGCCAATGACAGTTCGAGCACCATTGCCAGGCTCGGAAACAACCAGAATCGGAGCACCACCAACATGAGGACTAGCGCGGCCGCCAGCTCCACCTCCCTCCCCACCACCACCACCAACGCCGGTTCCCGTCCCGTCGCCGGCACCCGGACCCGGGCCCAGACCACCCCAGACACCCCCTCCCGATCCACCAACTCCAGCTCTCCTCCTCCTCCCAGGGTCGGTCTTCCCCCGGTACCCTCCGGCCCGCCGTCGCGGACCGACTTCCCGGTGCTTGGCGACTTCCGCATCCCTTCCCTCTCATCCATGTCCTCCAACCCCAACCTCCGCCAATACCAAAACGTCGCGCAAAGGCGCGCAGCAGCCAACGCCTCCACCACGAACTTGGACGGTCTCAGACGGGCTCTCGATCGCATCGAAGAGGAGCGTAATAACCCCAACCCGAGCAACAACGCGGCCCGCCCGCGACCGCTCGAGGATCCGTACCTGGTAGGCGAGGAAGCGGCGGCCAAAGCGCGGCGGGAGAGGCTGGCGAGGGAGAATGGCGATATCTTGATTCAGGAGAACCATCGGTGGGATCTGTTTCTGAGTACGTTTGTCTATTCCTTTCCTTTTTTTTCAAAAAAAGTTTCCTTTTCTTTTTCCCCAGTCAGCAGACTTGATTTTATTAACCCTCTGGAAAAACAGACCTCACGAGAGAACAAGAAGAGCGCCAACCGGGCTGGCGCCGGTTCCGCAAGAACATGGAAACGCGCACCAGCAAGCTGCCTTTCCGGCTCGGCATGCGGGCGCGATAGCGTCGGGCTGGCTGTATGCCGCTTGTGTCGCGGCGAGAAGAAGCAGCAGCAGCAGCAGCAGCAGCAGCAACTTCAGAGACAGCAAGGCTGAAGAGTGTTCATCAATCAGCCATCATGATGAGACGAGTTTCGTGCTTTCCGCTTTTTTTTCTTTTATCGATTTCCATTTCCTTTTCCTTCAGTTTTCCCCTGTCGTCTTATTCTTCCTCACCTCGCTGGACGACACGACGCATCATCCAACGGCGTTTTGCAATGGGTTCTCTTTGCTTTTGACTTTTCCTTTTCTTCTTTCATTTCAAATTTCTTGCCCTTTCTGTTTCTTCTTTTTTTTTCTCTCTTCCTTCTTCTGTCCAATTAAAAAAAGGGGATATGGTATGATAAAACTGAAGCATGCCCACAAGCTTGGGTTGTCGCGACGGGATCGATTTGCAGTAGCATCTGATTCTTTTCCCAAATTTTCGTTTTTCCTCTTCATTTTTTCCTTGTCTTCATTTCTCCTTCAGTTTCCTTTTCTCATTTCTGCATGGGCAAACGGTTTCTGACCTCTCGCTTGATCTCTCGGGTCAACAGATGAACGTTTCTGTCTGTTGCTGTGTGACATTGTCCGTCCCACTTTTTTGCATGATGGCGTTTTTTTTTTTGTTTCCCTACCGTGGTGCTTTGCCGATGATGTGAAATGTTGTCTGGGACGGAGGTTGTTGGAAAGATTCTGGCAATGGACTTGAGATTGATGACTGATATGAGCAATGTCGATGTTTTTTTTCGTGTTTTTTTTTTTTTTTTTTTCGAAGGCATGGGAGGAAGTTATGGTGGATGATAAAGAAGGTCTAGCTAGCTAGGTTAGCTATTTGTTGATGTTCAGCCATGTACAAGCATGATGCTAGGGAAGAATCAAAAAACGTAGAGATAAATTGGAAAAGTCTTTGTTATTCAACGTTACGATCACGCACCGATCTTCGTGTAAAACTCCACATTGAGTTTAGTTTGTATGTGGTCTTAGTGGCAGTCTCGAGGCAGTGTCAGTTGATCTATTCTCCAAAATATTTTCTCCCGAGTCATTTTTCTAGTGCCGGAGCCCGGAAGAGATAACTTGATGGTGATCACGTGTGTTGTTAGTAATACGAGTCATCGTCTGTGTATATCAATTGGCAAGGCATAAGTGGTAAGGTGACTTTTATATGTCCGAATGTGGTGATGAACTACCAATGCCTCCGTTACATTTAGGATTTATTGCACTGCGTTTCTGCTTTAATCTAGTCCCATAGCGTTGCTCATAGTCTCTTTCATAGCCTATCTATGTTGTCACGGTAAGTAGGTTTGAGGGCTGAGGGCACCATCAGAATTGACGAGTGAGATATCGAGGATGAAGAAGGTAACAGGATAAGGGTTCTTTTATGCGATGACAAGACCAGATGGGATGAAATGCCAAAGACACAGGTGCTGGCATGTCGTACCATCAACATTAATGATGTTGACTTCTGCCTCTATATTTCTACTTCGGCCCGACCAAGACCGTAACCCAAAACAAATAAGCCAAGTAGCAGCAGCAATCCCGTTTAAACGCCAGGCCAAAATGCTAAACACTTTCAGGTTAGCGCCCCCAATGTACCCATTCATTCAGCTGTCGTACGTCTCATCCTTTCCTGAACAAGGCTCGTTCTTTTGTTGTTGGAGCGCATGTTCCGTCCAGTTCTTGTGCTCATACCAAGTTTGTGTACACCGATAGTAAACCACGACCTTCCTTTTCTCTCGATTTCTGTCTGGGATTGTTGCCCCTCGACAACTCAATTCGAAGTCGAATATTCAGCCCTTGCTCTTGGTGTTGAGGATGAGGGCAACAATGAGGCTAAGCACCAAACCTTGGTCAGCATATTGTTCATAACTCTGAAACGATAGCTCACCAGCGGGGGGGTTAGTTAGTTGAAATCTTACCCATAAAGACCGAGGACTTCGCCGAAAATGAGGATCAAAACCATGCCGACAAAGATCCTCGACTGTAGCATGAATGAACGGACGCCCTTGTCGCCTACGATACCAATGCAATAGCCCGCGGCGAGACCGGTGAGGCCGACTGAAAGACCGCATGCGAGATGCATGAAGCCACTGTGGTGAGAACGGAGCGTTAGTTGTGCCCTTCACAGGATATGTGATATCCATAACCTGACTCTGTAAACCCAGAGACGTCGTCGGTCATGACACGTACTTGAACAAGCTGTAATGTTGGCCTGATCCTGGCGGCCCGAGATCTTGTGCGATCAGGACAGCTACAACGAGGGCGTAAACGGCAATAATACCGGACATGACGACAGGAATCAAGCACTATCGGTCGTAGGAGAGCATGTTAGTCTCTGCAGATGAGTACTGTAGCCATGTTGCTAGAGGGGAGCTAACCTTCATGATGAGGTCCGGCCGGAAGGTACCCACGCCGGCGATACCGATGCCAGACTTGGCTGTGCCATATGCAGCGCCCGCGCCTGTGAAATTGGAAACGACATGGTCAGCGTTTGTGATGTTGGTAAGGCGTGAAGTTGGGAATTGGGAGAACTGTACTGCCAAAGATCATGGCGGCTGCGATGCCGGCCTGGTCAGAGAGAACATTGTTAGTGGACCTGGATGTTGTTCTTGTCGAGTGACAGTTGCGTGGTGATGTCCCTTCCTATCCTAGCTGCACCTTGTTGGCCACCGGGGATGGGTGGTTTCGCGGCTGCTGTTGACGTACCATGCCAATGAACGGCGCGAACTTGGGGGCAAGTTCCGAATCGGCCATGATTTCGGCCATGGTTATAGCTTATAGACAAGAGACTGAATCAGTATGTTGGCGACGACAGTATGAAGCGCAGGGAAACTGGTAAACGTTGGGAGCCAGGCGCTGTGAGGTCGAGCGGGATGTTCGTCAGTTGGAGACTCGAGACACTGCTTCCTGGTTCACAATGGAGACAGCCGACGCAACGACGCACTCCAGCAATGCAGCGGGAAGCTTGGACCACTGCCGCCTGCCCCAGGCTGGCTTGGCGTCCAGACAGTTAGCGTGTACAGTCACGTGCAAGCTCAGGAACATCTTTGGTGCATGCAGGCTTCGCTTTCGACTGGTGTATTAACATCACTGCAAGATGGATGCCCGTGATGAACTTTGACACTCATCGGGCAATGATGGAATTGGTACACAGCGACGGCCTCCAATTGACTTAATGAAGACTAGCCATCTGTTTGGCTGAGCGTCTCGGGTTTAACTCAGCGGCATGGCATCATCCGAGTTGTGTATTGACCGAACTCTGGAAGGCACAAGTTAGGTAGATGGATGCGAATTGAACAACAGTTGCTCAAGCTGAGACGGAAACATGAAGCCCGGGTGTCGCCAAATGCGTCCCGTTAGGTGACCTTCTCATCTTTTCCCCTTATTTGTGTAAGCTCAACCGTACTTGAACCAGTGCGTTAAAGACATTGCATGGTGTTCTGACATTTCGGGTAATCCTCTCATTGTCCATACGAACCCCCGCTTGACGAACACAGTGACAGTAGGATTGACTTGATTGGAGGTAGGGTTGCCTCCAACCACCTAACAATGGAATCATATCGTCGAGTCTTTCACACTTCCTCAGCCTTACTCAGTGCCAATGGCATCATCGCTATCCAACGCCGTGCCACTTGGATGAGAAATTCTCTATACTGGGTGATGATGCTCTATCGCAGATTCCAAAAACAGTCAAGGATGGACTCAAAGTTGTAATAAGTTGAACCCCTTTTGTGCCCCTAGTCGACGGGGAATCGCCTCCCCGCAATTCTAGGAACAACAACGTTCTGACCTGGTGGATCGCCAAACCACCGAGCAACAAGTGACATTTAGCTTTGACCAGAAGACCAGAACAGCTCGCGGAATTCCATCTCCCCATTGCTAGCTGAACATCAACCCAGTTCATCTCGCTGAACTACTTGGTTAAAATCTCTTGAACCAGAACTAGAAAAGTTGACCTGGACATGGATTTTTACGCATCTACACGGCTTCTCCCAGTAACTACATCAGCCCCCATTCCGCATCACAACCGCCCGGAAGTGCAACAAAACGACCTCGGAGCGCACGCGGGCATAGGTATTTTGCTGCACCCTCGTAAACAATCCGACTGATCGGCCATCTGGCGGCACAGCCAACACGGGCAGGACAAGCTATCAAGAACGGGGGATGTGATAGGACAGCCCATCTAGAATAATACCACCCTCCTCCCTCCATCTTGACGTTCCATCTTCACGTTCTTGTTGTATCGTGATGTTTCTCATTTTTGACCAGACCACTGCCATGCTTGGCGTATCTGCCTCTTCACCTGAACCTACCTCTAACATCTGAACATCAAAAGTTACTCTAGCTAGCTGTGGTCAAGAGTCCCGTCGTTGATCCAGATTGAACCAACCAAGGACGACCAGATCAAAGCCCACGCCGGTTCCTGATGCTCCACTTTTGATTGCAAATGGCCCCTGTAGAAGCCCTGCGCTCAGTGGTCGGTCATTCGGTCGGGTCCCATCAGCCATCCCATCAGCCATCATCCACCGCACACCTCTGCCCTGGCTGTAGGAGTGTAGTTCGACATTCCAGCCCCGTACCCGTACATTGGCGACCTTGACCCTTCAGTTCCCCCCCTCTCCGTCTCCGTCTCCGTCCCCGTCCCCGTCCCCGTCTACCGTATTCCAATCGACGACAGAGAGGTAGACCAACTGAAGGCCGTGCTTCTCGCTGCGCAGGTGGTCGGCTACACTTGGCGAGTAGATTGCAGATTGCCTGCACAGTCGTACCTCTACCGAATCGACCTGTCCATCAGACCTACCTACCTACCTACCTACCTACCTACCGTACCTGTACAGCGCCCGAGCACCGCCGCCGACCGAAGAACAATCGAAATACCTACGACAGGAGCGACGGAGCGAGCGAGCACCTCGCATCAACCTCTAGCCTGCATCGCACCAGCAGCACCACCCGACTCGCCTCCCTCGCCAGCCGTCCGCCCGCCCGCCCGCCCGCCCGCCCGCCGCCGCCGTCATGGCCGACTATCATCAAGACCCCCGGTCCCGATCCAATCACCCGCAGTACGGCCCTCCCCCCGGCAGTCGCGGTGGTGACGGCTATGGACAACGAGATGCCGCCTTCTCCAACATCTTCGGCGCCGCCCCGCCCCCCGGCCGATCGCACACCATGACTTCCTCCGTCCCACCCCCTATGATGCACCTCAACGAGGGCCGAACCCATACCATGTCGTCCACGTCGGGAGCCTCCATGCAGAGACCGCCGCAACAGCGCCCCCCACCGTCCGGCGGACCCGGAGGAGGAGGCAGTGGATCAGGGGAAAGAGGAGGCTATGGTGACCCCCGGGCGCGCCTTGACACGAATGGATACGGCCAGAGCCAGCGCTCCGTCTCCGCCGGACAGCAAGTTCCCTCTGCTCAGTACCTACAACAACAACAAGCGGCGCGACGACCCCCTCCTGGCGCCTACCCCCCTCAACATGCTCCGAGGGGCGACTCTGTGAGGGCCGATTCTCTTAGGGGCCCTGCGCCCCAGGGTTTCTACAACAATGCCTCGCGATCTCCTGCCCAGGCTTATTACAACCAGCCGGGGGGCAGACCGGCGCCGGCCTTGAACTCCGACCCCTACCGATCACAGTCGCTTGCGAGCGTTCCCCGGCCACAAATGTATCAGGGCTCGACCCCGCAACAGTCGCCAGCCAACGCTTTCCGCCAGGCTCAATACACTGGGAGCTCGGCTCGGACAACCGCACAGGGGCGCATTGTGCCCGAGAGGCATATGGAAGACCGTGCCATGTCCATGACCGGCTACCCCTCATACGACCGCGATGCCCACCAAACTCCTAGTGGAAGAGTCATACCCAACAGGAGGGCACCAGGATCCAGCCCAGACCATGGCCCTACCCCTTCGCAATACCCAGCTCCCGGAAGCCAGTCGGGAAGAACTGTCAGCATCACGTCCACGACAACCGTCGACCCGAATGGGCGAACCATGTCCATGGCGTCTACTATCGCTCCTTCGATAGCGCCGACGGAACGGAACGAAGATGGGACCTTGGTACATCGCTACTCGGGCGGCGCATCGTCCATGACGGGCGACCGGCCCGTTACCGTCAAGATCAGGATGCCTCTGGTATACCCGGCTCTTCTGTCCCGCGTGGCCGAAACGTTCCGGCGCAAGATTGTTGTAGGAGATAGGACCAAGAACGAACTGACCTACAAGAACGCTTTCAGCGGTGCCGAAGCCGTCGATGTGCTGTCATACATTATCAGGACGACGGATCGAAACTTGGCCCTGTTGCTGGGTAGAGCTTTGGACGCCCAAAAGTTCTTCCACGATGTTACATACGAACACCGCTTGAGAGATTCAACCTACGAAATGTACCAATTCAGGGAAACACTGACCGATGACGAGAAGCCAGCGGTCAATGGTGTTTTTGTCCTGCTATCCGAATGTTACTCTCCAACATGCACACCCGATCAGCTCTGCTACTCTATCGCATGCCCTCGCCGTCTCGAGCAAATGGCCAAGCTGAACCTGAAGGGAGGAATTGGCCTCAAGCAAGAAGGAAAAGCCGCGGTCAACGATGACGATGTTGACCAGACCGACGAGCAAAAGTTGTGGATTAACAGCGTACCGAAGGAAATTGCGGACAGTATCGGCGACAGAGAAAAGAAGAGGCAAGAGGTTATCAGTGAGATCTGCTACACAGAAAGGGACTTTGTCAAGGATCTCGAGTATTTGCGAGATTTCTGGATCTACCCTCTCAAGGGCAAGATTAACGGCCATTCTCCGATTCCTCTACAACGGCGGGAGCGCGTTGTACGGACAATCTTCACCAACATTATCGATCCTCCAAGCATTCACGGCGTCAGTTCAAAGTTCGCCAAGAGTCTCACTGAACGGCAACAAAAGACTCCAGTCGTTCAAAACATTGGAGATATCTTTTTGGAATTTGTCCCTCAGTTCGAACCATTCATCCTTTACGGTGCGAAGCAGTTGGAAGGCAAATTCGAATTCGAGAACGAACGGTCCATCAACAAGGACTTTGCAAGATTTGTGGACGAGGTTGAACGCCGCAGAGAGTCGAGAAAGCTGGAGCTGAACGGTTACCTCACCAAGCCAACCACACGTCTGGCGAGATATCCTCTACTTCTAGAAAACGTTCTCAAGTATACGGAAGAAGGTAATCCGGACAAGGAGGATCTTCCCAAGGTCCTGACTATGATCAGAGATCTCTTGAGCAGGGTTAACGCGGAGTCGGGCAAGGCTGAAAATCGCTTCAACCTGCGCCGTCTGCACGAGCAGCTCAAGTTCCGTCCCAACGACAAGATGGACCTCAAGCTTACGAACGAGGGTCGTGAGCTTGTATACAAGGCTCAGTTCAAGAAGTCGCCAACAGAAAATGCTGATCTCACGGCTTTCCTGTTTGATCACGCAGTTCTCCTTGTGAAGATTAAACAGGTTGGCAAGACAGAAGAAATCAAGGCATACCGCAGACCTATACCCTTGGAGCTACTTTCTATCAAGGAAATGGAGGAAATCATTCCTTCAGGGGCTGTCAAAAGGTCTTCATCAAGCTTGCTGCCTGCTCTACGCACTACTACCGACGCCAAGAAGGGTGATGGGTGGCCGATCACGTTCCGACATCTTGGAAAGAACGGCTACGAACTAACGGTGTACGCATCGAATCAGGCAGGACGACAGAAATGGCTCGAGTTTATCGATGCCGCCCAGCAGCAGCTCAGGGCCCGTGCGGATTTCTTGAACACTACGATAATATCGTATGGTTACTTTGCCGGCCCCAACAAGGTCAACTGCGCCACGCCGTTCGGTAAGCACTTTAGGACGACCAAGTCAAGTATCAGAGCTCTTGTGCTGACAAAAATACAGATGGTGGAAGGAAGATCATCTATGGTACGGACCAGGGTATCTTTGTCTCCGATCGTAAGACCAAGGAGATACCACCGAAGCGTGTTATCGATGTGCAAAACGTCACCCAAGTCGACGTGTTGGAAGAGTATTCACTGTTGTTGGTGCTTTCCAACAAGTCTCTATACTCGTACCAACTGGATGCGCTTAACCCCAACGAGCCGATTTCATCCAAGCGTGGCAAGAAGATCCAAAGTCACTGCAACTTCTTCAAGATCGGCATCTGCCTCGGCCGACATCTTGTGTGCGCCGTCAAGAGCTCCGCGCTGTCAACTACGATCAAGGTGTACGAGCCGAACGATGCCATGTCCGGCGCCAAGAAGCAGAGGGGTCTCAGCAAGATGTTCAACGCCGGTCAGGACGAACTCCGGCCATTCAAGGAGTTCTATATTCCGACGGAATCCTCATCGGTACACTTCCTCAAGTCCAAGCTTTGCGTTGCATGCGCCCGCGGCTTCGAGGTTGTCAGTCTCGAGACCCTCGAGACGCAGTCCCTTCTCGATCAGGCCGACACATCGCTCGATTTTGTCCAGAGGAAGGAAGGCGTCAAGCCCATCCATATCGAGCGCCTCAACGGCGAGTTCCTCCTCAACTACAGCGAGTTCTCGTTCTTCGTTAACCGCAACGGATGGAGGGCTCGTCCCGAATGGCGTCTGGATTGGGAGGGAACACCACAAGCCTTTGCGCTCAGCTATCCTTGGATATTGGCGTTTGAGCCCAACTTTATTGAGCTCAGGAACATTGATAACCTGGCGGTACATATTGTGCCGCACAAGAACATCAGGATGCTACACAGCAGTACACATGAAGTGAGCCGTAACCTAAATGTCATATGTGATGGACACCTCGAAGCTAACACAACTGCCAGATTCTGTTCGCATATGAAGATGAACGTGGCGAGGATATTATCGAGGCCATCGATTTCTGGAAGAGTCAGAAAAAGTTGGCGGATGCGTAGTAGTTCTTCTCTACCATCATTCCTGGTTAAGTATCTAAGTGTAGGGCTGGCAGCTTTAATATGTATCTCGCGCAAGCGGCGGTGGACATGGGGACCCGGACACAGGACAAACAACATTATGGATATGGAAGAAGCGGCGAAGAAAGGAAGAAACGGCGGGATCGAAGATATCGCAATGATGTCCTTGTTATTGTTGTTTTCGTCATCATCTTTTTTTTTTCTACTATTTCTTGTTTATTCTTTTTCCCACACAGAAGCCATTTACAAATTTTCTTGTTTGGTTTTGAGCAGCAAAAAGGGAGGAATGAAGAAGGGAGAACGGAGGACGGCACACACACACATTCATCCGAGGCTTCCTTCCTCCTCATCTGTTTCCTCTTACTCTCTCCAGAATTTTTAATACCCTCTCTTCTTCCATCCTAACAAGAACATAAGAGTCTCCATGGTGTTGTTGTTCCTTGGGGAGGCAAAAACGACTTGAACCCGTCTGCTACTACAGTCAGTACACATGCATTGTGCGATGTCTACGCTTGTTCGGTAACCTCATCTTTATCTACTAAACGAGATCGGGAAATAAAAAAGTGATGTCTAGGTACTATACCTACCTCCCCCCCTCCCAAGATACAAGAGGAAGGAAAGAAGGAAAGAAAGAAAGAAAGAAAGAAAGAAAGAAATACATGAGTCGGGTAAACCAAAAAGATGAGAGGAAAGTGCTGGACACATCATGACACATAACGAACATGGGCAAGCACACCAGGAAACTACCTACCTACCTAGAAAGGCATAATAACTACTAGGTAGGTAGGTAACCACATATGTAGGTATTGATTCAATCAAGCTTTTCTATCATTCATGGCTGTTATGACTGATGGAACTAATCGCGGGTACTGAAAAAATCCTGCAGTTCGGCGCGGTGGAAGAAGCTGTGATAGGTAGCATCTCCCGCTTATTCGTCTGTCTAAGTATCCCTAAAGGACCATCCATCCATCCATCTCTATCAACTCAATATACATACTAATGTTTTACTTGTAACATCTAATCAAGGGGTGAAAAGCTTGTGGTTAGGTGATTAGTGCGGTACCTTGTTCTTGTTCTTTGTCTTGCGATACCTACCTAGGTACATACCTACCTACCTACCTACCTACCTACCTACCTACCTACCTACCTACCTACCTACCTACCTACCTACCTACCTACCTGTTTAGTACTGTCTGTACCTACCTACACAAGTCCGACGAACGAGTCTACTAAGTACCTAGGTAGCCAAAGCTTAGTTTCTCGATATTGATATGACTGATTCACGACGATGACAGCGTCACAATGCGAGCAAATAGATGGTAGATGGTTGGCATTAGGGAGGTAAAAAAGAAAAGAAAAGAAAAGGCAAGAACAGAATCTGAATAAAACGTCGTGTGCGTGCAACTTCATCGTTCGATCAGAGAATATAGTATCGGGACACTACATACCTATAAACCAAAAAGAAGCGGGTCGTAACTTTGTTCTAGTTCGTGCTTCGGAGTGTCATCGAATGAATCGTCATGACATAGATGGCTGTACACGCACAAGTCTCCTCCGAACAGAGAAGGGTATTGTGCGCTGGTGATACCTGGTATAAGGCTAGTGGGGTGATTAAGGATTATTGCTATTTAGTGTGGTGGTAGCGGGACTTTGGAAAGAACTTAAAGGGATGGGTTGGAAGGATTACGCATGATTATCAGAAAGGACTTGGGATAGATTAGGCTGTGGTAAGCTTGAATATATAGGAGTGAAGAGGGGAGTGAAGAGGGGAGTGAAGAGGGGAGTGAAGAGAGGAATGATCAATGAAATAGAGAAAAGTGAAAAGAGGTACGTCAAGAGAGAACAAGAATCAAACGGACCAAGTTCTATCTACCCATTGTAGTGTAGCTGCAGACAGGTTCGGTACATCTTGCGACGTCTCAAGCATCAGCTAGAGGTCGGTAAGTAGGTATCGAAATCCACGCCTGCTATCAATCAGTCAGTGTCGTCGTCCCAGTAAAATCTCCCTCCATACTGGAAAAACAATTAAGTAAAATCAACTGTGATTATACAACTATAGAAACCCACAAGTTCGTCTTGTAGTAAGGAAGGCATCGAGTAAACTACCCAGTCAATGAATGGCTCAGATAAAGATGATCGATCTCACCTTTCTCTGTATTAGAAACAAACAATGTCAAAGACCCCGTTGGGGGGTATACTACTCCGTAACCCATATTTCAAGGACCATGACAAAATCAACGTGTTCATCTTCTCTACCTTCACCACTAACTACCTGGTAAACCCAAAGTACCTACCATACCAAAACATGACTTTTTGTACAAAGAGAAAAAAACCTAAAAGACCACGGTACATAACGTGTTTCTCTTCTTCACAAGTTCCTCTTTTCACACACAACATTCCTCTCTCTCCCATCTTCTTCAACAAATCGTATGACCAGTCTTTCTACTTGAGTGCTCCCTTTTCATCGTTTACTCTCTCCGGCCCATGCTTGTTTGGATGGATAAAAAATAAGAAGACCATGTACAAATTTCACAAGGCTAGTTTTAGAAACACAGGTCCCGGTTTCCCCACGCTACGCCGTTTCCTTCCGTGTCCGCGCCCAAGTTTCCATTCTTCTTTGATCATCCCCAACGACTTTTTGGATATTTCATCATTAGAGCAACCAAAAATTTAAAAACCTTTCAATTTTCCTCTTCCTGATCAAGCGATGTATAAACTTTGGATATTTTCTGGTCGCTCGCTTAAGAGGTGGAAGGCTCGAGGGTAACACCGCTGTTTTTTGAGAAAAGAAAAATACGTTAGTGATTGTTTCGGTCATGGTATTTGATAGAATAAAAAAAACTTACGCAGCAATGGTGGCCCAACCGATAAGACGCCAGTGCTTCTCGATACGTCTGGAAAGGGCAACCTTCTCGCCAATGCTCGTGCAGGCGGGGGAGGTGAGGATGAGCTTGGCGGCATCCTTCTTGATGGCGGAGACCTTGGCACCGGTGGAGGTGGAACCAATGTTGACCATGATGACTTCGTTCTTGGCGAGCTTGTCGACCTTGGCCTGCTTGCCGTCGGCGGTGCGGACACCGAGAAGGCGGCGGAGGAGGTAGAAGTTGACTTCGATCTCGGAGTAGATCTCGGGGAGGCGGCCCTTGAGACCGAGGACGAAACCGACCAGACGATCGGCACGGCAGAGGGTAGGGTCGATGCGGGTACCGACACCAATGAGACCACCGGGCACGGCGTACTTGAGGTCGTTGGCCTCGGAGTTGAGGGAGACGATCCTGCTGAAGATGGGAGTGCACTTGAGGTCGCCCTTCTCGTCACGGGTGACGATACCGGGACGGATCTCGATCTCGTCGCCGAGCTTGAGGACACCGTGGAGAATGGAACCACCGGCAACACCACCCTTGAGCTCGTCAATCTCGGCACCGGGCTTGTTGACGTCGAAGGAACGAATGACAATCATCTGGGGGTCCATGGAGAAATCCCTGGGAGGAACGGGGATGGTGTTGACGATGGCATCGTTGATGGCGTCAATGTTGAACTTGAGCTGGGCCGAGATGGGGATGATGGGCGACTTTCCAGCAACGGTACCACGGATGAACTTGAGGATGGACTCGTAGTGCTGCTTGGCGGCCTCCTCGCGCATGAGATCGACCTTGTTCTGGAGGATGATGATCTTGTCGAGCTTCATAATCTCGATGGCAGCCAAATGTTCGGAGGTCTGGGGCTGGGGGCAGGATTCGTTTCCGGCAATCAGGAGGAGAGCGGCGTCCATGACAGCGGCACCTGAAAGCATAGTGCTCATGAGAATATCGTGACCAGGGCAGTCGACGAAGCTGGGAGGAGGGACATGGTCAGTCATTCGTTGGCGCAAATGATGTTATGCATGACAACTTACGAGACATGGCGCAACAGACGGTAGGTGCCCTCGCAACCCTCGCGCTCGCAAGGGGGATCAACCTCCTTCTCGGACTTGTAACTCCTGTAGCATGTCGGGCGAGGGCATGCTGGGTTGTCGCACTTGTAGATCTTTGCGTTGGCGTAACCGAGCTTGATTGTGATGTTGCGGATGAGCTCGTTCTTGAAACGGACCGTCTGGACGCCCGAGATGGCTTTTACTACTGTCGACTTGCCGTGGGCGACGTGGCCGATGGTGCCGATGTTGATGGTGGCCTGTCGCGCAATGATCTCGGGGGTGAGGGGGCTGAGGGTCTTGACGTCGAGGTCCTTGGGATCGGTCTGGGGAGGAAGGGGAGGTCTCTGGACGACGGGGGCGGGGGCCTTCTTGAGGGCCGACTTGCGCGGCTTGGCCTCGACCTCGTTGTCGGACTCGTGCTGGTCGACGTGAGACTCGTTGTCGGAGCCCGAGTCGGACTCGACGATATCGTTGCCGAACTTGTCGCCGTTGGTAGCCATGATTGTGGATGTGGATGGAGGTGAGGTGTGGAGGTTAGTTAGGTCGGGTCGTCAAGTCGATGGATGGATGTGTCGCGGGGCAGTAATTTTTTCGCTTTCGGTGAAGCAACCCCTCTTGCTGTGTACTGTGCAGTGGGTGGTGTATGCCTGGTAGTTGCTTTGCTACTTTTCCAGACCCTGCTCCTTGGTGTGGGTATGTGGGTGTCTGTCCTACTGCCTGTCTCCGCAACGGGACTCGCGATATTTGTGATAGCGGGCGTTGTTGGTGGACGGTAGTATGTAGTGTAAAACTGGACCTGACCAAAATAGTGGGGTTACAGCGAAGGTTGGAGGAAGGCTGAGAAGAAAAACTGCCTGCCTGGTGGATGACTCTGACGATATTTGACTTGTGTTTGGCTTGTGTGCTGCCGCTGCCAGCTGCGACCAACAAGGCGAGCCGCCTCACACATTCCGCTCTGCGAACCTCTGCCCTGCGTGCGCCCAGCCCTTTGCCGCTGCCCCACTAAGGCCGATAAGAGTGCGATAAGGACTCGCCTCTGGCTGCTGTGGTTATGAAATCCAGAGCTCAGTCACGGTTCAACTTCAACATCATCGAGGTGACTTTGGGAACTTCTATCCTATCAAGAGTTCGCTATCTACACTTTCATCCAACCCTCTGTCCCGTCTGTTTCGGCAGAAACTCACTCACAGCGTACACGGCAAATCAACGCTGGGAAATATATCACCTGAACGTCGAGAACGGATACGTTGTATCGATCGGCGAATTGAAATCAGTTTCTTTCTTTGAGAACAATCGTTACTCGGCAACGGCCTCTCCCATTGACACCGGCATCCTTCGACGTACATACGAACGTTTCCGGGTCGATAAGCTGATCCATCACTCAACAACGCCGAGTCTGCTTGTCGTCGTCAACTCTGAGGAGCACCCACGATGCTGGTCATGGCCACAGTCTCAACTCTATGAAGCTTGGTTAAGGGATAATGCCTGGCCGTGGCGTCAAAATTTAGGACACAAGGTGTCTCCTCCTGGATTCGACCCTTTCCCATCAAGTTATTCGATATCTTCACGAAGAGTGAGGCTCATCACTCCTGGGAGAATAAGGGTTCAACTTGGGTTCAGTCTCGGGATTATAGCCGCTGTGAAAAGTTGAGCCAAGTGGCCCGAAGGTTGTCCTCCGTGATGTCGGACTGGGGCAGGGAGTAACTGCAACAGCTGTGCAAGCGTCACAGGACCATCTTTGTTCGGGTGTTCTGGACAACACTGCTCGATTTTATTGGGAACATGCTCGATATACATGGAAGCTACATCGGCCACCAACACGCTTCTCTCCTGGCCCCAAAACCGCGCCCAAGCCCTTGTTTCACATCCAACCCAGATGCTTGTTGGATCGGGATCGGGAAGATTCCGGGCCCAAGACCTGTTCAACAGCGCGTACAACCGTCTCTGATGGTTCGAGAAGCAGTCTAGTAGGATTCAAGCCACAACCGATTCACAGCAATGACCATTGGAGCGGGGAGAAGACTCAGTCGGTTACACGAGACATATCCGCTTGACCGCTAACTGGCCGTCAGTCACGTCCATAACCATGCTTGGAGCTTGACCATCGCTGGGTTGGGGTCAAGAAAAGCAGCATGGGAGTGTCTATTCAACATCATTCGGGCTGAGACTGGGCAAAGGGACCAAAAGGTGAAATCGCAACTGGCAAGGCCGAGCTACTCCTATTAATACCTTGTCAGTTCTTCTTGAGAGGCACTTGCTGAGGAAGTGTCTTCTGCAATGAGCTTGCTAATCATCGTTTCACGACATGATGTAGGCAGCATTACCTACGGCACTACTCACCAAGTTGGGAATTCTTGCTGAGCTCGGATTCTTCTTGTCAAGTAATCGAACCGCATCAATGGTGCCATGGGCGATGACTTGCAGCAGCCGAACAGCGTGCTTCCACCGAGCCACCGAGATGGCCAAAAGGACGGGTAGGAATGCAACGCAGAACTGGCTGCCCATTATGGCTTTGATGGCGATATCACAATGGTGATACTGAAGCTTTCAATACACAACCTCCGGCTCGGCGGACTAAAAATACCACATCGGTGGCAACAGCACCTACAAGTTGATGTGCTAAATACTGGCACTTCCATGATACTCTGTGCTTACGAACACCCGATGGAGGGTGGGCAATATATCTGTGCTGACAAGTGCAGCACAAGGTAACCTCGCTTCCAGGTGTAGATACGGTTTCTCGTCAGAGTTGAGGACGGCATATAAGTTGCCAAGCTATCTATGGGCGGAAACTCGTAAGCTGAGATGTCCGAGTTCGATAATATATTGGCTGTCAAGTGCAAGTCCAGAACAAGGACATCACTGTCGCGGACTTGTTACTACGGCTCTGATATTCATGGTGTTGATCATTGCGAGTCCAGATCACACACCCAAAACACCAGCCTTGTATCGTCTTTCCTGAATCAACCTCTTTGCAGAATTCGTCTTACACTCACTCAGCAGCACTGCATCCGTCCTGGCGGTGTACATGTCTTGGTACCATGCCATGTTGTCCGCTGTGCTACGGAACACCGACGTCGTCGCTGTTCCAGAGGACCCCGCTCCCAGATAGAGAAAAGCGTAAAGAACACAGAATAGCTGGAAGGTCGGGAAGCAGAGACCACACGTGTGATGGTGCGACATTGACAAGTCTGAGGAAGCCGCCGGGTTGATCAAGTCCCCGCCTTCACCAGCCCTTGGCTTTCACATTTATGAACATGGTCAACTGACGATTCTGGTCGGCAAGTATAAAAGATTACTGTGTCCCCGGCGCGTGATTCCCGCGCGTTCCCGCGAAGTCATGGTCAAACATCACACTCAGAATCGTGAATTTAGCCCTTTCTGGGTCAGCGCCCGATATTGCACTAGATTGGGGGACCAAGATTTGCGAAAAATGGAGTGTGAACAGCGTGGAGCGAGCGAGTCGCTAGTCGCGGAGAAGAGAGCGTAGACGAGGTTTGTGTGGTACCGCTTGCCGCCCACCAATGCATGGTTGGCAGCTCTATCACAGGATTGTGCCATCTTATTGGCTACACATGTGAAAAGCCCAAACGAACAACCAATTAGAAGACTCGGAACACTCCAGGGTAGGCAGTTGGATGGCAGGGCACCAGCGGAGATGTACGGCAGGGGTTCTTGTGAACAAGGCCCGCCCTCCAAGACTTCCTCAGCAACGACAACGACGACGACGACCGCTTGCCGCCCAACCACGGGCCGCCGTCTCCTATCGTTGCTCTGAGCTTCACGCCGTCGATGATCTTGGCGGTACATCTGGACGATGTCGTTGGCCTGCCCCTTCCTGGTCGAGTCCGGTAAAAGTGCTCCCCCATCCGCCAGCCGCCCCCAGCCAATGGATTCGTGTTACCCAACCTTGCCCATCCGAACCAGTGATATTTTCTCCTGTGACCAGGAAGGCAGAACACAGAGAGAGGATGAAGGGCTCTGGTGTTGGGGGCGAGAAGACACGAGGAGAGAAGAAGGGCTCATCATGAGCAGTCAGTTGCTACTCGAGTTATCTGAGCACATTTCCGTCTTCTTGGCCATGTGTGTGCACACGCAAGGCCATCTACATGTTGGTGTTGACGCCGCGGGATCGTTCATGCCGTCAACAGGCTGTTGTCATTCCCCTGGTCCGTTGCTACTATATCGAGAAGAAGAAAGGTTGCAACCCCACTTCCGTCCGGTCTTACATCTTTTCTTATGGTGTTCGAGTCTTATGTAGACCATTTCTGCTTCTAGACTTGACTTTCTCTTCTTCTCCCGTTTCTCTCAAAGCAACACCACAGAAATCTGCAGCATCTCCAACATCCAGGAGACGCAGGGAACAAAAAAACGGCCTGCCACTGTCCGATCCCAGTTCCTCGCTTGCCGACGTACATCTGCGGCCTCCCTCTTGAGCCACGAGCGAAAAAGTAGCTAGAGGTAACCACGAAGCCAGTCCGGTGCCCACTCCTGACTCCCAGTGGGCGTCTATTTTCGACATCAGTCGCCCGACCTTATTGGCGACACTAGCCTGTCGTCCTATCAGCTTCCGTGTCTCGGGTCCGACTACACCACCCCTGTGCAAAGTATGCTTCCCTATTGCTTCCCTCCGAGGAACCACTTGCTGATCGTCTCATGCAGAGAGGCAAGACTCGCGCAACCACCCATACCCATCCACCACCAGGATACCAAATCAAGGTGTACCAGGTAGTGGCAGCGGCTATTCAAAACCACCTTCACCCCAACGGCAGCGTCTCGCTTTCCATCCTCTCCTCTACTTCGGTAGCTGGGCTCTCTCATATCTGTGTCTCCTTTCCATTATACTCTATTTCCTTTTGCTTCACTCCTGCAAAGTGCGTGCCGTCATCATCTCACAGTTTGAGGCTGTGTACCCTTTGCTAGTTTGATATCGACATCGGGGACTGGCTTCTTCGAATTATTTCTCATACAGTAAAGCCAACCAAAACGTATACACATCTACATCGTCGACATGGCCTTCAACGACGAGAAGAAGCGGCCAGCCGCTCTCAACCTGACACCCCAACGAACAATGTCGGCCGGCTCAGTCTCTTCCAACAACTCATCATCCACATCCTCATCACTGGCCAAGCCTCCAAGGACACCACGATTTGCCGAAGCCACCTCAGTACACTCGCCTGTCGATGGACGAACACTACCCTTTTCTGACCAGTCGGAGGTTGCGCATGCTCAGCCTGGAGATGTTGGTTTTGGTTATATCGGGAATGGAGGAAACAGGGAATCAGTCGCCATGCCAATGACGCCAAGGTCGCCCCTCAAGAGTGCGATGAAGGTTCCGGGAACACCAGGTCGGACTCTCGCCAATCCTCTCAGCCCAACATTCAGGGAAGAGGAGGAGCTGGAGGTAAAGGAAAAGTTGACGGAGAAGGAGCAGGCCAGGGATTTGGTGAGTTTTTGCATTCGATTTGCGAGCAAGCTCTAGGGTACTAACAGAGATACAGAAAATCAAAACCCGGGTACGCATGGCCAAGTTCGCTCTCCGCGGTGTCAACTTCAGCTGCAGTCTCATCATTCTCTCCATGCTTTCGGCCTCGTTTTCCATCTTCAACGCTACCCGACATCTTCCGGCCATGAACGGCCTTCCCGCCTGGGCCGCTGGCACCAACCCTTGGCCTCAATACGTCGTTCTCGCCTGCTCCTGCGTCTCGCTGCTCATCTGCATCGGTGTCTTCATTGGTTACTGCCGTGGGGGTCATCAAAGGGCGGAGAAGGTTGGCGTGTACTACACGCTCTTTGCTGTGGGCTGGTTCATTTTCAGCATGATCATGTGGGCGGTGGCTGCCGGTATCTTCCAATTCACCAAGAACAACAGCAAGAACCAAGACATGTGGGGTTGGTCTTGCGTTGAGAACCACCGCGCGGAGCTCTTCAAGGACAAGGTCGACTACGCGCTTGTGTGCCGTCTTCAGGTAAGCTCTTTCCCCCCCTCACTTCGTATCACGGCAACACCCGGAATGTCTTACTGACAACAAACTTTTTACTCGTTGAACAGAACTGGGGTCTTATCTGCATGATTATCGAAATCATTATCGAGATCATCAGTATCACGCTCTACAGCATCGTCTTCTACCGCTACTGGTCCAAGCGCAAGCTGCTCAAGACCATGAACATGCGCGACAAGGCCCGGTCCGACCTCTACCTCGCCCAGCTGCGCGTGCAATCGGCGCCCAACACGCCCGGCTTCGGCCCCAAGTCGCCCACCTTTTCGCAATACGCCCTCTCCCCCCGCTTCCCGCCCTCGCAGTACCAATCCTTTGACGACGTCGAGAAGGGCTACGGTGCCGGTCCCACCCAGCAGCAGCAGCAGCCATTCACCCCCGGCGGCGGCGGCCAGCGTCTCATCATCCCTCAGTCGTCCTCCTTCAGCTCGCCCAAGATCGACACGGGTTTCAAGCTGCAGGCTCCTCCGTCAAAGGCCAACCCTGCCACGCCCGTCACGCCCAAGGGCGGGTTCATGACGCCCTCGTCTTCCAACGCGGTCTCGCCCGTGGATCCCATGCCTCAAATCAACCTGCCCCAGCCTCCCCCGCCGGTGGTGGTGCAGATTGCGCACGCGCCGATGGCGGATGGCGAGCAGCAGTATGAGGCGGTACCGATCCCCGGCGCTTACGCCGGTCAGGCGATCAAGAACCCCCCGCCGCCGACTATGCAGACGAGGTTTGCTTAGGTGGTGGTCACTGGGTTCGGATGATGGCAATGCCAGTGGCAGTGGGTGTCAATAAGCAAGGCGATGAAAGTATATATATCACCTCTTTTCTCTTCTAAAGCAATCTCTTTTTCCCTTTGTTTATAGGTTTTACTTTGTTTTGTTTCAAATTGGATATACCAAAGGCGTTGGCAGGATTACAACTTTTGTTTTTTTGGAATAGCGATGGGAAGCTAGGATGGATGGATGGATGGAATGACGGAAGAAAAATTGAGCGGAGCAGACAGAGAGTGTGTATAATATGAGCGGGAACTCGAGATACGTGAAAGATGAAGATGGATGGACGGATAAGATGACAGAAGGTCAAGTTACCTTTTTTTCCCCTGAAACAGATCAGACAGGAAATGAACAAGAGAATAGAATTCTCTATGTGTGTGTGTGGATTGAATCAAACAAACAAGTTCGTCTGACATTCAAGAGTTTCACTTGAACATGGTGACATGTGAGGGTAAGTAGTTGGCGTTTGTCTGGAGAAAGAAAAAAAGAAAAAGTACTCCCGTGTCTTGAATATCGTGATGCTCGCAAACGAACTTGGGTGGTTGCCAACCCTCCCCAGCCACAAACCACTCGGTGAAGCCATCACCAAGATTCATGTGTAGCTACATTGAAAAAAAATCTGGGTTACTCACCGAGGTGAATCCTAGCACCGTAGTGTATGTAACACCATAATAGTTTTCCCAGCCATTATAACAATTACAAGCGGGAGCACCCGACGCATCATCCCCGTTTCCTTCGGTGGTAGTAATAAGCTTTGATGTTCAACAAGTCCAAGGCCCGCCCGGGGGAGGGGCCCGGGGAATTGAGGTCAAATCCAAGCTCCACTCTGCTCAGGGGCGCCAGCTGTCAGCCTGCCAGACATCGATCTGAGCTGAGGTGCCCAGGCCAGCGGGCAGCAGGAACAGATCAAGACTGATCCACTTTCGACAGCTGCCAGCCCGAGTTCATCTCATCCCTCAGCAGTCAGGCACTGCACTGCACTGCACTGCACTGCACTGCACTGCACTGCGCTGCAATGACGGACGCTGGCGGGACCTGCACTAACAATTAATTTGCCGGCGGGACGAACAATGCGCGCGGACGGGTGAGGGACTGGACTGGACCCTTTGCCGCTGATGAAGGTGGAATTGGACCCATTCGGGGATGCCACATGTAATTGTCGCGTTTCGGATCGGGTCAAGTCCCCAAGTGTGTTCCTGAATCAGGCCGACGCTTTCCATTACCGTGCCTCTCCTTTCCCCTTTATCTTCTTCTTCTTCTTCTCGTAGTTAACAGTAGACTTGGATGTGATAGAAAGTGAGGTAAACCACGTCGAGTAAAAAGGTACGTCCATAAAGTTATCGTGATAACTGAGCAAGGGTAATTCGCAACTTACACCATACCACACCACACTACACCACTCGACCGCCGCTCGCCGTGATCGTCATCACCCCCATTTTCCCCAAAAGAAGAAGAAAAGGGGACGGGAGCTCTCCAATTCCCGTCCTTCCCAAAGTCGCGACCTCACCTCCAGCTCAACTACACACAGCCCACTGCAGTCCAGTCCAGTCCAGTCCGGTCCTAGCAATATAACTAACCAAACGGGCGTCATTGTGCAGACCAGCCTACCAAGCCAAAACCAAGCTTTCCCACTCATCCTCCGTCGTCGTCTCGCTCCCATCATCCCCCAACCCCGAACCGGCAAGTCGCTCTGTACCACCTACCTACCTACCTCACCAAACCGACCGATCCAATGGCATCCCGCCAAGCCTTCCGAAGCCTAGCTGCTTCCACGTCTTCTTACACAACTACCACCACCCTCCGCGCCGCCACCACCACCGCCGCCGCTTCTCGTCGTTGCGCATCTACTTTTGCGAACACTACCCGTACCGCTCGTCGCAGCACCCAGTGGACGACTTCTTCCACTTTCCAGCAAGGACAAGGAAGAAGCAACAGCAACAAGAGAAGCTACAGCACCCCCGGTGGCTCTCCCCCGCCTAGGGACACCAACAAGATCAGCTTTTGGCCTTTTGTGGCTTTGATTGCCTTGACGTCCGGAGGGTATATGTTGTTGGTTAATCGGAGGAAAGGTGAGTTCTTCTTTCTGTTTGTTTGATATAATCTGGGGTATAAAAGAGAAGAACAAGAAGAATGTGAAGAGGGGTAAAGCGGTGGTACTAGAGACAGTCAGTCAGTCAGTCAAGTCGGCCGACGGGAGACGCACGTGGAAGCAGTGCAGTGCCGTGCAGTGAGAATGCAGGGCAAGGAAGAGGCGGAAAGGGCAGCTCATTAGCTTCCTGCTGCTGCTGCTGCTGCCGCCCTGCGGCTTTGCTGCCCTGCGGCTTTGTCAGACGAGACGAGACGAGACGAGATGAAACGTCCGACACAACCCACCACGGGCAGTTCCTAAACTAAGCCCACCACTGCACCTACCTCTCTACCTCCCTATTTTACCTACCACTGCCTCACAAACCTCCAAAACAACAAAGCTAACCACCCCCATCACCACTTAGACATGCCTCCCAACCCCACCTCCTCCTCAGCCGCGGCTGCTCCTGCTCCCGCCCCCTCCTCCTCAACAACTACAACCCCTGCCTTCTCCCCCTCCGACGTAACCGTCATCTTCGTCCTCGGCGGCCCCGGCGCCGGCAAGGGCACCCAATGCGCCCGTCTAGTCCGCGACTACGGCTTCACCCACCTCTCGGCCGGCGACTTGCTCCGCGCCGAACAAGACCGTCCCGGCTCGCAATACGGCCAATTAATCCGCGACTGCATCAAGAACGGCGCCATCGTCCCCATGGAAGTCACCGTCGCTTTGCTCGAAAACGCCATGCGCGACACTCTTACCTCCTCCAAAACTGGTGGTAAAGGTCGGTTCCTGATTGATGGGTTCCCCCGCAAGATGGACCAAGCGTTCAAGTTCGAAGAGGTCGTTTGCCCTGCGAAAATGGTGTTGTTCTATGATTGCCCGGAGCAGGAGATGGAGAAGAGGTTGTTGGAGCGCGGCAAGACGAGTGGGCGTGAAGATGATAATGCCGAGAGTATCAGGAAGCGGTTCAGGACGTTTGTGGAGACGAGTATGCCGGTTGTGGATCACTATGAGAGGGAAGGAAAGGTGGTCAAGGTGGATTCGACGCCGGGGCCGGATAAGGTGTATGAGGAGACGAGAAAGCAGTTGAGGAGGGTGTTTGGGGATAAGTTTTAGAGGGGGTTGACTTGACTTACTCCGGGGATGAGATGGGAGTGGTTGACGGGGGGTTAAGGTAACTTGGTTTCTACTATTTCTGAGATGGGGTTGGCCGTTCCATGAAATAAAAACTTTTAAATACTACACTACTACAGATTTATTAGAAAGGGAACGGAGCGATGGAGTCGCGAAGACGGTCGGTGGATGGATGGGATGGTTTTACCTGTTTGGAAATTGAACTTGCTCTGTCTTTTTCCAAATATCGAGATGGCATGGTATTGCGTTTATACTATTCATCGTTGGGAAGCCTGAGCATCATGATTTCATTGTTTCCACTGCTGGTGGCCATAGACGTTGTCTCAAAAAGCATTGCTATTACGCTTCCCTTTCCTTGTATCCTGAGTACCATGATCTATACTCCACCATTTTGGGCTTGCCCTCACGCATCATCATGCATCACCATAAACGGAGAGAGAAAACCTGAGATTGCTGGATATCTAAACCGCCCATTCCTCGGAATGGTACAACAAAAATGCATACCCGCCAAAAAAGTGTAGCAGCTCTACCTTGAAAATGGTGTTCCGTAATTTTTTGGGGCTCACAACTCCTTGATAGATAACAACAACAACAACAACAACAACCCATTTTGATGTAAAATTCCTTTCCCATTCAAATGAACTGAACTGAACTGATGACCGAGCGGGATGATACAGGGGCAAGACATCGCTCATTTTCTTTTTGAAAGACCCTCCTCATAACTCTATGCTACTAGCAACAACCAATTATTGCAGCAAAATATCCTGTTGGCAACCCCCTTCAGTCATCATCATCCGTGCGTTGCCTCGTCTGTCTGGCACCGCCGGTACGTCCTCCCCGGTTGCCGCCGCGCTGCTCCGACTCGCCAAGACCGGCGTTGGCCAGCTTGCGCTCGAGCTCCTGCTGCTCACGCTCACGCTGGGCCTCGACATCGGTCTGGGCCTTGCGCACGACGCCGACGAGCCTATCGACGACGGTCTTGAACTGGTCGACGCGGGTGCCGAGCTCGCGCCACTGCTTCTCGCCAAAGACGCGGTAGGTGGTGCGGTGAACCAAAAAGACCTTTTGCTTCTGTGACAGGCGGCCCTCGACCAGCTTGGAGCGGATCACGTCAATGGTCCACATCTCAACGTCCTCGTCGGGGATCTGGAGGGCCTTGGCGATGCTGGCGTAGGGGATCTCGCGGTTCGGGGTGCTGGCGGCGAGCGAGGCAAAGGTGAGCAGGCGCATCTTGCGCTGCAGCTTCTCGTGGTCGAGCTTCTCGTTCTCGATCCATCCCTGGTGCTCGTCCCTGAAGTCGTTGTAGTCCTCGAGGTCCTGCTCGGTGAAGATGTCGAGGAGCTGCGAGTAGACGGGGTGCGAGTCGCTCAGGGCGTGGACCGAGGGGAGCGAGCGCAGGTCGTTGAAGTCAAAGCGGGTGGGCGACGAGATGGCCATGCGGAGGGCGCGGAGGGAGAGCTTCTGGGCCTCATCGGAGGCGACCTCGTCCTGGTTGTCGCGGTCGAAAGTGGCCAGAGCCTTGAGGAGGTAAAAGTAGGACTCCCTGCACACACACACAAGAAAAGGTTAGCATGAGGCCGTAAAGGTGCACAATGGTTGTACGATACATGATGCTATGAAAGGTAGATACTTACTCCTGATCACCGGCGTCGTTGGCGGCATCGGAAACCTCGACGTAGAGCTTGCGCTGGCTCTCCGAGTCGGACTTCCATTCCTGGAGCCAGCCCTCGACGTTCTTTAACCTGGGCTTGAGGAGGTCGAACTGGCTGTTTTGCCTGATGAAGCGGACGATCTGCATAAAGACATTGAAGCGCAGCGGGTTGGACTTGTCGAGGAGGTTGAAGATGGTGGTGAGCGCATTGGAGGCGAGGGTGAAGCCGTGGGTGGGAGACGAGGTGATGGGCTTGAGAAGGTTGGCGCAGAGGGTGGGCAGGTACTTCTTGGGCTCCTCGGACTGGAGGACGAGGTGGATGAGGAGGTTGTAGGCGGGGGTGAAGTCCTTCTCGGGGGCGGCGTTGAGGGAGTGGGAGGCCTTGACGATGAGGTCAAGGGCATCCTCGCGCTTGTCCTGCTCGAGGAGAGGCTGGACCTGCTCGCCGACCTGGACGAAGTCGGCCATCTCCTGCGCCAGCTCGGCGAAGGTGCCGTCGACGAAGATCAACTGGGGGGTAGCCATGTTGGTCGGTGTTGTCGGTGTGTGTGCGTGTGTGGTTGTTTGACGACGGGCTACCGAACTATTCCCACTTGGACCTAAAGGCTGGAGTGAGGTCGGGTTGAGGCGAGACACACGGCGGGACGGGGGGGACGGAGGGGGGACACGGCGACGGGGAAAATATGGCCGGGGACAATCTGATAGTATGTCCTGGTGCTAAGGGTCGACACTGGCCGGAAACGATACGGATATCCTGTCAGACGTGGGAGGGGCCCCAAAGGAAGTTTTCTTTAGTGGCAGGGCTCCGCTCTTTCTTTTTCTTTGCACAGTTCCTGGGCCTCGACTCGCTGAGTGGTGTGTCCCCCTCTCTCACGACAGAGACCGGAAAATGCCCCGCATTCAAATGCCAAGCCCACCGCCTATTTTTGCCCTGTGCTGAAGAAGAGCTGTTCTGTGTGCTCCAGCCAGTCACGTGCAGGATTGTCAGGGTTATTGCAGTCATCTGCTTGTGACATAGAAAACCCTGACCCATGGGGTGGTTCGTCCCAGCGAGGTCGTGACAATGTCAAGCTCCAGTCCCTTTTCCTTTGCTTGTCACCGTGCACTTGACATTGTCCCCAGCTTCTCCAAATCCGATCTTCAAGACAAGATGGCGACCTTTGTAAGCTCACCTAAAACACAAACAGAAGCGGGAAGCGAAGAGGGGGTCACGGGTCATCTGAATCGGATATCCAGGCAGACACTTGGAGTGTGGTGGTGACCCGGGCAACGGCCACCTTTACAGCCTGAGGATATTGTATCAGTTCCTTCCTTTTTCCACTGACGTGATGGGAGTCTCAAAATAACAAATGACCGGCACGCCTGACAGCCCAGAAGGATGGTGAAGAGTCACAATGAACCCACAATAGATTCCCGAGAAAAAGAGTGATGACCAACCAGCCCTACGCTATGTATGCAATGCACATGGTGACATTCAACAAGGGCTGAGGGTGTGCACCGCCGAAAGAAAGTCAACAAGTGTACCTAGCGTACAGAGACAGCAACAGTAAACAAAGCCCCTTGAGGGCATATTTCAAATTGCATATACACGTAGATATTTCATAGAGAATCAAATCAATGTTGTCAACTGGATGCTGTTTCCCTTTCCGTGGATTTGTTGACTTGTACGCGCCAAAAGAGTGGAGTCATGGCGAGGCGAGGCGCGGCGTGATTTCCAAGCGAAAAAGATGAGGAAAGGGAAGCTTCCACTTGGTCATCAAGGCTTGTAAGGTAATGTACATACACTGTGAATCCCTGACGTTGTATGGTTGCATTCTGGTGGAGGCCCCCAATACCTTAGCACTGCCCGCGGCCTATCCCAGTCCCTCGCGAACTGCACAGTAGCATCATTCAGTCACTCAGTCATTCTCTCTCCCCAGCCCGGCGCCGTCACCACCACCACCCCATCTTTTTCCCACTCTACACACAAGCTACCTGGAACACACCATCCCGCCACTTGATCATTTGAGATCCTCTCTTTTGAATCGAATCCTCGGCTCCGGCATTAACTGACCAACGCACCACTCGACTCGTTGCCCTACAATCCTAGCAGCCATGGCTCCCCGAGCTGAAGGCAGCAGCACTCTTAAAAGAGCTCGCGTACGTCCGTCCACTCACTCCCCCATCCCATATGTCATGTCATGTCATGACTGCACTTTTGATTAGGTAGTCCATGGCGCATTGCGTCACCACCAAGCATGCTCCGTCGACTAATATGCGCTCTACTTCAGGGTTCTGCCGACGACAACGATTCCTTCAAGAAACCCCGTCGCTCCGAGCGCCTCTCCTCCCAGCGCACCGGCGACAGCCCCGAACCCAAGCAGAAGACGCCCCTCAAGACCACCAAACAACTGCCATCTCCAGTTACCCACGACTCCGATGAATTCCCACAGGATTCCAAAGAGCCCACTGCCACCCCTCCAGCCGGCCGCCCCAGCCAGCTGTCGCAAATCAGCCCCCGCCCAGAAAACCAACATTCTCAGTCGCAAGCGTCCCAGCTCAATGACACACAAGCCTTTAGCCAGTTGCCCGATCTCGACAAGGCATTGTCGGACGAGGTCGAGGATGAAGTCAAGGAGGGAGTTTGGGGCTACCTGTTTCCCCTAGATCCTAGGTACGGCGGCCGCTGCGTCGTCTTGAGGAGGAGGGCCGCTTGTCCCCTTCCGGATACGGTCTCACAGGCGGTTGGCTCCAAGAGAGGTAAACGCGGCCAGAAGGCGCTGATCAAGGAGGAGCACGATTTGGACAAGACCAAGGTCAAGGGACTTCCATCCGGTGGCTATCTGATCGGCCGACACCCAGAATGCGGTTGGTTCACCTGTACAATCCCCGCTATACGCCACCATGCTAACATGACATTAGACATCCAAATAGAGGACCCCATCGTTTCGAACCGGCACTGCATCATCTTCACAGAGAACAAGGGCAACGACACCATCGCCGTATTAGAGGATCTGTCGAGTAACGGAACGTTCGTCAACGAGGCAATAGTGGGTCGCAATCGACGGAGAGAGCTCCAAGAGCTAGATGAGATCGCCGTTCTTGGCACAGCCCGCTTCATCTTCCGATACCCCAAAAGTCGACACACCAGCGCTTTCAGGCAGCAGTACACCACGCTGCAGAAGTTGGGCAAGGGCCATTTTGCCGAGGTTTACCTGTGTGTGGAGAAGTCGACGGGTTCACAGTATGCCGTCAAGGTATTCTCCAAGACTCCTGGCGTCGAGGAGCGGTCCAAGGACGAGGGTCTTCAGCAGGAAATTGCCGTGCTGATGGGGGTTAGTCACCCCAACGTCTTGTGTCTCAAAGATACCTTCAATGAGCCCAACGCCGTTCACCTAGTCCTTGAGCTGGCGCCAGGAGGCGAGCTCTTCAACTACATTGTCAAGAAGACCAAGCTTTCCGAGAACGAGTGCCGCAAGTTGTTTACCCAGCTTTTCCAGGGTGTCAAGTACTTGCACGACCGCAACATTGTCCACCGCGACATCAAACCCGAGAACATTCTGCTGGTCGACGATGACCTGCACGTTAAGCTGGCTGATTTTGGTCTTGCCAAGATCATTGGTGAGGAGTCCTTCACCACCACTCTCTGCGGTACGCCCAGTTATGTGGCACCGGAAATCCTCACCGACACTCGTCATCGCAAGTACACCAAGGCGGTCGATGTCTGGTCTCTCGGTGTAGTGCTGTACATCTGCTTGTGCGGCTTCCCACCTTTTTCGGATGAACTCACCTCGCCCGACTTCCCTTATTCCCTTTCAGATCAAATCAGGCAAGGCAAATTCGACTACCCATCGCCTTACTGGGACCCGGTGGGTGATTTGGCTCGTAAGTTACCTTTTCTTATATCAAATGTCGCTGTTCTCAATACTAACAATGCCCCAGTTGACCTGATTGATTCCATGCTCGTCGTCGACCCCGAGAAGCGCTTCACCATCGACGATTGCCTTTCCCATCCATGGATGACGCAAAAAACGCCTGGCGTCAATGACAGCACCAACGGCCTCGTTAACGGGATCGCCGGCCTCGACGTCACCAGGCGCGGCGTCCTCCGCGAGCGCACCCTCCTCAGCTCCATCAACACAGTCGAGATCGCCGACAAGATCCCACTTGGCGAGAACAAGCCCGAGCTGAAGATCTACAAGAAGAACCCCACGGAAACGGTCGGTGGGCCCAGCGAGCACGAACTTGCCGGTGCACAAGCAGGACCCTCCCGCCAAAAAGAGGCCAGACCCGATGACAACAGGGACCCAAATGAGTTTATGAAGATGGGTGGTAAGGGTGATGAGGTACTCTTTGCGGACGATCCGAAAAGTAATTACCCAACCGCCAAAAAGGATGTGAAGGATATTGTCGAGTCGTCGACAAAGACGAACGGCAAAGGTAAGGGTAAGGGTAAGAAAGAATAATAATGGGGTTCATGATCACTCCGTACTTACTTCTTACCCGGCCTCCCTTTACCAAAAAAAAAACTTCAATGATGAAATATGGGTATTGGCGTTTGGAGCATTGCATTTGGTTGTTAGAGTAATAATTGGGTTGTATCTGTGGGATAAGGAGGACATATATTACAATGATGGATGTTGGGGGGGATGGCATGGATCTGATGTTCTATGTAATGGTATGTCCAAAGCCAGGACAGGTCATGACATGTTTGTTGTTGAAACAAAGTAGGCAAGCAAGCAAGCGGATTTGGGATTGTCATTATGGATGCAAGATTTCATGGATGAAGGACGGAAACTGGTACATATATCACTGGAGCTTAAACTCTTTTTTTCTCTTCCATTTCCTTTCCTCCTCTTCTTCTTTCGTCACTCCACTATATGTGTGGATCGAGAGAGTTTTTTCTTTAGCCAAAAAAAGCGGTGCTGCATGGGACTTTAAGGCGAGGTTCTTGCGAAGGCGAGATTCAGTGGTATGATGAGTTATGTTATTTTGTATGTATGTATGTATGTGTGCGCGTGCGAAGTACATCTGAGGACACCTAGATAGCGTTTTTCT
>NW_009799179.1:9140185-9222455 GCF_000213175.1 Neurospora tetrasperma FGSC 2508
TTTCCGCTTCGATGAAAGATGAAGTTGGGTTCGATTCATAGCAAGCAAGCAAGCAAGGGCCTTTCTTTAGGTAGATATATGACCCCCAGAAGAAAAGAAAACGTTGGGATTTCTTCTTTACAAAGAGCCTCAATGATGCACACGGATGCTACATACAAGTGGTTCGCGGTGTGAAATTAATGTGTGCTGGACGTAACACGCGCAAGCAAGGTAGTGATTACATCTTAATTATACTCTAGTGTCCTTCGACCAGGGGCGGTCAAGCGGCGCGGTCAAGTCAGTTTTATATGTAGTAGGTTACCCAGCATCCAAGTATCCAGTACCCACAGTACCCAGTACCCAGTCAGTGTGTGTTCAAGGGAGATAATTTAGTTTGTTGATATAAAAAGGGGAACGACGGGATGGGGGCGAGGGGGAAGTATGAACAAACTTGACATAATACTACTTACTATGAAATGTAGGTAGAGAGAGAGAGAGAGAGGTGTCTGTGTTTTTAAATTCTCAACTGGTAGATGGATATAACATGGCAGTGTGTGTCATTACTTCCTTCCTTCCTATCCTATTCAAGTGAAGAGTGAGGCGCAAGAAACAAACAAACAAACAAACAAACAAACAAACGAGCATAGCACCCGGTTATGTACTCGGATGACGTGCTAGGATATACATGTTCATTGTACTCCTGATTTATTAGTAGTAGTGGTAGTGTAGTATAGGTATCATGCAATAGCGTTAAGAAGAGAGAAGCCACTCCAGTCAGTCCATAGAGAGACGTAGCAGCAACCCAACAAGTCCCCCTTGGTCTGGCCAAGTAAGGTACAGGAAGTCGATAACCATTTCTTAGCCATCAAAGTCAAGCAAGCCAGACGACAACAACCAAAAAAGCCAGAAAGCCAGATCAGCAGAAAGACAGACGAGCGGCAGCAGCAGCAGCAGCAGCAGCAGCAAACAAGCCCCGGCAAAGACGAGACTAGCAGCGATGGCAAAGCAACAGTCGAACCAGTAAATACGAGAGAGACACGAGACAGAGGAACAAGACATACAAAAATTGAAAACTAGCAAACCAGCCGCAAGTAATAATTTCAATGCCTTGTTGATAACAGAAACCGCCTTTGGACCTTAAAAACCTGATTTGAACCCGGGTACCGGACAGAGAAAACACACAACACGATAAAGACAACACGGACTCCATCCACTTTCCATCCTTTCTTCCTCCCTTTCTCTCCTCGTTTCTTTTTCCTTCCATCCCATCTCATAAAAACCTTCTTCCACGTTGAATTGGCGTGGCCGTTGGTTGCTTGGTGTATCGCACGCGATGTTGATCAAAGAGTAGTATGTGCTCGTATGACCAGCTAAAATCCTCCAATAAAAGTCACATTGACCCATCCACACGGTTAGCTTGCTTTATGGATGTTGGGTTCGGAGAGGCTTGCACGTGCCCTGCTCAGAGGATCCTCCTTATCCGCCGTCACGATGGATGGGCTCTCCAGGCCGGAGACAAGGCTGTCGGCGGCAGTGAGGCCCCTGGTGGCGAGGGGTGGGCGGAGCGCAGCGTGCTGCGCGGCTTGGCTGGCAGAGTACATGCCGTTGTCGCGGCGGCCGCCTGTGACGGCATCGGCAGCACGAGTCAGCTCGCGCTCCCGGTTCTTCTCGAGTAGTTGCCCGCCGAGCGTCGCACACTTGAGAATGGTCTGGATTAGATGGTTCTGCTGCAGCGGCTTGGAGAGATACTCGTCCATCTGTGCCTGGATACACTTTTCCCTGTCACCCATCATGGCGTGCGCCGTGAGGGCGATGATGGGTGTGCGCTGGCTTCCGAGGCTGCGCTCGTACTCGCGAATCTTGGCCGTAGCTTCGAAACCGCCCTATAGAATTGTTAGCATCGGTTTCTTGGTTGGAAAAACAGATTTGACTCACCATAATAGGCATCTGGACGTCCATAAGAATGACATCGAACTTTTTCCTCTTGACGGCCTCAACAGCTTCTTCACCGTTTCCAACAACGGTGACGACGTGGTGATACTTCTCCAGAATCTTGACCGCGAGCCTCTGGTTGACCGTGTTGTCTTCGGCAAGCAGGATCTCGAAAGATTTGGTGTTGTCCGCCAACGACGGCGTGGCCCTATTTTCAAGAGCAGGGACCATGCCGTTACCGAGGTCAATGAGTTGACAAGGCGTCGTCATGTACGATGTGATACCCAAGTCAAGGCAAGACTTTAGCGAGACGTGAACGACTGGTGCTAGCAATACGATGGGAAGGTACTTAAAGTCGTCAACAGACCGCAAGCGCCTTGCATCCTCGATCGAGTCCACAATGATGACGTCGTAGGGCGCCTGGCCGGCAGCTCTGGCCTTCTCGAGCGCAGGATTCCTCTCCGAGTCGACGACAATGGGAACGAGGCCCAAGCCGTGGAGCATCTTGGCGATCTCCGGTCCATGTCCGGTGCGGCCCTTGTCGATGAACAGGACCTGGTGACTCTTGTAAGGGTTGAGCTGCTTGGCGATCAACGAGATATCGTCGTTGGCCAAGCGGACCACGCAGGTGAAGAAGAACTTGCTACCCTTACCATACTCACTCTTCACCCACACGTCACCACCCATGAGGTTGACGAGACGCTTGGAAATGGAGAGACCGAGACCAGTACCGCCAAACTTGCGAGTCATTGAACCATCGGCCTGCTGGAAAGTGTCGAAGATGAGATCCAGCTTGTCCGCCGGGATACCGATACCAGTGTCGGAAACGACAAACTCGATAGCGTACTCTTCGGTGCTGCACTGTACTGAAGAGGCCTTCTGGATGGTAAGACTGACTTCACCATGCTCGGTGAACTTGATAGCGTTGCCAACAAGGTTAAGAATAATCTGGCGCAACCTGAAGGAGTCTCCGACGACGTGGTCAGGTACAGAATGGTCAACACGATACGTAAGATCCAGGAACTTCTCGTTTGCCTTGACGGCAAGAGTCTTGAGCGCATTGAAGACGGTGCCACGCAACGTATAAGGAATCTCTTCGATGACCATACGCCTAGCTTCGATCTTGGACAGATCCAAAATGTCGTCAATGATAGTCAGTAAGCTGTTGGCCAGGGAGTTGACAATGTTGAGCATTTCTCTCTGATACTGTGTCAGGTCAGTATCGAGAGTAAGTTGTGTCATGCCGATAATGCCGTTCATGGGTGTGCGTATTTCGTGGGACATGTTCGCCAAAAACTCGGACTTGGTCTTATTGGCCAGTTCGGCGGCTTCCCTGGCCTGGGTATTACGTTGAATACTGTCCCTCAAATTGTAGACCATCTGGTTGATCTTCTTTTTGAGTTCGTCCATCTCGCCTGAGGCTTCTACCTCGACGAGTTTTGTAAAGTCCCCGTCTGTTGCCGCATTCGTGATGTCGCCGAAAGCTCTCACTTGAGCCGTCTGTAAGAGGCATTAGCAAAAAGGGGTGCTGTTCAAGGGTGCTGGCGGCGGCGAGACATACCAAGTTATTCGCCATTGTGTTGACATCGGTGGTAATTTCCTTCCACCTGCCCTTCAGGCCAGCAACATCGGCTTGTCCTCCCATGATACCATCGACACCGACATCCTTGGCGACTCTCTGCACCTCATTACAGAAAATGGAGAGTCGGTCAACCATGTTGTTGATAGTCTCCTTGAGTATGAGTATCTCTCCCTTGGCTTCAACTTCAATCTTGCGGCTCATATCACCATTGGCAATGGCTTGTGTGACGGTAGAGATCCCACGGACCTGTAAAAGTTAGCAAACAGTGCATGGCGCAAAGGATCATTAGGAGCAGCTTACCTGAGATGTAAGGTTGCTGGCCATGGTGTTGACGTTCTCTGTGAGATCCTTCCACTTGCCCTCCACATTATCAACCTGTGCCTGACCACCCAAGGTACCATCAGTGCCGACTTCCCTGGCGACCTTGCTGACCTCGAAAGCGAAAGTACCAAGGCGGTCAACCATGGTGTTGATGGTGTTCTTCAAATCCAGGATTTCACCCTGAACCTCGACCCCAATCTTCTTGGTCAAATCACCCTTGGCGACGGCTGTAGTAACCTTTGCGATTTCTCGCACCTGTGTGGTCAAATTCATGGCCATGCCGTTGACATTTTCGGTGAGGTCCCTCCAAGTACCCTGAACATCGTGAACAGTGGCCTGCCCACCGAGCCTTCCTTCGGTTCCGACTTCCCTGGCGATCTTTGTAACTTCCCGAGCGAATTGTTGTAGTTGGTCCACCATAGAGTTGATAGTCTTCTTCAGTTCGAAAATCTCACCGCGGCATTCAGCTTGTACTTTTTGAGTAAGGTCACCCTTGGCGACAGCGGTAGTAACCTTGATGATATCTCTGACTTGGGTTGTTAGATTGTTGGCCATGGCGTTCACATTAACCGTAAGTTCGTTCCACATGCCCTGGACTCCTTCAACGTCGGCTTGACCACCGAGGATACCCTCGGTACCGACATCTCTGGCGACACGTGTAACTTCAGAGGCAAAAGTCCGTAGCTGATCCACCATTGTGTTGATGGTTTGTTGAAGTTGAAGTATTTCACCCTTGGCGGGACGCTCGATTTTCTTGGTAAGATCGCCATGAGCGACAGCAGTCGTTACGGAAGCAATCTCTCGCACTTGGTCGGTAAGATTCTGGGCCATGACGTTGACTAGATGATGGTCAGTACACGTAGGCCACTGCTGCTGCGGTTGTCAAGATGGGATCAAACATACCGTTGTCTGTGAGTTCCTTCCAGGTGCCGTCAACGCCTTCGATCTGAGCTTGACCACCGAGAATACCCTCGGTTCCGACTTCACGAGCGACACGCGAGACTTCGCTGGAGAAGACTTGCAGCTGGTCCATCATTGTGTTTATCGTACGCTTGAAGGTGGTGATTTCCGGGTCCATTTCCACCGAGTTCATCCGGACCTTTTTGGACAAATCACCCCTGGCGACGGCAGTGACAATCTCACCGATTTCTCGGAGAGCCTTTTGGAAGGCCTCGTTGGCCTTTTGATGCTTCCAGAGTTCCCGCTCAAGGGTGGCAACCCGTTCCTGTTCAATAATAGCCAGAGCCTTTTCCTGAAGTTGCTTTTGCTCAATCAGCTGGGCGTTGACACCAGCAAGCTCCTGACGCTGGCTGTCAAGCAGCTTGGACTGGTCGTCGACATGTTCGCGGAGACCCTCCAGGGCCTCGTCGATGAAGCCATTCCGCGGTAGCGGAGCGGGGTAGCGGGCATCAGGCGTTTCCGAGGATGGCGAAAGGGTGCCGTTTGAAAACAGCGCATCGGTTGGCGCATTTGGTGTATCGGGCATAGCTGGAGGAGAGGCAGCGATGGCGGCAGTCTCCAGCTGCTCTATGCGGACAACAAGAGCCGAGAGCTCACGCTCCAAATCACCCTTCTCACGGGTATACGGACCGGGAAGCCTGACATGGGTGCTTGGGCGAAGTCCAGAGGTCTGGGTAGTGGCCGGGTCGACGGCCAGGGATTTGACGAGAGCAGCAATAGCTGCGAGAGTTGGTCCGTCAGTCATGATTGTGGGCTACGGCCGTTGGCGCCGTGAGCCTTGGGGACGGAATAGAGCAGGAAACGCAGTCGGGCAAGGCGCGGAAGCTAGTGGGTAACAATCGACTCTTGCGACTTCATGGGCGTTTGCGGGTCTCTAAGAAGTTGGTTTCAATTGAATCGAGATGGGAGATGGACTCGAGAGAATAGGGAGCGGCGTTGTAATCGATCTCTGGTCTCTGGGCTGTGTTGCTGGTTGGGTAGCTTGATGTGGTTATGTTGCGAAATTGCAATGCAGAGCGTCGGGTTTGTGGTGGTCTTGAAGCAGGAGATCGTCAGCAAAGGTGTGAAGAATGCAAGCGCGTGCGTATAATTGACAGTTTCAGACGAAAGAACAGTGCTGGTGGGGAGTGGGCTCACTGTTTGTAGATAGGTATCCCGCCGCGATGGGTGGGAATTGTGTTTTTCAAAAAGGATTGTATCGCGAAAGGAGAGCGGGAGCTGGAGCTGGACGGAGGAGGCTTCAGGCTCGGAGACTCGACGTGCGCCTCGGTGCGAGGAGGCAGTAGGAGATTTTGTTTGCCTGTTTTGGTCGCCTTTTTCTCCGTGGCTAAGGTAGGTCAGGTAGTAGGATTGACTGGGGACAGCGACAGCGGTGGGTAGGTAGGTAGGTAGGTAGGTAGCGAGTCTAGTCTCGTCCTCAGGTTCAGTCACCTAGTCTAGTCGTTGACGACTGCGGGCGGACTGCGGACTGGACTGGGCTGGCACTGCTGCTGCTGCTGCTGCTGAGAGCTGATCTGTTGCTGGGCCTGGCTCCTTGCGCTGCTGCGGTTGAAGAAGTCCGGGCCGTGGTGGTGGTTGAATGGTGGTGGCCCGGTGGGTGGACTGTGGTTGGGAGAGTGAGGCGGAGAAAGAGGAGAGTTATCGAGCGGTGCCTGGACTCGACTGGCTGGCAGCGGGCGCGGACTGGGTCGACTGGGTTGAATGGGATCAGATCACTGGCTCCTGGATGGACGGGACTGGAACGGGACTGGAGACCAAAGACAGACTCGTCGGGGCCGCAGCAGGGCACTGCAGTGTCAGTCTGTAAACTCCAGGTGCAGAGTCCGTCGGAGCGCTAGAGGAGGAGGAGCACAGTGCTAGTTGTGTTAGTGCCGTGCGACGGGGAACAGGGGCGCCCGCCGAGCGTTGAATGGCTGAATGAATCGGGTATGGTTTTGGTGCCGTTGACCACTGCACTTCGTTCCTAGCGTCGCTTTGGTTTTTGTTTCTTTTCTTTTTCGTTCCCAACTGTTTTGCCTATCCCATCAGTCGACTCTCTCTTCATTCTCTTTTCCAAGTTGCTACCTAGGGAGGTCGAGGTTGACGATTTGGGGACTCTTGTACAGTGTACTGTGGACGGAGCGTTCAGGTAAATCAAGTGCGGAAAAGGGCTTCGTCGTCGAGAAGATGGATGGCACGTGGATGGGGAAATTCTGAAAGGGAAAACGGATGGGATGAGAAAGGGACAGGGCCGACGATGGCCAACAAGGATAATGGCGGCGCGCGGACGACGAGGGTGGAGGGCGGATCCAAGGTCTGAGACTTGGCCGGAGTGGTCTGTTGTTATTGTTGTTGTTGTTGTTGTTGTTGTTGCTGGGCGAGGTCAAACACCAGGCAGGGTCAAAGTCACGGGCAGAGAGAACGAAGCCTCTCGAGTGTGTGTTTGGTACCTAATCTCTTCAGGTCTTCCTCCCCTTTGGCTCTTCAGTTGATTTCCATGCTTCACAGCCGCGCAAGGAAGAGAGACGAGAGGCCGCAGAAACGGGATGGGGGTGGGCTGGTGGGGTTGTTTGCCGGCCGAGTGCGCCGAGTAAGGGAGGGATCAGCGCTGGCTGCGCTTCCTGCACGGCAAGGCAGGCAACTGAACTGAACTCTTCTTGGTTGCTTGTGGTGCTGCCGTGCTTGGCCCCTTGGGACCTGAGGGTAGATATATTGTGTGGTCTGTGCTTTGCGCGTATGTACCACTTGATGTACACTACGCAGTATGTATGGGACCCTTTGAGCATCATATCTTGGGGCTCACTTCTCACATCGAGTCGTCCACATTCATGACCAAGAGCTCATCAGTCGTCAACTGTTGATCCGAACTTGTTCATCTGATAACTCAGTCATCTTCTTCCTGCCACTCGGCGGCCACCGTCCGGACTCCGAAATCCAGTGCCGTGCAGGTGGTATCAAAGGCTGCAGACTGGTGGTGCACGGTTGGGACAGTATGAGCGGCAACACTTCACACGCTACCTGCACGCCTCGAGCCTGACACGTGCCTGACTCGTCCTATCTCGTGGTCCGTTCCGACGGAGACGGAGGGACGGACGGCGAACACACAGACAGACAGCCGCCGTGACGGGGTGTTTCCGCTCGGGAACCAGGACGTGCCTGGGACTCTTCAGGACGGAAGGATCTGATCGTGCATGTTTGGAGAGTTGGGATAAGGAAAGGCATCAAGGGGACGCAAAGAAACCATTGACCTAGACATCTTCTTAACGAGAGCGCCCCTCCCTCTAGGCCGCAAACTCCAGATCGGAATCTTGGAAACTCGGGGTCATAGCTGACATTCACCACTCGAAACACCATCCTCATCTCACGTTTTCCATCTCGGGCCCGATCTCGATTGCAAAGGGAGCAAGGGATCCAAGGTCACCTACTGTGGTCAGGCAGCTGGCCGATGGCACGCATGGGATACCCGCACGCGATGGCACACAAGGCGCCTTGCACAAGACTCTTTTTGATGTACGACTTGGAGTCTTAGCAGTCAAGGCAGTTAGGTCATGCTTTAGTTGATTCTGTAAGAAGCCGTTTCTGGCTTCTATTGCGCATCTGGTCGGCTGGGCATGGTCGCCGGATCGCCAGTAATCGAGCGTCTTTGAAGAAAGGCCATAGGGATGCACTAATCTCCCATCAACCAACGATCGATCGATGCCATGGAGATCACTGGTTGCTAAGTATCTTATGTGTAGCTACATATACTACACTCCCCCAGCAGTCAGCGAGCGAGTCGTCGCCTGAAACGGGTTGCGGGGTTGCTCGACGCCACCACTTCAAGGTCGTACACATCGATACAGACATCACGTTGAACAGGCCGGATTGTTTCCCCCGGCTTTCGTTGCCTTCGGTCGACTACCTACATATAATATAAGTATGGCGGTGGAAATATTGCCTGCGTTGCAACAGGTTTCAGTTGCCAGGCAAGGCATGTCAATAGAGGGGTAGCCAGCCGCTTTTTTTCAATAAATAAGACGCCAATATCAACAGCGGACGCCAAACAGCTTTAGAGATTCTACTAGCCTCGGCTCCAGATGCTCCCAAGGCCTGCTGAGCCATCCAGAGACGAGAACATGACAGCCCGCCGGCCCTTGTCAGGTAAGCCTTGGCTATTATGCAGTGTATATACATATCACTCCCTCTGTCCCACGCGAGATGACAAAGGTGAGCCTCAGTTCGCAGTTCGCATCTCGGGATGGAACCGTGTGCTCCAGCGGGCAGTTCCAGCTCTGCCCTGTACAAGCAGCCAAGGCAAAGCAGTTCTAGACTTTGAGCCTCCCCGAACCCGTCGGCATCTCGTGGGAGTTTCAAGGCCCAACGTGTTTTGACGTTGCGACCCAACTGAAGGACCACTGAAAGCTGACGATGCAGTCAGTGCTGGGCATCCAAAGACACCCATGCAGCAAGAAGCGTCGTTGGAGTCTCCTTCCCCAACTTTTGCAGTGTGTACAGTCAGCCAGGTACTGTACACCAACCCATAAACGGCTAGACTCTAGTCGCTTTCCTAGGGACCTAGGGCTTCTCGCACATGATTGCCCCGTCACACTGACCGACGGAGAAAGCGCAAGTGCCAACACCTTTCAGTTCCTTCCATTCCACAACACATCCACTACCTATGTAACTGCTCAGTTTGCTTTTTTGCGCTCGCAAGGTTCCCTATACACGTTCGAACGATTGCCATGGAAATTGACCACTGCTACCACTACACTTGACGGGCCAAAAGAGATGCGATCGAGATCATGGACCGGATCGACAACATGTCAAAATCGATTTCATCTGCAGGCACGCGACAGACCCCATTATTTACTCTTCCTACACCTGTCGATACTTATTTTACCCCTCCTTCCAGTTTTCCTCAGGCCATTTTCTGGATCTCTCCCAACGGGCGACCCGGCCGATGCCCAACACTTCTTGGAGCTTCCCCTCGTCTCAAAGTGTGTATTGCCAGCCACCTACGTCAGTGCTGGCTTTTCGTTTCTTCTCGCGAAAGCCGCCATTGGGACGGCACCCTTTGGCGCCCAGAACGACCGAACCCTGGCCAGCGAGACATATTTTTTTTTTCTCTCTTTCAGATGGAAGTCGCGGCGGTGAAGGTTTGATGAATTGACGACGTGGAAACAGAGACCACTGCAAGACATGGCTGGACTTGCCTGATGCCGAAACAAGCCTAGGCAGTATACGCTTCCAGCCATGACGATGGCGGCAATCGCGATACTTTGACCCTTGTAGCCGAATTTACCATTGTATCCGACTTCCCCAACCAGAGCTCCGTCCAGCTCCCGCTTTACGTCTCGAGTCAAGCATCAGCTGGCGGAGAAATCCAGAGAGGCATCATGACTTTAACAACAAGAGAAAACGATTTTGTATGCGCTCAAGGTAAATTACCTTATTTCACCACTTAAGATGTGCTTGCTCGTCTGGTATCCAGTGTCCCAGCCTCGTCCAAGTCTAGCCTCATCAAAAATAGTGTCTACCATTAACAGCTAAGCACCAAGACGAAAACGTGGATCTGGAGCTGACATAGGCGGGCACTGATGGGGATCCCCTACCTGTGCAGTATCGGAAGGCTTGATTATCTCTCACGTGACTGCACAATATTGCGGATTGGTTTCGCTTGCTGTTTACCAGCTGCTACGAAACGGCTTGACATCCGAATGGAGGCTGGCAACTCAAGGCCAACTCGCAGACAACAAAACACCAGGGACACAGTACGTATTCGCACTTGAGGCCTTCCAGAACCCTTAGAAGTCCTATCCCCAGGACCCTGAAAAGCGGTCAGGTGGCGAATGTCGATCCCCGAATCCAGACTCGACCTCTTTTGCTCTCTTTATCCCCTTTTGTCCACTTGTCAGTCGAATAGCGCGTGGGTGAAAGGGAGCACAGGGGACAAAAAAAAAACCAAAGGCCATACTTATCGACAGCCGGGGCGATCGACAAATTGCGATAAGGCCGTTCGTCTGTTTTATCTTGTGATTAAGGCACAAGAGCGACACGCCTTCACTTAAACCCAAGCCGACATGGCTGTATCAAGAGACATTGTCATCCACATCCACTCATCTGTCTGGTGTGTTGGTTACCTCCCGAATGTCCGATCTTGCCTGTATTTGGCCGGGCAGCAAATGTGAGAACCGAACGAGGCCAAAGGGAAAGAAGACAAAAAAGCAGCTCGTGGCTGGACAAATCCAGCCTCGGATCGCTAACACTACGCGAATGCCCAGATGGGCCCAACCGGATGTGTTCCTCGCTTTGTCTCTAGTTTCCCTTTTCGAGCTTCTCAAAGACCCCGGAAGCTAACATGCACCCTTGTCTCCTCTGCCTCGCGTGCCCAAACACACCAAGTGGGTGGTTGTTCAAGGGTTACGGCTTGTGGTATTGTCCATGAAGACACAACGCTCGAGCTATTTTCCGCGATCAATCAAGCGCCAAGCCTTGATTTCATATTTTTCTTTGCTCGTTCAGTCGGATACCGGCAACGTTATTGGTCTCTAGTCCCAGCACACACCCTTCACTCACCTCTCCACATTCCACATGGTCTGGCAAACCGAACCAAAACCGTCTCTTTCCTCTCTGCGGCCGCCATATCGACACCCTGAAAAGTGGCGAATTGAAGCTCGCAGTGTGGGCTCGCTGGGAAATACATAGCCCTATACTATCACCGTTTTAACGTTGCACATGCAATCACCACTCACAGGAAACAGATCCGCACCAGTTAGTGAAACAACGGACTCGCGGACGCTAGTGGTAGAGACCCCTATCACAATGCCAAGCCAACCCAAACATTGTGTATCTGGCAACCTCTTAGTAAACATCCAACCCCACCCAGTGACTCGCTCCCACAAGGGACCTAAACACCCAAGCGACCAATCTTTTTTTTTTTTTTTTTTGCTCTTCCTTGCCAACCCTCAGCAGTGCAAGGAATCAAGCGATCAAGGGGGTTTCTCGGAGCCGGAGCAAGCTAAAACGTGTCTAGTGTAGTGTCACAGGAATCGGGATGCCGGGAGTGCCTGCCGCGGGAGGCTCAAAGTCTCCGATCCAAACTAGTGTACAGTACCGTGTGTAGGCACGTATGTCGAATTTTCTTTCACGTTTCTCCTTTTTTTCGGTTGTCTTGGCTGTCACCCCTCTTTTATTTTATTTTTCTTGTTCTCCTTATCGCCAGTGCTGATCTTGATCTGATATCGGTCACATCATCCGGAGCCAGGGAGGGCCGCTTCCTTAGTGTATGTCACTACGTACATACATGCCAGGATGTCCAACGATGGCTCGATGGAGTTCGTTTCGTCGTGTGTAGCGGCAGCATGGCATGGCATGGCATGCGGGTATGTAGAGAAGTTAGAGAGGATATAGGGGTTGGTAAATAGGTAGGCGCTAAACGTAGGAACTGTTGACAGAAACAAACCAAGATGATGCTATTGGGATACCTAGCTAGCTAGTAATGTATCTCAGACCATTCACTGATGAGGGAAATGCTCACGTGGCCTCCTTACCACATTCATTACCCATACATAATGAACGAAGACCGAAAAAGGAACGCTTTCAATCTTGGGGCATCTTGGCAACAATAAAGAAGAGTAGTGTAACTGGTTGCTGGGATGCTTCTTTCACACAGTGTCGTGTCGTGTCGTGTAGTGCGCCAAGCTCACTCATCTTGTGTAACGTGGATGGTCTGATATGTAAGTAAGATCATTAACGCCAAGGACTGGCTACTACCTAGTAGTCTAGACTAGAAGACGGAGTATGTAGTGTAGTGTAGTGTAGTGTAGTGTAGTGTAGTGTAGTGTAGTGCGTATAAAGAGAGAAGAAGGAAGCGTGCGCGCGCAAGAAACGAATTCGTTATAATGATCTTTCGGCGGGAGGACGGATATTAGAAAATCCGCCATGTCAAGGCTGTGAAGGGAAGGCCTTAACAAGGAGGTATAAATGGAAGGGAAAAAAACAAACAGAACAGGGCAAAAAGGAAAGAAGAAAAAAAAGAAGCGAAAACAAAGGTTGAACCCTTCTCGCATAGCATAGCATAGGATAGGATAGGTATCCAACTCGCCATGTTTTTTATTGAGAAACCCATTCGGTCTGCCAAGCCATCTGGCGGAGCATTCGGGACCCAGAAGGGGAAGGGAGGGGGGGGCTGCTGGGGAACCCCAGGTTTTTTTTTTTTATTTTTTTATTTTTTTTGCTCGTGGTTCGAATACGAACAAACGGAAGTTGCAGTTGTCAAGGACGGCTCGCTGTCGGTAGGTAGGTATGATACGGATGCATACCTACTTATCGGGAATCCGGGCCGGATAAAAACCTACGCAGTACATACATGTGTTTTGGTTCTAAATTGGCTATATACCTACCTACGTAGGTAGTGTAGGGTCATACACACTATGTAATGTATAAATTGACAGTCAAGATCAAGTTTCGTACATGGTAAGTTGGAAGGTGGAAGTCAACATCGCAAGCTTGGTTGGCATCAGCTTTCGCGCCGGGAATTAGTCTGGAGTCCTTAAACGAAAGTCATGGTTCCGAACGACGAGGAGAGCCCAGAGCGTCTGGTTTGGTACATGAAAGGGCATGGTATAAGCGGTTGGATTTGTTGGACTTGTGAGCTTCCGGGACTATACCTCTACGTACTTGGCCGTTACTACGCCGACACTACATAACAACAACACCACTACATACCTCCCGCTGAATACGATACCACTTACCTACCTACTTACCTACATACCTGTTCTCACTGGGCGGCACTCACTCATTCATTCGTCGTTGTGACACTTTGCGAAAGACGGATGTCATTACCTCTAGGAAAGGGAAGGAAAGCCTTCACATGAACCGAGCCTCACGCACGAATTTCACTTATACATACATATGCAGTACCCCTCAAGCTGAAGTGTGGATTTTGAAAGAAAAGAGAAAAAAGTGCAAGGCAAAAAAAAGTGAGGCTATAACATCATCCCATGTTACCCGGGGGTTGGGGTTGCGGTTCGCTTTTTGGTTTTTAGGTACCAAGCAGGGGGGGAGGGAAGACGAATTGCGACGATGGAATCATTCATTCCCCCGTCAAGTCAAGTCAAGCCACAGTTAAGGTTACATAGTACATATGTACGTACATGGATGGGATAGAGGTACATACATAGCCTCCATTGTACCCCCACCGAGAGACATAGGGTCCGTCCGAGTTGAGTTGAGAGTGTCGTGTCATGTCTTCTCTCTCTTCTCACTGGCGCCGTAACCGCAAGGGACAGAGGGGAGGGGAGGGGGGTCCATGTGAAAGAACCGGGGACTACATGTATGTGCGAAAATGGGGGAAAACGAAAGGAAGGAAGCAAAGGCAGTCTCGGAGATCAGATCTAGCCAGCAGGGTCGGGTCGAGAAGACACGTCTCGAAGGGGAAAAAAAAAAAAAAAAAAAAAAAAAAAAAAGATGGTGTTTCTCGGTAAGATCAGGAAGGTAGAGGTAGGTTTCATTCCGTGAGACGGTGAACTCTCGGTGAGTTAGTTTTTCTTGATAAGCGAGTGAGCGAGCGAGCGAGCGATCGAGGCCAGGGTAAAGGGGTTGGGGGTCACTACCATACTACCTATTTATATACATAGATATAGCCTCACATGCCTACATACTTACCTTACCTATGTATTGTATGTACAAAGGAACCCGATATCGGTGATACCCTACCTGGGCCAATGACGCCGAGAGTACCTATAACCTCTGCTTTGCAAAGTGAATAGTCGTGGGTAGATACATAGAAGTATATCGTGAGAATTTGACCAGTGCCAAAGGTTCACATAACAATGGGGTGCTGCTGTCCGCTTTGCAAGATGAAGTGAACATAGAACGCTGGCAAGCACCGACGAACACAAACGACAGATATCATAGAGTACAGATGTAATTCTGGTTTGCGTGCATCATCGAAGAATATCATGCAGTTGTCGAGTGTCTTGGGGGGGCACTTCTAGCTCCCTGTTTGTTTTGATCTCGACTCAACTATCAACACCACTTCCTTGCTAGGAATCCTTAAACAAGAGCATCCGAGCCGGACATTTGCCACAAAGTGGTGTGTCACTGACTGATGCATTGGAAAGACAAACCAACATGCGCTTCGCAAGTATGATATTTCCAATGTCACGTACCTGATTCTGGTCGATGATGCATCATGTCCAAAGCTAGGCAGGCAGGCATCTTCAACCATGACAATCTCCCATATTTGAAAGTAACCGTTTGAAACCCTCACCGCCAGCAATATCATATCCTCATCCAACCCAATCCAACTCCAACAGAATTCACCACAAGAACTAACCCATAGTAACACAATGTGCCGCAAGCTTTGGCCCGTCTACTCCTGCGGGCACGAACAAATCCCTGCCCAAAGCACCCGCACCGAGTCCTGCGGAAACAGTTGCCCAGAACACTCCTGGGGTTCCGGTTACTACGAGCTCCCAACAGACTGCGGTAATGTTCGCTGCTCAACAGCGATACGGAACATGTTTGACAAGGGCCAAGTGAAAATTGCTAATTGGAAGTGGAATTATAGTGCTCATGCTAGTAATAACTATAGCGGTGGTGGTAGTTCAGCCTCGGGTGTAGGTTACAGTAGTGCCGGTGGTGGTAATACTACTACGTATAGTAGGTATGGCGGTGGATACGGCGGTGGATATGCCGGCTTTTCTCCGATGCCCCCGTCGGGGCCGTCCGTGGCTTGTCCGGTGCATGGTGGATACAATCCGGCGCCGTTGCCTCCCTTCCTTCAACCGTATCACAACACTGGCAGCGGCTATTACCAAGGATACAGCAACCCGGTGTTGCGTCCTATGTCAGCACCTCCAGCCCCGTTTTTGGGTTAGCCCTTCTTTCCACCTTTCCCACCGTATGGCGGCGGCAGTCAAGGGTGCCCGCCTCCGACGATTGTGGTGAGATATCGTCGGTAGGTTGTTGACAAGGTGATTAAGTCTAATGAAGGTGAATAGTTGTGACGTTTAGCTTGGAGTCTGTAAATCCCAAACATGGGGAAATTGAATAGATGAGGGAGAAAGGGGAAAGTGGAAAGTGCGTCTGTCTAGTTCTGTGTGGCAACGAAGTTACCCAAGTATAAGCAGAATGATTGCAACGCTGTTTTTACCTCTTTTTCGTGGTAACGTGAGCACGTGTGCTGCAAATGCAAATGCAAATGCATATGCATATGTGCATGTGGACTCTGTGTCGTTGATGCATGCAGAGACTTGATATTGGTACCAAGTTGAGCAACGTCAACTCTGCTGACGGCATATTCTGATATTTGGGTATCTAGTAGCCATTCATCTTTATTCCCTTCATCTTCCATGCTTTCCTTCTACTTCTCATTCTGTTTCCTTCTTCTTACACATTCCCTTCCCATCATCTGCCATATTCCTCTTCGATGAATCCCTTCATTTTCCTTTCACCTCCAGTTCATCACCCATGTATCTTTCACTCACTCACTCTTTTCTCCCCCTTTCCCTTCTTTCATTCCCTCATCTTTCTCTCTCCCTATTTTCCTTGCCCATATCAACTTTACCTATGCTTCCGATAACTCTTCCCCTTACTCTTCTTACTTCCCTTCTTTTCCTCGTCATATCTCAGCCATGAAGGCAGCGGCGGCGGGTTGTCGCCAGCGAACGGATTCGGATTTGGGCGCGGCATTGGGTTAGGAGGGACGCTACCACCGCCGTGTCCCGAGCCCGAAGGATCACCACCTCCGTAACCACCATAACCCGAGGGATCTCCTCCACCGTAGCCACCGCCTCCGTATCCTGGATCAACTTGTCCACCATAACCTCCATAACCTCCATAACCCGACGGATCACCACCATACCCCGGATCAACCTGTCCACCACCACCACTCGCAGGAGGAACAATCCCATATGAATCATAATACCGGGAATGCCGCGGATCCGTCCACTTCGCCGTCTTGGGCTGTATCCTTTGAATACAAACATCACAGCGCGAACTCATGCAATACTGCTCAGACTGGTACCGACCGATTTCCCAACTCTTGCAGTTTTTGCCGCAGGGGTACTCTCGGTTTGGAGCGGGCCCGGGAAATAGTTCTTTCCCGCAGGCGTAGATGGGGTAGTCTTTTACGCACATTGTTGGTCTTTGTTTGTTGCGGCTGCGGTGAGTAGGTACCTCTTGGTTGCCCGGGTTAGGTTTGGCAAGTGCTACTGGTAGGTAGGTGTGTTAGTGGTGTGGTACTTGATCCGTCAAGTTTCACCAGGAACATCATCAAGGGCAGGCAGGATAACCCACTTCTTTGTGTTCTTGACTTTGGTGTCTTGATGTCTTTGAAAAGGGGGGGGTAGACGACGATGCTGATGAAGGCTCGTCAAATGCACCGCCATAGCACCGGGACACTCCTCTTTTAACCACCCTTCCGAATCCACCCCCCTTGACAGCGATACATCACGAAGACGACAACCACCGGATCTGACGCGGGCAGAGTGTTGCTTACCTACCTAGTCTGTCCGTTTGCGCTTCGTCATCAACTTTGACATTTCGTGGGTCACCAATCTCCGAATTTTCTACAAGACTGAAGAGAACGCCGTTGGCGAGTTGGTGGATGAGCAGCGGCTGGCTGGTAGTGACTTGACGTCTTTGGACCTTTTGAAAGACACAAAATTGCTATAAATCGATCAGTCTGTTCTCGGCTTTTCCCGGTCCATCAGAAGTGTGTACGCGGAACCTTTCATTTGGCCAAGGTTTGTTTACTTGGTCTTCCGGGAAAAGGGGTCACCAACAAAGGCCTGTTGGCACAGACATAGTTAGACGTACAACCCTAACCATTTTAAAGCTTCGTTAACCGCATGTTTTCTCCCTTGTCTGATAACCGTTCGAGGTAGGTACCTCAATAATAGCTTACCAGGTCTGACTCTTAACCTTGCTTTATTCTTTGATCCACTCCCTTTACTACCATATCTTCTATTGTTGTCGTGAATGCCTCCACCACTTTGTTCCATTATCACACTTAATTTTTTTTAAAATCACGTTCTCCCTCCTTTCTCATGTCATCACCACTGTCTTCATCACTATTACGGATTCCCATCCCCTTTTCTATCCATACTTCCATCCACGTCGTACCATATATGTCCTCGTTGTCATTCTCTATATTTAGACCCAAGTTCGTCGGCTGTGGACAGTTTTCGTAACAGTCATCCTCTTCACCACCACTTCTTTCCTATATCACGAGTCTCCGCCTTGAGTAATTCCTTAGGCAGATACTCGTTCTAAACCTCCCCATGTTGCCAATCAGATTGATCATCCAAGTCCATGAAGTCCAGTAAGTAGGCCTAAGCACACGCGGGCGGCGGCAGCAGCGGTTGGGTCTACCACAGTCAGTCGTAAGCTAATCCACTGACATCTAGGTTTCTAGCCAGACGACCTCGGAACATTCCCAAGGCATACGGGGTTGTGTACGAGCAGTTATCGCGGGCTTCACCTGCGTAGGTAGTATTGACAATGTATAGTTGTCGTGAATGAATGATTAAATACATACATTGTTCGTCAGACTTTTGCTATAGTTCCGTGTGTCCAAGGGGGATGGATAGTTTTGTAGGTCTTCTCTGCTTTGGGGGATATGAGGAGCTCGCTGTATGCGTCTTTTTTTGTTTAAATAGGTATTATGGCAATGGGACAAGCTTCATTCCCTTCTTTTTATTAAGGATATCGGTGACATATCCACAATTCCCGAGACACTAAAACATTAGGATCAGAAGAAACTAGAATTAGTGAGTAACGGCATCCTTTCCAAATAACCACTACATTAGAGCGAAGAACACGTGAGTTAGAAACACCTCCTGGGCATCATCACTGCCCAAGGCATTCATGAGACAGGCAAGAGGGACCATGCCAAGTTGGACTCAAGTACAAACCTAAGTTCAACACGAGCTGGCCGGACTTAGACTGAAACCTGAACTCTGCTAGAACATTAATGAATCAATGTGAATGAACATCATCAAACGTTCGTGCAAAGCGATAAGTTTGACATGTGCCTGACATCTTACGCACTAACCAGAAATCAACACATATACTATATAAATATATATAAGGTGGAGGTAGAGAGAGGTAAGTGAACCCAGCTCTTGCGCAGTTCTTCCCTCTCCGCCGCTCCTTTGCGACGAATGCTATTTGTTTGAGAGTCCCCTCAGCTTCTTCTTCTTCTTCTTCTTCTTCTTCTTCTTCCCCCTCTGCTGCTCGTGATTCTTGCTTAATGATGATAAGAGCTCGTCCCTACCTACTCTTTACTCTTTGAGGGTTCCTTCCTTCCTTCCTTTCTCTCTGTCGTTCTTTCTTTTTTCTTCGCCCTCTTCGCTCTCTTCTCGCTTTTCTTTCGCTCTTTTCTCGCTTTTCTCTTGCGTACTTCTTTGCCTCTTTGGGTAATGATAATCCAACCAAGTTTCTAGAATGTCTCAGTTCGGCTTTTTTTTTTTTTTTTTCTTGTTTTTTTTTTTCTCGTTAGGCGCCCCAGGCAGCGGCTCAAATCACATACCTCACACTACCATTCATGCATTCATCCATCCATGCATCCATCTGTCCGTCCGTCTGCCGGTCCATTCAGTCACTTCTTCTCTCTGGAACTGGTCGCTTTCTTTTCCTTTCTTTTTTTTTCATTTCAAATTTTTTTTTTTTTTTTTTTTTTTTTTTTTAGACTGATTACTCACCACTCGGTTCTGCTTCCGAAAGGCAACGAAGAAAAAGGAAGAGAAGTAAGATCTTGGCTGGTCCTTCCTTCCTTCCTTCCTGCCTGCCCCTGCAGTGATGATTAAGCTGTTGTTTCCATGAAGACTGCTGTGATATAATCATGAGGGAACTTTACTTTAGTGAGGAAACGTATCTAGACTCTCATTTTTATGCGTGCGAGAATGAATTTGACAAAAAACATGATCATCACTTACGATGATGGTCTCGAGAAGCCTGAGCTCAGAATTTACGTGTTTATTGACTTAGTACTCTTTTACATACTATTTGGAGACAGGATCACCCACTGCAGTAGTTCATTTCCACTATAAAGTTCGAAAATGGAGGGCGGAAGGCGGTTGATTCAACACTGAAAAGGCGAGCGAGGGAGGTATCTATCCATTCTTTCACACTCGCGGTGTCTCGGAAATGGTTCGTTTTGTTACACTCGACCAACACGTATTTACGTGATCTCGACGTAACCATGCCATACAGTTTATTACAAATAGTAAACGAAGAAATTGTGTATGTACTGCGGTTGCGAGCCAAAGTTTTACCTCCCTGTCAGGTATCTTGCACAGACCACCATAGCCAAAGCTTCGTGGGCACTGTGTGTCCAACGACCTGATCCACGGGTTTAACTTACCCATCTCACCATAGTAATGAAGATTGCGAATACATCGTCCAATCAGGTAAAGACTTCAGATGAATCCTAAGTACTTGCATGTTAGTTGACGAAGGGCGTACAGTGTATATCATAGTGCAGCAAGTACATCGCATTCGGTAGTATACTAGTACAACCAGTTTTTTATATCCAGTAATACTAGTACTAATGATGCTAAAATTGCAGAGTATGCATGCTGAAAACTCCGAGCCCCGGACCAATGGCCCATATCATGATATTCAAATAACTGACGGCCGTCCGTCAGCTAGTCAGCCTTGACGGCGTATTATATGCTGTTGTTGTCTTTTTTTTTGTCTAGCCGCTTTAACCAACCCGGCTTCCAGATGCTTCCCTTTCCCTTCCCCAATCCAATTGTCCCCTGTTCCCTGACCCTTGTTTTCCCCCTTACGTAACCCTTTCAATGCGTCCGCCGATCAACAATCTCGCCAGCCTTCAACAAGGCACTCATTCCATCGAGATTGGGGTTCCCTCCCTCTGGTTTCCTGTCATATTGTTGATGTTGCTGTGCTAGACCAGAGCCCATCTGCTGGGGTGGTAGTCGTGACGGGATTCCATACACAGCACTAACGGAATGGGAAGTGGGAGTAGCAGTATTCGCTACAGCAGGAGGCACGTGTGCGAGCGATAGAGCCCTATGGTAGCCTACGAGGGCTTCGTCAGCGGCTTCTCTAGATACTGAAGGTGACTTTCTCCAAGGCATACCATTTGTCATGGCCAGGTTAGCAAGCACCGGCGGCTGTCCAGCAGACATGGATGTCTGCTGCGGCGGCTGCTGCTGATGTTGCGGCTGCTTTTGATGCACAGGCAAGGGACCCGTCGGGTACGAATGGTGCGGTTGGCCTGCCTCATAAGAGTGGGCGGAGCTGGATGAGAGCAAAGCCTGTATCGGCAATGGACCGTCAGTAGGGGTCCTTGGATAGCCAAAGGACGAGGCCGTGGAGGCCGAGGATATGCTACCCGCCGAGGACTGCTCCTTCTTCAACGTAGGCGGATATCTCCGATCACCACCAACCAGGCCAGGTGGGGGACCAGGGCTATTGGTGAGACTTCCTCTTGGGAAATAGCTGCTTGTATCGCTTGTCTGTTGTGACCCGCTGGGCAGAAATCTGTGGCTATCAAAAACATCGGAGAAGGATGGTAGATTTTGTTGAGACTGAGGTGTGCTTAGCGGTTGTTCCTGACGATGTTCATCCGGTCGGGTAGTCTCTGTTCGACTGGGTAATGGGTAATTCCTGGCATCGGTGTTGAAAGCCGTGGGTGATCGTTGTTCCGAAGACCGTCGATCCGCGTGGATCGTACGTGGCGATTGCATGCAGTCGTCATGGTACGACCCTGGGCTCAGTGCCGCCGATTGATGAGAATCCGTGGTGGAAACAATAGAGCTTATCCTCTGTTCCCTGGATGGCGGTGGTTCGCTTCCGTGAATACTGTCACTGCCGCCACTGTGACTCCGACATGCCCTGGTGGGCGTGGCAGCAGCGCTACTGGGACCACCAGATTCCGAGAGCTTCACTCGCTTCGACGAATCGTTGTCTGTGGCATGTTTAGACTCTGGCTGACACAGTCGAATAGCAAGGTCGTATCATACGTACCTTGAGATGGTAGAGAATGCTTCGCCTTAAAGTCTGCCAAGTACTGCATGTACTTTTGGTATTGGGGCGTTTTCTTATACTCGGCAAGTTCGGCGTGATACTTTTCCTTGTAAGCCTGCGCTTTGGATTCGTAAGGCTCCTTCTCAGCCGGCGTCAAATTCTGCCAGTTCTCGCCAACTAACTTGGCAATCTCGGTGAATGAGAGATTACGGCCCTTGAGGTCCTCGCGCATCTCTTGAAAGGGGGTAAACGGGTTAGTTGCCTTCCTGACGCGGGACAGGCGCTTTCCAATGGGTGACTTACTGTTGGAAAAAAGCACATAGGCTGATGGAGGCCTTTCCGGCGCATTTTCGTCTGCCTTTGGGTGTCTACGATACTTCCTCTTGGTAACCATAACAGTCCCAGGTTCTCGTAGCTCCATCTTTGGTGGCTCAGCACGAGGTACAACCTCTGTTGGCCTGAAATCTTCTATGCTGGGCTGTGCCAAGGGAGCCAATGAAGCTTCTGGCGCAAGCCCTCGGTAATTTGCTATCCTCCTCTGGAGTTTCTGTTGGTCCGTGTTAGCAGTTGTGACATATTGTACCACAGATCTTGTAGTACGTGGCAGTAAGATGATTGCTTACCCGTCTATGACCTAATTTCACGCCTAGGACATCGCTGATGGACCAGCTGTGTTAGTCAAACATCCAACATCCTGCCCGTGGAAGTCCAAAACAAGATGCTTACAGGTCAGATTCCGTGATATCGAGAATAGTCTCCCATGTGTCGAAACCCTGCTCAACGAACGCATCGAGATACTGACTGATCCCCAACTCCCCAAAGATGACTGTTAATTGTTGCGCCATTGAGTCCAATTGGTGTGATTTGTGCTGCATGGTGCACCGACAAGTCGAAGTTCCTAGAAGATCCCTGCACCGAAGCTCAACGGGAGCTTTTTCCAAAAGCGGTTGATGGTATGGATGCCTGATTGCCACAAAACCAACTATTCTCCAGGTGCATGGATGAATTTAAAAGATCGGATATAAAGTCGTCGTCAGGTGGCCGAGCGACAAGAGATCTGGTTTCTGCCGCCGTGCCGAGTTCGTGTGGATAAATTGCTGTGGTGGGTATGGCGTGAGCTTTTGAATCAAAGCGAAGAAAAGAAACCGTAACCAAGGCCGTGAAGGATAGAAGCAGATCGGGCTATTGATGAAGCTTCCGGGAGGGAGAAGGAGATTAATTAATGGTGGTGATGATGGCTTCCTTGGATGGTTGGAGGTAATTCGACTTGGGATATTGGGCAGAGTGTCACAGTTCTCTGATCATGAAGAAAGACAAAGTGCGCTGAGAGACTGCAAGCAAGGTGCTGAAAATGGTAGGTATATCTGTAACAAGAGTCTCGGTCAATGGTAAAGTCCAGACGCGATCCAGATGATGACGGGAGTTCATGGAGCCATGACCCATTGGGCTGGTGGGGTGAGGGCAGAGATCTCGATGACAACCCCAGCACAGAAGACAGGTAAGGAAGTCTTCGCGTGGTACGACATCGGCACGGGCATGGGTTCGGCTCTGATACAGCTACCGGGCGAGAGGGTATTGGGAGGTACATACTTGTACCAGTGGCCTAGGTACCTAGCGGGGCAGCCACAGGCGATGAGCTAAGGGTGGAACTGAGATTATTCCAGCTCTTTTCAAGGCTTCTTGCGTCGCCGGTGGAGGAGTGAGTGGACGGTGAAGCTCAGGACTTTAAAGACAGAAATTTGGCCCACAAGTGCTGACAAGGGGGATTTCGCTTGGGAGGGGCTTTTCAAGAAGATGGAGCTTCCAGCTGTCTAAAGAGAGATCTATCAGCATGGATCCACGTCAGCGGCAAATCAGTGTAAACGGCGAGTGGACAATCAAGTCAACTTTGAACTTTGTCAAGCTCCCTCGGAATTTTGTGAGTGAGAGCAGCACGCCAGCCTCGACCACAACCGCGCAAGCTCCTAGACTCTTCTCTCTCAAGCCAGACTTTTTCCCAGGCGTGCAAAGTTCGGGCGGCGCGATGCCACCCTCAATGCACATCAAAGGATGGTGAAGTGCTCTTGGGGAGTTTGAGATGAAGTGCCTCCGACTTCTTTTTCCCCAGAGCCGCCTGGGTCCCGTCTTCCGTTCGGGTAACCAGAACAAACCCCTGAGCAGCCAACGGCGGAACCTCGCCCCCATGCACTACATTGGAGATCATTGGGAATTTTCAAAGAGGCAAGAGATCTGCTGCTTGACACTGTGTGCACATCCCATGCCAAGTGGACGGGAAATGGGTATCACGAGATACATGTACCATACATTCAGCCACCAAGGCTTTTTGATAGCCTAGGCGAGTTTGTCTGTACTGTATCCGAAGACATTGCAGTTCCTATCCACTGTCAAAGTGTATGTGTGTGTATGTGTGTGTGTGTGGGTTCCTGGCTAGACTGTCGTCACGGTAAGAGCAGACCGTGCGCATGTTGGGGTGAATATGGATCAAGTCAAGGGGAAAAGGTTGCCGCCGTACAGGGCGGTTACATTCGGAAGCGTCTGCGATATGTAGACGCACAGGGGAAAAGAGCAGGAGCAGGACAGAGTGGTATGTAGAACATGCTGATGATGCCGTGGTGCATTTCCACCAACTCCGAACGCGCAATTGGACATGTATTTGTTTGTTTCTTCAGTGACTCCGTGAAACCCGCAGGAGTGAAGAAGCGAGGGGGAGGGGGGAGTGGTGTTTAGGTTGGAAAAGCAAAAGGGGAAGGGGGAGAGGGGAGCCGTGGCAGCATCCTATCCTACCTTGTGTTCTTGAGTTCAGTTGACGTTGTGAGATGTCTTTGATCTCCGTCTCTCTTCTGGGTAACCGTGACCGAAACCGTGGATGGTGATCCGGATTTCCCAAGAAGTGGTTTCGATGTTGGTTGATATCTCGATGCGAGGTGGTAGCAGCAAAGTGATGTGCTGCAAGTTAAAGTGGTTGAGTGTGACTGCTGACGAGGTACGTCGGAGGTTCAAGATGGGGAAGGAGGAGCAAACCTCGAAATGAAGAAAAAGACGGATATTGATTGACGGGAATCTTAATTGGCAAGTCCAAGTTGCAGAGACAAGGTCGACAAGGAAGGGACAAATGGGCAAAGTCAAGTACCGAGAGGGTCGGAGTGCATGAACAGAGTGTTCGAGACTCTCCAGCTTGACGCCAGGTAGATGCAGATGCCAGGGCGGAGCGGTGGTGCGGCAGGAGCAGGGCAAGGTGGGCGGCCAGGCAGGCAGGGGAAAAAGGGAAAGAGTGGGATTTTGTAAGAAGTGAACTGGAAAGAGCCCGTTCGTCGACATGGTACGTGGTACCCGGTACAAACATGTGGGCTCTGGGTTGCCCCTGGACGGTGGCCGAGTCGTCTACAGTAGTGTACAATTACAAGAGGACCTCTTCCTGGTCTCATCGTGGGCACCAAGCCGAAAATGGAGCTCCAGCCGGGCAACTCCAAATCGACTCCTGGGCACTCGGAATATGTAGAGGTACCTGTCGTTGCCTCGCGTACACTACTATAGCACCGACAAAATACATATCGTAATGAACAGTGAGAGAAATTGAAGACTTTGCTTGCCTACCCGGGATGGCATTCGGAGCAAGAGACAGGTGAAAAATGTAGTGTACACGGTACTTGGGTCAACCGTGAGACAGGCACTAAACTCTCCAGAAGAATCGACGACTCTTTTGGAACTCGTGGCGGCTCCGCTTTCCTCGCTCCCGGTTGCTCAACTCGGCATGGCGGGTCTGGATCCTTTCCCTTTTCGAGTTGCGAAGGAGAAGAAGAGGGGGGAGGGAAGAGGGAGGGGGGAGGACCCGGCGGGTTCTTTCTGTCAGTCTGTCGTGATTTCCACCTATTTGGAGGTGCTATTGCTTCAGTGCAGTCAGTCGTATGCGAGAAAATTGCATCTCGAGATTATTATCGAATTTGCAAATGTCGATCCAGGGCAGCCGTCGGGATGCTTCTCAGCCCCGTTGCCTGAACCTGGCACAGAGTGTTGTAGGTAGGTAGGTACCGAGTATGTACCCGTTGGACGTCAGGATATGTAGCTGCAAAGGGAATTGCTTGGTAGGTGCATACGCACTATTGGATGTCAGTGCGCGCGCGCCTGTAACGGAGCCGAAACTCTCCAAAAGACTGCAACCTCCCCCACAACCGTCTAACCTCCCCTCACCAACCCCCTGATGGGGCTCATTTTTTAGTGCTTGCAGTTCAGCTTGCTAACATGCACCTGCGCCTCGGCATGCGGGTCGTGACCGGATTCGAGTCGGGGAGTTCCAGCTGCCAGTTGTTATCACTGCAGTGACGGCGTCAAGGGCGTCTCTGGACAACCAATATCACGAGGCTGTAGCCGTATCAGATACGTCACTCGGAGTCAAGATATTCAACATCAAACCACACAAAGAAATGACGGTGAGAGGCGTGTCTGAAGGTCAGCAATGTAGCGTAAGTCAGACCGGAGACGGACATCGTTCCACAGATGTCCAATTCTCAGGTGCGCGTGTATTCGACCATAAACTGCAAACAAGTCCGTATTTGCTGCCCCGGTTGGTTTTCAATTTGACTTCATCGGCTAGGATGCACTTTTAGATGTGGAATTTCATGATGATTCCATGTTGCTAGTCTCTCTAGTGTAGTTAATAGTGTTGTGTGTAGCTTTGTTCTAGGATGATCCGTCGACATATGTAACCGTCGGATATCTCGATCACCATCCGTGGTTTCGTCATTAAGCATGTCGCTGCCGAACTGGGAGAGATGTGAGTACAGTAGCTGGTACGAGGGGCGTCAAAGTGATGGTAACTGCCCCTGGTAAAGGAGAGAGACATCGTGATCCTGAAGCTTGGAATTCCGATCACGATTCTTCCATCTGGGCCTGGTCTCTGGATGGGCAATTGTCCAACATCGGCCTTTTACAAGCCATGGAAATGCCGAGATTCCCGTACACCACGTCCTGTGACTGGCTCAGCCGCCATGGGGCTAAGTATTTGGAACAGCAGATGGAGGGGAGTCGGACACACGCCCGCCCGGATTTCACCCGAACATAGTGCGATATCGATGTTAGGTAACGGGTTTGACGGTGCTACAAACGTGTTTGGACTGTGGTAGCGACCTCAGCTCAAACTGTAGGTAGGCTGCAGTGGACAGCCAGGGCGATCGATGGGCGGTGACTTGTGGGTGTCAGGGCAGAAAGAAGCTTTCATCGAGGGCCATCGAAGTAGTATGTACGGGAGCCACCGAGTTCAGTATCCCTGTCGGAGCTTGAAGAGCCAAGAAGGTCCCTGTTGGTCAGAGGACTGCCCTGACGCTCAAGCCGAGTCCCATAAAAAAAAAAAACCTCCGGCTTTTCACCGTTCACCTATGAGATTGAGTCCTTCCAGGGCGCGAATGCCATCACTCCCCGTTCCAAAGCTTGGAATGAAACATTCCATAAGAGGATCCAAGATGCGCAAAGCCCAACAAGTCCAAGTCAGAAGCTTGTGATGGGGGGGAGTGGCACGAGAGTGGAAAACCCAAGAGGGCAAAGAATGGCAGAAAGGATCTCGATCGTTATCGAACAGCATAGGTACCGCAGTACACATGGAAAACGGTCGTACGATTATGATGGTTTTGACGGGCCGGCCAGCCAATCAAGGCGCACCTATCCACCTCTTTTCCCCAAAGTGGCCTGAAATTCCGCAGCCTGCACGGGCGAAGCGGCATCGCGGGAATTCCCCGTGACCGGGACTGGACTGTTAGAAGTGCAAGATAGTTGTGTTCGCTTGGAGAAGCCGAATTTAGCATTCTGCCAATGCGGTTCCCGGCTGTCCTGGTTGCAACTGACATTGGATTGTCACCTTGCAACAACCTCACTGTGTTAAGCCGCATGGCATGGACAGGCAATACGGGCTTTGGCCGTGTCAAAAAGTTCGCCATCTCTTTTTCTTCTCCCCTTTCTCTTTTCACGTCCACACATTTGTCAAGTCTGCAGTTACAATGCATGTCGTCAGACATGGCACATATGCCTGTTTCTAATAAAAGTCTCAACTTCTCACTTAATTCATTCACAATCGATCGATGCCCTACTTCTGCCCTGTGCAGCACGCGAGCCAGTCAGCCAGCAGGTACCGGTAGAGGTACGTAAGGGGGGGCACCAGATTGTCTTATCCGACCGTGTCTGCAAACCTCTGCCGGGATGTAAAGAGGTTAGTGCGCTGAATGGCAAGGTGGCGATTACTTTATTCTGCATACCTACAAAACATGGACGTTTTCCTCACCTCACTTCCCAACCCCTAAATACTGTGAGATGGACGTACCACGCTAAACTTTTACTTCCCAGGCAGAGGCGTATCATAGTAGTGTAGTGTACACTACCCTGGTCGGCATTCTACACTATACCGGTCATCGGGGTATTCTGGTGTCTTGTTGCGAATTCAAAAACCGTTTCTGGCCTTGTCCGACGAGTGAGACAGGAAGCGGGGAGTCGGAATTGTTCCGTAAGTTGAATGTCTCATACGCTTCCTTGTCACCCGCTGGACGTCATCCTGCACACCAAGCATGCTGCACTGCACCACTGGCGTTGCCATCTCGTTGGTTTCCCCTGTCAAGAAGGCTTTGCAGTCACCTTAGGACATGCTGTGCCGTGTGAATGGCCCAACACCACACACTGGTCATCGATCGCCAGGTGCATCGCCGGATTCAGGAATCGATGTTCTGCCTGGCAATCGAGCACTCGAATCGAACACCACCCCACCATTTTAACCGTCAACAGGTCGTTAATGGTCACAGTCATGTTCGAAGCCCACGAGGTTTGGCATCTTGTCATGGTTTTCCATCCGACTATCTCTTCGTCTGCTCGGCTGCCACAAGTTCCGCCTGCCCATGGGCCTGCCGATGCCCAATTGAGTAGGTATAGAGACGATGCGAGTCTCTCTTCCTTTTTTGATTGCTCTCTCATTTCGTCGGTGTGATTCTGGTTTTTGAGATGCACACTCACTTAGTTTGGTCTGTTTGTTAGCTCCAGACTTGCGACCTCATCGGACAAGGCGAAAGACAAGGGATTCCGGCGATCGCATTGGTCCAAACAACCCCCAACAAAGCAAGGGTCAAGAACAACAAGGAAAAGATCATGTCTCGCACACATGCACCAAAACTTGACTCTATTCACAGCGGGCAAAAGCCAAGTGGATGCTATCCATGCCTACAGTCCCGCCTAGCTATCTTGAATAATGTCCCCTCACTGTTAATGCAACTAATTGCGGCACTATGGGGGACGACTCGAATTCTTAGCATTTTAGGGGCGGCTGTGCCATTAAGGGGGTGCCTCAATTACATGTAAAACTGGGCATCCAGGCCGCAGAAATCGATTGCATCTAATGGGCCAGTTTTTATATGTTTGCAAAAGAGGTGTTTTCTTGCATTATCATCGATGGGACATTACTATCAGTAAAACACTCCAGTCCTCTGCAAGTACCCCTCTAACAGACGAGCCAGGGTTAATCGTAAACATTACAAGTACGCTTGCTACCAAACAGACCTTTCACACTACCTAGCTGTGACTAGGGTAGGTATCGAGAATCATTCATCATGCAATTCATCTGATGGCATGTCGTAGTGTAGTGTAGTATACAGACGTTTTTCGGAGCTCCGGATGCCATTTTTCTTTCGGTGATGGATCAAACATAATTATAGCAATCGGTTTATCAAGCAACCGTGGACCTTGTCTCGGCCAGTTTTTTTTTTGAGGGCTGAATGAAACAGGGAAGCTTCATTCAGGGCAATTAGCCCATGGTGTACTCAGCTGGAAACCCGTCGTCGACCCAGCGGGACCCAGCGGGTCGGTGGGCACGTCGCCCTCCCCCGCCGCGCCGGAGCTGGCGCCGGGCCAATATACACTAGGAACACGTCCCCATTATTTTAGCGATGTTTTACCGATCCTCGCCCGGTCCCTGTAGTGTACACGACGGTAGAGGTAAGCAAACCCGTCTTTCAGTTTCAAACTTGCGTTTTGTTCCAAGACCATTCCGAATTGCACCGAGCCATCATGGGCGATTCACTTGGGGCATCCATCCATCTCCCTCTCCGGATGTACCGAATACGGTTCTCCAAGCTTCAACGGTTTTGCTGCCGCTATGTAAAAGCAATCCGGACGCGGTGGATCAGCTGTACAGCGGTACCGTTATCTCCATCCATATAAGGGCCCCAGGCCCCCATCCTGTGGTCTGTCGGTGCTGCTGGTAGCAGGTCGGTCTGTAACCGTTGATACAATAGGGGTTAATGGTGCAGTCACAGGGAGGTGGTGATGTGATGGCGGTGGTTCCTGTCATCGGCCCAAGTGGAAGTTCTTCAGTTGGATGATCACAGGAAAGTCTAGAACGTGGATGCCTCCGAGTCAAGTCCAGGATCTGGCGGTACCTACTGCGCCTGCGGCAGACCAAGCCAATCTGGTAAAGTGGCAGTCTGTGGCCTGTGGGGCAGGCGGACCGAGCGCGTGTGGCTTATTCTCAATCTTGCATCCAATTTCCATGATTTGTGGGACAAGCTTGAAGGTCGATAGGGTGGGACTCGACAACCCACGACACACTAGTACTATAGCAGTTACATGAACCACCACTTGTTCACCACTCGTTGCTGGAATTGGGGACAGATTGCGCGTCATTATCCGGGTTATAATCAAGCAAAGCCAGGAAGACCCAGCACCGCACCAGCTTGTCGATGCCACGTCCATGCCACTTCTTTGATATCCTCTCAATTCGCCGTTTTGGCCCGAGGTGAGGTCGCCAGCTTGCCAACCTCACCCCAAATTCTTACCCCGGCCCACCCGATCGCCCACGCCGACCCGAGAAGCTCCTCTCCTTTTCCTTCCAGAAGAAGCCTTGTCGTGTTCGGCTTCAGCGAGCCGAGACTAATGACAATCATCGCAGCTGTCTATCCGACATACGCGTTCTCAATGTCGGAATCTACAAATCGGAAAGCTAGACAAGCAACAGACGCGACATGGAAAAGTGTTTTACCACTAGCGGATTGGTCCCCTTTCGTATTGTCTTTGGACAAACAGTTTATTCGCTTCTTCGCTCTCGTTCGGCGATTATCCCCGTAGTACCCCGTAGCCTCATGGCATGCACATATCGTACGACGTCCATATAATCAGCCGCCGGGGAAGGGGAGTGAATGGCCCCGTATCGATGTCCCACACAATGTCCCTGATGACTAGGTACACTATACCGCACGAGACAAGCATCATCCGAACCACAAAGTTGTACCCTACTACCTTCAGCTACGGAACAGTGGCTTTAGAGACAGCAGGCAGACGACACTTGACCGTCTCCAACCGTCCATTCCGCCGGCTAGGGTGCTCTGCTGTGAACATACATCCCAGCCCGCTGTCCGAGTAGACATTGAGCATTAGAAACAAGCGACGGGAGAGATATAATTTACGGAGCTTGTATGACAACTTCAACGCGTTAGGTAGCTATGTACAACTACAGATCTCTACTGATATTGTCCCAATCTTCCTCTCACTTGGCTTGACTGCCGTCTGCTGGAAGGCGTGTCATGAACTGCCAAGAGCTGAAAGAGGGACCAGCATATTAAAGTCCAAGACGTCCCAAGTAGTGTACCGTCTACAAGTTGCCCCGGGATCACTCATCGTAAAATCCCCAAAGTCGAACGCAAGCGGGTGGGTTTTTGTGGGCTTCAGCAGATTTCCCGTGGATTCACCTGAATTTCTGCATCTTTATCAGATTCGACAAGAGTGGATTTTCCTCTCTGAATACCGACGTGCCCAATCAGCGCTTTTTACCAAAACCAACTAGTCCGGCTGTCGGTTGTTAATCACCGGCCGTTCCTTCCACGCACTGCCGCCCGGCATCCTGTAAGTTACACATATGTAATTACGGTAATAAAACGCATGCCAGACACAGCAAACCCACACTCACTGCAAGCCGCTGTCGGGTTGTCGAGCAATGCCGGCACTGCGTCGTCTCCGCCGTCATCAACCAAACACCCGACGACCTACACTACCTTAGTACTTGCGCTGCTGTAGCAACTCCATCAACGACATGACACGAGAAGAGTCCAGCAACATGTCCGCCGGACAGGATACCGAAGAGAGCGACGGCCAAGCAACGTCTCCAGTCATGGTATCTGCCGCGCTTGGAGATCACTTTGCTCAGGTGAGGGTTTCCATCTTTGCCCCCCCATCTCCATCTCCATATCCATATCCATACCCCGCCATACCATCTCCTTTACATTGTAGAGACAAGACCACAACAACATGCCGACAACACAGTAGTGTAAACAAAACAGAGAACTTTAGATGATGGACCTTCGGGATCCAGCCCTATGTCTGTCCGTTTCGGCACTGTCTTGATCTCCCGTTCCTCTATTTCTATTACAGCCTCATCTTGACGTCCTGCATGATCTTTCTTGCTGACCACTTGCTCGGTGTTGGGCTTGACGTTCTAGGCCCTCAAAGACCTGGCTAGGTATGACATGGCATTTTCGCTTCTCGTGTCTCATCCATTTTTACCATTTCTACACTACACATAGCAAGATCCCCATGGGCCATGGCCATGCCGGCATCCCGAACAGCCAAGCGGCCATCTCATCTCACATCTGTTTGTCCCTTCATTTGGGTTTGGATGTGTGACAGTGTCTCGGAACCCTCATCGTTTTCTCGCCCTGTTGCTGTCCGGCTCGCAAATGCCAGAATCCCCGCTGGGTCTGCAGACATGGCGATGCGTATAGGGACCAATCCCCAGGGAAAATTCAGGGTCTCATGCTCCCCAGACCCAGAATCAAATGTGAGATGTTGTGTCTCATTGCACATCATCTCCTCTCCATGCTTTTTTTCTTTTTTTTTTTTTTTTCGCATTTGCTTCTCCAAGGGAACGCCGCTCATGGTGAGGCTACGGAGGAAGGGTCCGATTCAGCTGCATGAGGTTCCAGGGACCGGACCCAGAGCCTCGAACGTGTCGCGCTTCGGACAGGCCATCTAGCAGATCAATAGCGGGCGCAAGTGTCTCCATTGGCGTTCAAGCCCACATGAAGCACGGCGTTTAAGCAGATTTTACCAGAGATTCATTGCCCGAGTTGCAACGGAGAAGCACTCCCCACCCGTCACAGCCACATCACACAGGTTCATGCAAGCGCATCTAGACATGAAGGCCTAGAACTTTGTACCCAGCACTGGACCCCGAAAAGTCTCCTTTTTCCGAGGTAACTGGTACCAAGTACGGAGCCTCCGGTCGGCACCATGCGAAAGTGAAAAAGTTTCATTTCATCGCGAGAACATCAATCTTGAGAGTCCATCCGAGCCTCGAACTCGCAAGGCGCCGATGCCGATAGTGTGTCGTCTTTTCCCCGGCCCCATTCCGGTCCGGTCAGTCCTGGAAGTGCCCATCCGCACGGTACCGTATCGCCACTACCACCTCATTCTCCGTCCATGTACTTGCTACGCAGACACATGACCACCCTCACCACACCCCATTGTCCTCTTTCCCATCCAATTCCCCGGTCCATACCCCAGAGTGCAATCTCATCGGTCGTTCCCAACAACTGCAAATCTAGCAGCAATCCTTGTCTCACATCCCGCCGTTACTACACGTGTAGTGTATGTCGGCTTCAGCTCATGGCTGTTTCGGGGCTCGTGGTGTTGGCACTGTGCAGCATTGTTTCGTTTCAATCCATGTTCCCCCGTGCCCCGTCGGTACTCCCTCCGGTCTATCACTATCCTATGATATCCCCCCGATGGTCTTCGGACGTCCATCCGGTCCGGAATCTTCTTGGGCTCGGGGCACTATTGGACACGGGACGCACGGGCTAGAGAGCAAGTTATTAGGCTTGGATATGTGCTGGCCTTTCATGGCCAAAGGTTTTGCCACCATCATCACCTCAAACACCATCCGCTCTCTCTATTTGGCATCTCTCCGGTCCTGTTCGGGAGCCGAAAGGAGAGAATAAAAATAATAAAAAAATTAAAAAAACCGGCAAGCTTTTAGGTTGAGCTGCTCAGCTGGTCAGGGGATACAGCCTCGAGGTGGACGATGGGACATGGACACGGACAAAAATAAACATCCCAACTCCACACATGAGCATGTTTTTTTTTTCTCCCGTCTTTTTTATTTTTATTTTGCCTCCTCCAACTGTCAAGCATCGTGATCACATTTGCTCCGGCGACCGATAGACGCTTTTGATAGTTGGAACACGCCAATGTCATGAGCTGCAGTCGAGTTCGAGTGATGTAATATGATCGATTTTTACAAGGGAACCCCTATGTCGGCATCAATCTATCTCTGCCTGCTGCCTTCCTCGTCCATGCATTTAACACTATTGTCATCACACTACCCTACACTATACTTCATACTATTGTCATGTATCCCTGTTCAAGTCATAGCCGCAGGCGGCCGGACAAGTCATTGGGTCTATCTACCAAGACTTGATTATGAGTGGTTCATATACGAGCATACGCGCTTTTACGGAGTTGGCCGTTCTGTTCGAAACCGAACTGTCTGACTTGATGATTTGTGTGAACACTTACTGATTTTTGAACAAATTCATTTCTGGCGAATACAGAGGCGAACAAACAGCCACGACTCTCGAAGCTAGTCTGACCAGACTGGAGAACACCCTTGATCAACTGTTGGCTTCCATGGAGGAGGAGGAGGAGGAGGAGGTTGTCGAGGGTCAGGGCCAAGACAGCCAAGGCAACGCCAACGGCAAGGGTCAACAAGATCAGAGCATGGGCAAGGATGAGAAGTAAAAGGCAAAAAAAAAAGTCTCCGAATACAAGGGTGTGGACGTGTATGTGAAGGGGAGGTGCTTCGTTCCGTTGCTGCCCTGGTGAAGTTGCCCTTTTGCTGGGCTGGAGGAGATGAAAGCTCTGGGGACAGAGGGGAGGAAGATTTGCTGGCAGCAGGGTAGTTACATGAGTTTGACAGGTCCATACGCGGCAAGAGAATACTGGTCAAACGGTGTTGATCTATTGACCCAAGTAAAAAGGGGCTTTAGGGGTAGGATGGAGACATTACACTACATTACAGACCACAGACTTATCTACCTAGCTTTAACATTGCTACATTGCTTGGTTCGACCTATCATCCATGACCTACTTCTCATCTACGGGTGCTGGGTTAATGGCTCTGTATTCGCTTCCTTGGGGTGCTTGTTACTTTAGTGTTTATTCTTTTAGTCTATGTCTCACATTAACATTATTAATATAGTGTATAAGCATGTGGGAGGATGGATATACCTTATCTTGGATTTTGGTGCGTGATCAATCTTGAGTGGTTGGTTGGACATTATGAATTCACTGTCACTTGCTTTTATTCAAGTTGACTACCTATTTTCCGCGAAAGAAATTCGATTGGAAATATTGCTTCATAATTATCGGCCAGTCTAGTTTAACTTGGTCCTATTCACAGCGCAGTCAGTCAAGGATGGGTCGATATCATTTGCCAAACCACCTACTCAAGACTGTACTACTTACCTAGGTACCTAAGGTATCCATGGCTACCTAACTTGGCCGGGGCTGACAGAAGACGGGAACGAAGTGCCCGTTGAAGAAGGAAGGAATATGCTCCTTGGGGGAGGACTACCTCAGTGTAGTGTAGGTTTTTGTACCGCCCGGTAATCCATATCCAAACCCGTCCGGCTGGGGAAGGTTCCAGTTCAGTTCCAGATCCAAAACCAAGCAGAACTTCCTCTTAAGCCACCAATCGATGTGGGGACTTTTTCCATCACTTTCCTAACTAACTACCTAGGTAGGTAGGTAGGTAGCTCGAAATTATCCAATATGCATTCGATTCTTTCCATGTTTTTACATTCCAGTCCTGGGTTACAATGGACCACTGCAACGGTCTTCGGTGCATTTGTCGCAGTGTTGATGCATCGATTGTGTGTGTGTGTGTCTAAGAGTGGTAAGAGGGATTATGGGATGGAAGGATGATGTAGGAAAAAAAAGAAAAAAAGAAAAAAAAAAGTAAAAGGAAGAAAAGAAAGAAAGGAAGGAAAAAGAAAGGAAAAAAGAAAGGTAAGGACAGCAAAACGGGGAGAGAAGTAAGTAAGTGAGTAAGTGACGGAAGTTGCGAGTGGCGAGTGTATTATGAAGAAGGGATTGTCTGGGAAAAGTTGGGAAGGAGCAATTCAGAACAGTAGCCTCAATCAATTCTATGTCTGCCCCTACCTAGCATGGTGAATTTTTCCATGTCGGTATCGAAATTCATAAGTGCCAGCCAGCATGGGCATTCATTTCGTTCTATCCCGAGGGGACAATAGATAGATAACCTTTCTCGCTTTGTTCATCCATCTCCTTGACTCGCTGTTTCTTTTGACTACCTACCTACCTACCTACCTATGTCCTAACATTAAAGAAAAAAATGACAAACAGCTCAGCCCGCAATGACTAACTAAGCCCCGGAATTGTACCCGGGTGGTTGTCCTACGGCTTACGAAAACTGTACCACCAGTACCGCGTAGGTACTGAGCAATGTTTTTCTGGCTCCTGCACACCACCATACATACCACTCGGTTCACGGAAGAGGCAGACAGACGGTGTACGGGAGTTTTTGGAGCCCACTCACTGAGTCGGGGGACTTGAATGGTCCGGATTTTCCAAGTCCAACTACTACTGGTGAAAAGGTCAGTTCTTCATCGGTGTTAAAGCTTCGGGATAATGAAGATGCAACTGATTTCTCTGCCTACACTCTCCCCCTACGCACATCCCCTCCCTCCCCCTCCCAAGTCTGTCTCTCCTTCACTGATAATTCAGCCTCATGCAATGACTTTGCGGTGTTTGTAAGTACCTATTCTTTCTCATCTCTATACTGACCTTCCCGCTGCGCATAGTGTGCCTCTCTCTATCATCAGGCATGTGATTCGTTGCCTACATCCCCATTATAATTGTGGTTTTCTTCATCACTCGAACTCGAACTATCACCATCATCACCCCCAGGCATCCCGGGTCTTCTAGGTCCTCCTCCTCCTCTTCCTCCTCTTTCAGGATCTTCCATCAGCGCGTTACCTCCTCTTCCTCTACCATCACCACCTCCACCATCACCCCCTCCATCCCCTCCAAATTCAAACCTCACCGCACGTCGTGTCTGCTGCTCAGGAGCAGTGCCTCTATTACTTTCTCTCCATTCAGCGATACCTTCACTTCTATCCCTAAAGGTAGTTGACTCCCTGACCGTACTAGTTGCGCTCACTGATGACTCCAAACGAGATGATGCTGAGCGAGGAGGAGGAGGAGGAGGAGGATTAAACCGACACCAAACCGCCTGGCAAGATACCCCCTCGACTCGCTCATATACTCCAGGCCATGCTTGACAAGGAGGGAGTCCGCAGCGGGTGAGGACGGTTGCGGTGTGCGAGCAGAGGGCGTAGCGGGTTCGTAGTTCATGGCACATTTTTTCCGTTTTCTCGTTTCGTTTTCTTTTTCTTTTTTTCTTTCCTTGTCCCAGTTTAGATTCGTGTTTCTACTTGGTCTTCAGATGCTCTGTTATTCTCGATTTTGTCTTGGTTGTCAGTGGTCGGTGGTCGGTGATCAGTGGTCAGTGAGCGCTGATAGGTCTATGGAGTAAGGGCGAGGCTCGTAAAGACAAGATAGATAGATGTCTGATGCGAAGAGGAATCTCCTGGTTGAAAAAAAAAAAGAAAAAAAAAAGAAGATAAATCGAGGGGACAAAACCCATGGGCAGGTTACCGGGATATGTATCCGTTGGTGTACATGAGCCCTTACGTTGTTTTGGGTCGAGGTGTGACACCAGGGGCATTGTCAAGTGACTCGGGAATGGCAAGCTGTTTGCTTGTTTTGATCTCAACTGAAAACTCCGTTCCAGGGGGAAATCCAGCAACAGCAAATAGCTCTGTGATCGGAACAGGAAGAAGTTTCACTCATGTTTGTAGTAATGTTTCGTACCTGACACTACATGACGAGGGTATAAATTAAAGTTTGATGTATCTGTTCGTTGTGGGACCCTTCTTTCTCCATTTCTTTGTATCACCTTGTCTTGTCGAAGCTGGTGCAATACTTCGCCGTCGAACATATATAGTCAGTCCGTGTTGACCTACTCCCAGTTTGAAGCTAACGAACGCAATATGCGGTAGCAAGAAGACAAACAAACCACCGATGGGCCTGAAACCCATTGGGATGGGCATCGTATATAAAGAAGAACACATGCACAAGATGTTGTCGCCCAATACGTAGCCACAACCAAGTCATGAATCATCAAAATAAAAATCAATATCATCGCTACTTCCTTCCTTCCTTCCTTCCTTTCCTTCCTTCCTTCTTCCTCCCATCTTCCCTTTTCTACCCCTCCCCTCTTTAACCCCCCTCTCATCAATGTACTACCTAACATCAGTCCAAACCCCCGTCGTCTCCACCACCAGGTTGAAGACCGTTCCCAAAGTCCATATCCCAATCAGAGTCCATCCAATGCGTTTATTCATCACCCACCCATTACTCGGCACCAAGATCAACAACGAGACCAGCGTGACCAACACGGTAATGGCCGAAATCATCAGCGTCCCGCCCACTTGCAGCTTATAAGGCTTGTATCTGAAGGGCAACTCGGGGTGCTTGGCGTGGCGCTTGTTGGCCGACGACACAATCATCCAGGCGCCTCCTAGGCCGATGCCGAGGAGGATGTTGAGCATGGGGCCGCCGAAGCAGGCTGCTCTGTTAGGGGTGTTAGTAACTGTTTTGTAAGAGGGTAGGTAGTACAGGAGCGATATTTTGGAGGAGGGAAAGCGAGCGTAGCGAGGTAAGAAATGAAAAGGCTAGCGCAGCGTCACACAAAGAGGAGAGGAGAGAGAAAGGGGAAGTGGACGGGGAATACTCACAAAGCCATAACCGGCCACCCCAGCCTAGCAACAGTGACATCAGCCACCAAATCCCCCAACGAATTCCCGACCGCAAAAATCGTCAATCCCAGAATGGCCTCGCTGATGCCCAAGATTACGCCAAAGGCTTTCAGGATGCCCACCACTTCGTTGGCTATGGTCGAGATCCAGGCGATACTAATCACGAATCCCAGAAAACAGAGCAAAAAGTGGTATTTGGGTTTCTTGTCGGCGCGTGTGGTTAAAAGTAAAATGCCAAGGCAGGTTAGGGAGAAGATTAAGCTGTAGAGGGTCATTTTGAGTAAAGTGCGGCCGGGCGAGGGGAGCTCGTCGATGGTGTTGGCCCAGTATATAAGCACGACGAAGAGAGGACCTGTGAAGAGCTGGAGGGAGATGAGCCAGCGGCTCCAGCCTTCTTGGGCGGCTTTTTCGTCGTTTTCGGTTCCGTTCTCGGTCAGGCTATCGTTGTCATTGTAGTTGTCGTTGTCGGAGTTGGGGTTGGGATTGGGGTTGTGGTTGTGGTTGTCGGCCAGAGTCGTAGGTCCGGCGGCAGCGCCGAGCTCGTCTTCCTCAACGATAGTCGGGTGGGATCCGTGACGACTGTGGCCATAGCGCTGGTGCGGATTGAGTTTCATAGCCTGCTGGACTTGGGCGCCGAGATTGGTATAGCCGTTGGTGTGCGCTCTGGCTTCCGAGGTCAACCTCGTCCGTGGGGATGCAAGCGTTACGTAGGATGGCGAGGCTGTCAATGGGGAGTGGAGGGGTGAGCGTGCCAAGGGTGAGCGCATGGGAGACCGATTAGAAGCGGAACGTGTGCGACGACGGAATTCCTGCCACTCGGTTTCAGGGCGGATGTGGGCGCTTGACTCCAAAGATACGGGGACGGCCATGTGCCCTGGTTGTCCATGGCTGTGGATTAGGTTGATTGCGGAGGATTCAGCGGGACCACTCACTTCGTCGTCATCGTCGCGCTCGGACTCGGTTTCCACTACAGGGAGAGTGATGGCGAGGACAAAGACGGAGGGGGCCGAAATCAAGCTGACGAATTTGTCCCACCAGGACTTTTCAGACCAGCCTTGGAGGGTTGGGAAAAGTGTACCGAAGAAGATGTGTGGCGGCGGAAGAATGGAGTAGGGCCAGTACTTGAGAGGCTCCTCTTCTTCTTCATAGCCGCCAAATATGGCGATGGAGGAACGTCTTCTCTCGGATGGTGTAGGGAAGACAAAGGCTGATTCGGGTAGCTGTTGGGGTGTGAGCGCTGTGGGAGACTCGGAGAACATGGGGAAAGGCGAAAGAGTAGGCGATGCCCGGTTGCTGGAGGCGGTACTATCCGGAATTTGGAGGTGTAGACCCATTGTCCTGGGTGTTGTTTTTCTCCATTGATGCTGAAGCAACCCTTGGTTGACACCTCCGGTATCAAGAGGAGGCGCAAGCCTGCCGTCTACGGTTCGGGTGGTCGAGCTACCTCTAGTATCTGGACGCAGATTGGGACTCTCGTTTGGACGAGGCCCTGGTGTTAGTGCCGGGCTTGTGTGCCCCGTTTCTGAACCGCTTCGAAAAGCTGGTAAACCGAGACTGTCCAGGTTAAGGGGTGAATGTCCGGATGACAAGGCGCGGTCTCTGCCGGATCTGATAGTCGAGAGGGTCGGCAGTGTGTCGAGGGTGTATTGACGCCCCCGGTATAGCTGATCCTCGCGAATCAAAGGTAGTGATGGTTGATTTGAGAAGTAATCGGAATTGCCCCGTCGATGTCCACGGACGTAGCCGCTATGCTGGTTTCTTTCCTTCTGTATTGACGACAATATCGACCGGAATTCCAAAGCACCGACAAGACTAGGTCTGATGGGAGTGATGGTGGAGTTGCTTCGGCCCCAGCGGGGACGGTTGACGCGCATGCTGCTGGTCATCTCTGCAGCCACTTGCAGATCGCGGTGTTCATCCTCTTCTTCCTCGCTTGGTGTAGATGCGATTCCGTGTCCTTCCACTTCTATTCTAGGACCATGTTCTAGAGCGCTGATGTCGGTCTGAGCAGTACGAGGCCGATGATTTCCCGAAGCTGCTTCATCATCCTCTGGTTGATCCCGGTATGGCTCCAGCTCTCCTGATGGCTCGGGTGTAGAGCCATAAAAATGAGCACGAGCAGCAGCTTCCCGTTGTTTCCTCTTTCTCCTCCTGTCCGTGAACCACTGCCACGCAAACACCAAGATGACATAGAAGATATAGCAGCCAACCATGGCGTTGGCCTCCCACAGGTGCAATTCCTGATCCAACAGGAACATCATGGTAAAGCTGATGGAAACAATGAAGTAAACGATATCTCGGACGAAGGTTCGTTTCTGGACCTTGAATTCGCGAACCAAGGCCATGGACCCGGCTACCACGGCAGTGATAAAGCCAGCAGCACCGATCAGCTCGCCCACCGCCATGCTCCCACTGTTGGAACTCATGGCGGCAAAGGTGCTAAAGACATCCGGGGAGCCATTGCCCAAGGCGAGGAATGTGACGCCGGCAAGGTTCTCGCTTAGACCCAGGACGCTCGAGATGGTGCTGAGGTTGATGCTGAAGAAGTCACTGGCGGCGATGCCGATCGTGGTAAATAGGAGGCCCAGCCATGCGGTCAGGACGGCGAAGGCGACGGGTTTCGCATTGGGTAGCGTGCAGTAGTAGAAGCTCAGATAGTGTATTAGGCCGGCATCCTCGTCTTCGCAGTTGGCCAATATGAAGGCGCATTGGTCGTCGGCCAAGTGAACATCGCGGCAATCGACGGGGGCAGTCGGTTCGTGCTTGTGGTGACCTCTTGCGAGGATTCGCGCAATTTTATGTGGTTGTTGTTGATAATGTTCGGGTTGGCGCAACAACCGTGATGTCGCGAAGGGTCTGAGGACGAGCGCATAGGTTGCTAGACAGGTTATGAGGAGAGTCGACACGATAAAGGGTCGGGAGCTGAAGGGGCTCCGTTTCTGGCGATGTAGCGACATGCTGGACCTTTGGTCATGGCATCGCGTGGGGAATACTGGCTGTATGTGCTGGTGTGTTGACCCAAGTGTCGCCAAGGTGATGGATGATGGATGGATGGATGGACCGGCGGGGCAATCGAACGGCAGTTATCGTTGGGTCGCAATCGCAACTGTAATCGCAAGGTACGTATGTAAACGATGGCCGTAAAAAAAAAGAGAGAAATTGACCAGCAGTGGAAATAGAAAAGAAGAAAAAAACAGATAAGGCTACAAGTATGTCTAGTATGTATACGATTGACGGGACGATGGCGTGGCTCGCGTGGGCGGGATTGCTGTGTTATGTAGGCGGAATGAGATCATCGTCGCAAAGTTGCCAAGGTGATTTCGGGTGGCCAGAGAGGTCGGATTAGGACTGGTGCGTCGAGGTATCCATGCGCCGCTTCTCTGAGACAAGACGATTGATTCATTGCATTGGAGATGGGTAGATGATGGGCGCAAGGTAGGTATCTATTAGTGTAGATACTATAGGAAATAGGTGATTGGGAGAAAGTTGACCAAGAAGATGGAAGCTATGTATGTGATCTAGAGTAGGTAGGTAAAGGCAAAGGGCAAAGAAGGAAGGCGGGGAATATTAAAAAGAGGTGACCTTCCTGGTTGGGCAGGAGACATATCGCTGTGTTACCGTGTTCCTGATCTCAACAAGTTCCCTGCAGCAACCGAAAAGAAAAACAAAAAAAACAAAAAAGAACAAAAAATAAAAAAGAAAGGAAATTCATGGAAAGGTAATGCTACGTTCTAACGTCTGCAGCCCCATGCGCAACCCGGTTGGACATGGAGACGCTGTTTCGGTTGGAGTCTTTTACTGTAGAGTAGGAATACAGATGCCTACTTACTTCTACAGTGCATACATACGCGAGCTCCAATCGATGTGGGTGACCAACAGGAACTGAACTTCCATCTGAACTCAAGAGGCTGTGAATCTGTGGCGAGATAGAGATGAGTCTTGATCACATCACAAAAGAGGTCAAGACGGGGGAGGTAACCCATATGCCCTGCCACTTGTACACAAGGTAGAGGTAGAATATACGTCTCCTTTCTCTGCATAGGTACCTTACGTGACAACTTCGGACTCGGGAACTTTTAATCGGAGTTTCAACTCCCTGTACGTGTACGGGTGTAATGTACATACATACATACCGCTGTACCTGAGCGTAACCGTAGAGGTAGCTTAGTCATTCAATGCCAAGCACCCCAGACTTCCTCCCTTCAACTTCACCCCGCTGTTAAGGTACCTTCAGGCCCCAGCACGTGCCGCCACCCGTCACCAGCCCGCCCGCTGAGACGTGGATCCGTCTAGTGTCCGCGCTATCCAATCCATCCAGCATTGGCACTCCCATCGTGGTTACGGGCGGGTCAAAGTAAACAAACACCACTGAAACTCCAGACTAGACAGCGGCCGCCTGGAGCTTCACATCTTGCGATAGCTTCATCAACACCGCCAAGATGCCTCGCCTCAGCACAGGTCCGCGACGGAGCATGAGCAAGGGCCCTGCTGTGCCATCCCCGCTCAAATCCCCCGGCCTCAAGTACGTCTTTTCTTTGAATTGCGAATTGCGAACTGAATATCTTGTCGCGTCCCTCTTTTATTCTTCTCCCTTGTAACTGACCAAAGATTCCCGTCCCGACTAGAATCCCACTAAACGACGACGCCCAAGAAAAGGAACAACGATCGCGAGGACGCAAAGCCCTCCACGAGGCCCAGATCAACCAGCTCAAGCTCGCCGCGACCGCAATCGCAACCCCCGCCCGCAGCGTAACCGACGAAAATGGCACTCCGACCTCCAACGGACCGCGCACCCCACGTCGCCGCATCTCGGGCAAGGAGAACTTCTCCATCCTCGACGACGATGACAGACCGGTTGTGGGCGGCGCCGTCGTCACCCCCATGAAGCGCGTCCCCATCCTGGCCAACTTTGAGGAGTGGATGAAGATGGCCACCGACAACAAGATCAATGCCGCCAACTCGTGGAACTTTGCGCTGATCGACTACTTCCATGATATGTCGCTACTCAAGGAGGGAGACGGTGTCAATTTCCAAAAGGCCAGTTGTACGCTGGATGGGTGTGTCAAGATCTATACCAGCAGAGTCGACAGTGTTGCGACGGAAACCGGAAAGCTGCTCAGTGGTTTGGCCGATAGCCGCGACAGCAAGAAGAGGGATAGGGGTGAGGGTGAGGACGGCGGCGATGACGATGAGGAGGAGGACGAGGTGGACGAGAATGGCAACGTACTAAAGAAGCGTAGAAAGAAGGTTGGTTGCTCGGCTCACTGTTACGGGCGGGTTGGATGATACTGACTATTACAGACCCAACGATCCTCCGAAGCCACACTGGCACCCTCCTTCGCTTCCCTACAGCTCAAAAAGTTCGAACTCGAATTCTCGGTAGATCCGCTCTTCAAAAAGGCATCAGCAGACTTCGACGAAGGAGGCGCTAAGGGTCTCCTCTTGAACCACCTGATGATCGATTCGCAGGGTCGTATTGTCTTTGACAGCAGCGACGACGCCATCGACACTCTCGACTCACGCAACCAGAAAGCCGCCGAGGAAAACGACCAAGATGCCGACCCGGACGCCATGGATATCGATGCGATGGAAATCGACGGCCAAACCGAAAAGACCCAGACTCGAACCCAACAACAAGAAGAAGAGGAGGAGGACGATGTGGAGATCGACATTGCCAGTCTTGGTGCTAGGTTTTTCCCAGATCTCGGACGACTAGACGAGATGGATGTGTGCCCGTCGCTCAAGACTTTTATCCTTGGAGACCCCTCCGGATCCCTCGATATTCCCTTCCTCAGAGCGCCCGAGGACTGGCGCCAGGAGCAAGATAGAGCCAAAACCCCTGGCCTCGGCAACAAATCCGGCTTCATTATTGATGACGAGAACCCGCTCGGTTTCGATGACGATGATGCGCTGGGCGCATTCGACCTGGGAGGAGACGTCGACGTAGCCTTCGGTGAGGGTGGAGAAGCCTGGGCCCGCGAAGCCGCCATCGAGCCACAAATGATGCGGGTCTTTGACGCCGGTCTAGACATAGGAGAGGGCGAAGGTGGTGACGATGGTGATGGAGTAGACGGCGACCTCGAAATGATCGACCAAGACAAGGGCGATTTCGGCATGGTCAACATGACCAACGCCCAAAAGACCGACCGGCTGCACGAGGACATCCTCAGCTACTTCGACCAAGCCCTGCAAAAGAACTGGACCAGCGCCGAGCACTGGCGCATTCGCAAGATCAAAGATGTCAACAAGCCCCAGACGGGGGAACCACAACGCCAGCGCAAGGAGAAACAGGCTTTCGAGATCGACTTCTTCACCCCCGTGGATCGCACCCTTCACGACGTCCTGCACACCCAAGCCACCACCAACTCGGCCATTTCGCTGCCCAAGAAGGACTGGAAGTCCAAGTCGCGCAACCTGCTGCCGGACGACAAGCACTTCAGCTCCAAGCAGCTGCTCAACCTCTTCCTCAAGCCCAAGGCCCGTCTCGGCCGCAAGCAGCGCGCCTTTGGTCGTTCCAATGCCGACAACCAAAACCCAGACCAAGTCCCCGAGGGCGCCATGGACGAGGCCTTTTGGGCCCAACAGAAAGCGCCGCTTAACCAGGGCCCATCATCGCAAGACGACCATCTCCCGCAAGGTGACTACGACGCCAACTTCTTCCAGGACGACGGTCTGCCGTTTGCCAACGGCGGAGACGACGATGATGACGAAGACATGGACGAGGAAGTCTTTGCTGACGCACGGGATCACTTTTCTCCTGGCCCCGGTGGCACGCAAGGGGATGGCGCTGTCGGCAAAGAAGGCACAGCAGGACTGACGATGGACGTGGGCATGACGGGCGCGTTTAACGGGCTGACGGTTACGAACCCGGCCGATTTGGCGTTTGGCACGATGCTGGTTACGCAATCACGAAGAGTCAGGCCCGAGTATGTGCAGTATGCGAGACGGGCCAAGAAGGTGGATGTCAGGAGGCTGAAGGAGGAACTTTGGCGGGGGATGGGGATGGAGATATTGGATGGCGTACGTTTTTCTTTTCTTTCCTTTTTCCCTCCCTCTTTTTCTTTTCTTCCTTTCTATTTTTGTTATCCTCATTTTATTCCTATCAGTTACTAACGACACGAACAACAGACACCACCAAACCCCGAAGACTCCCTCCTCTCTCCACCACTAACAACCCCATCCGCGCAACCGGGCTCAGTAGAGCCCACAAAAGACGGCGAACAGGAAAAACCAACGCTCAAGTTCACAGAAGTCATGAACTCGCTGCAAAAAGTCTACCCGAAAACGGCCATGGACGACATTTCCACCAGTTACTGCTTCATTTGCTTGTTGCATCTTGCCAACGAAAAAGGGTTGGTGATTGAGAAGAGCGACGAGTTGACGGAGCTGTACATAAAGAAGGATGCGAATGCTGTTGTTGAGGAGGGTGGTGAGTGAGTGAGTGATACTTGAGTGCTAGATGGATGGCATGGGTTTAGTGTGAGAGTGTGAGAGTGTGAGAGTGTATATGTGATGTTGATACCCCAGTTTAGCGGGATGGAATTCGGTTGTTCTTGTTGCATGACGAAAACGAAATCGTTGTGAATGAGGATGGGTGGGTGGATTGGCAGGTTTCTCTTTCTTTCCTTTTTTCTTTTTTTTCTCTGTCTCGGTGGGTGGGTGGGTGGGTGAGCGTATGATCCAAGGTATAAGGTTATGATATGGTCTAGGACTTCATGGTATATCGAGAATATATATACTTGAATTGGGTAATTCAGGTAGTGGTGATGATAAGAGTAGGTAAACTTGGAAGAGTGAAGTAGAGATGATAAACAGTTTGGTTTCGTCATGAGTTTTTGACGTAATGACCATCTTACCATTACTACATTCAGGTGATAACTGGAATTATGACGACTAGAGAGATAATTAAGTATGACCTTCCGTTGAAGATTAGGAACTTGTATCCGTACGTAAGTATCTATTCATTTTACTCTCCTCTAGACCTAATAGTCTATCACACCAACCACATCCCCCCTCCCCCCTTTTGAAATTTAACCTCCCCAGAAACCTTCTCCTTATCTAATTACAACACCTGATATAATAACAAGTCTCAGTCTATCTAAGTAATCACCCCCTGTACATCGAATAGAAGAATATAATCATCATCCTCTTCCCCTCCCCTTTTTCCCTCCATAATTCCCACCAACCACACCATTTATATACCCAACCACTTTCTTCCCCCTTTCTCCCCCCAATTTATGTACTTACGTACCTACTTACTTCCTAACCTTCCTAGCATGCTTCACCAGATTCTCAATCACCCCCTCAAACGCCTCCCGATCACCAATCTTCTCATCCGTCCTCTGCTGCCAATACACCAACACCTCGGACGCCACCCCTTGCATCGCCTCCAATTTTTGAACATGCTCTTTTAGTTCCTTGTCCGTCATCCCCGAAAGCGCCTCATCTGTCGTCTCGCACAACTGCTTGGCAGCCACTAGGTCGAATACCGGTTCGGGCGGTGGTCCCTTCCTAGCGGAACGGGAAGAGCGGTTGGCGCTTCCTTCTGTGTTTGCGGCGGCGGCGACGGTTTTGTTAACGGGTGGTTGTTTGGAGGGGGTTCGGCTTGAATTCGAAGTGGTAGTAGTATTAAGATTTTGGTTTTGACTACGGAAGGCGGCGGCAGAGCTAGCGCGTCGCGAACGACCTGTGCGATCGTCGTCTGCTGCGTCGGGGTCGCCTAACGAAGGCAAGACGAGTTTCTTTTGCTTGGAAGCGGGGAGGATCTCGTCTAGGTCGACGGGGACGCCGAGGGAGACAAGGAAGAGGCGACGGATGCGGGAACGGATCCAGTCGGGGGGTTGGAGTGGGGGAGGGGCGACGAGCTGTGACCAGAGGGAGGCGGAGCGGGGGTGTTGGAAAATGGGGTCGGTGATGCCGTTGGAGACGTTGAGGGTGGGGATGGGGGAGGAGGAGGAGTCGTCGCCGTCGGTGTCGGGGGAGGGGGGGAAGAGAGCGTTGAGGTAAGGGGAAGTGAGGGAGAGGATCTCAGAGGCGGAAAGGTGGGTGAAGTCGGGTATTTGCTAGGGAACAGGTTAGTGTGTGTTGGGTGTAGAGGGAGTAACTGGGTTGGGGACTTACGAAGGATAACGAGGACTGCGGTTGTTGTGGTTGCGGCTCAGGAGCAGGTGCTGGAGCTGAGAACCCTTCGGCTTCTTGGAAGTCATCGTCGTCAAAGCCGGCATCGTCAAAGTCGCCAAAGTCAGCATCGTTGTTGGCCTCGGCTCCCTCCTCAAAGTCGTCAAAGTCATCCCCAAAGTCATCACCGCCGGCCTGGGCTGGCTCAGCAAAGTCGTCCCCAAAGTCGTCATCACCAAACCCGTCATCGTCGGGTGCTTTATCCCCTGCTTCAGCAAATCCGTCGTCGTCGTTGACCCCATCGTTTTCAACAGGCTTCTCCTCTTTGTGGTCAAAGCTGGCATCGTCCTTCTTGTCCTCTTCTGGCTCGACCTTCTTCTCGTTCTCTTGACTGGGTTCTGCCTCGTCGAAGTGGTCCTCTGCTTCTTCCTTGTTTGTGTTTTGGTTTTCAAGCTCTTCGCTGGCATCCTCGAACTCGTCTCTTTTCAATCCTTCTTCGGTATCGTGGTCTTTTGACTGCTCCTCCTCGTGTTTCTCGTCGTCCACCTCCCCATCTTCAGCCTGCTCAGTCTTGACCTCTACATTCTCCTCCTCCTTCTTGGATTCATCTTCATCGGCCTGTTCGTCGTCGGTCTTGGCGTTGTTTCGTACGACATTGTCGTGCGCATCATCTTTTGCCTCCTCCTTTTCTAGAAGACTGGGCCCCAATGAGGGCGAGTCAGAGGATGGCTGGTCTAGATCAGATGACGAGTCTCTAGAATGGATCGAGGCGGGACTCTTTAATGCAGGTGGTATTGGTGTATCTACGCAGGAAAACGTAAAGTCAATACAAAGGAGATCTTGTATAATTTGCTGGCTCAAAAAAAAAAAAAAAACAGGCATGTGCGTGTGAATGTGCGTGTGTGTGCGCGCGCGTGTGTGTGTGTGGCTAGAAAGAAGTGCTACGCATCCGTACCATTGTCACCACCCTTCTCATGCTCGATCTTTTGCCCATCCGCCTTGACAAGCACGTCGGGAGGACTGTCAACCCTGTGCCTCGCTTCGATCTCATGGTGGGTGACGGCACCAGTGCTATCTGGCGTCTCCTCCACTACGGTCATGGGAATGGGGCGCCCGCCTGGAGTGGACGGCCGGCGCTGGTCATGCTCCTCGGTCGAGAGCTTGGTGTCTGGGTCTGGGATAATGGCAAATTCATCCGGCTTCGCGTCCCCTTCCCTCATAGAATACGCCTTTGTCCCCGGGACCTCTCCATACGCCGGCTTGTCGTCTACTCTCTCAACTCTTGTTCGCGGGATGGGCGAGGAGGGAGCTTTGGGAGAAGAGATGGCATCGGAGTAGTGATCTTCGGTGTCGGAGCCTGTTGGCGCGTAGAATGAATGGTTAGTTGGATATCCATGTGCCGACTTTGTTCAGAGGTCTCCCAAATTCCCCATCAGCTGTAACCTACCAGGTAGCTCATGAGCGCCCGGGTCCATGGTCCCCTGCCTCTCGGGAGGCGACAGACTGTTCCTGCGCGAAGCCATTATGATCTCGAAGCGTAGTCGCGGCGGTATATACGATCAAAGAACAAGAGGATTTCCGACTTTGGTGAGTACTGAAGGAAGCGCAGAGGTGTATATGGTAGGTAGGAAGCAAGATAGGTGTATGTATATGTATATGTATATGGATATGGATATGGATATGGGAGGATCGGGATCGGGGATCGGGGGGCCAAGGTGAGGACTGAGGAGTGATGTAGTTGCTGTGGGGTGCTACAGTAGGTATGTTTACTGCTGTGAGGGACAGGACTGGAGTGTCCTATAACAAGACGGGAGTAAGCCGACTCTTATACTGTGCAGGAGATAGGTATGCACACAGACGTTGCGGCTGACTTGTGGCATCTCAATGTCCAGACGATGGACGATGTGTGTGGAGAGAGTCGAGAGAAAGGAACAGCTTCCGGATGGCCTAGAGGAATGGGCTCACGATGGCCTAGAACATGGGGTAACCACCACCCCAAGCTTTCCGAGACAACAGGGCTTCCTGCTCGGCTACCCTGGTATGTACGGTACGGTACTATGGTAAGGTACCGCCGTGTCCGGAAACTATGGTAGGTAACTCGCTGCGTAAAATGTGCTGCAACCAGACGGTCCAGTCAGATGCAAGAGCATCACGGCAAGTGGAAAGTCAGCACTTCCCTTTTACTGTGTATGAGGCCCGCCCCGTCATCGCTAAAGTTCTCAGTTCACTGCAGTGCAGTTGTCGAACTGCCGTCAAGCCACACATTGATTGGCCGTGCACGCTTGGCACTTGCTAGTAGTGTAAAATGTTAGACGGGGGGAGGTGAGGCTGACCACTTCACCTGGGGCTGACTCGCTGCAGTCACGGTGGTGCTCCAACAAGCGGGAAATGCTTGGCCTTGTTCGTTGCGCGTCCGGGTCCCCAGAAGGGGAAAGGACGGAACCTTGACAAACTAACAGAGAGACAGAGTGACGCTGCCACACTTTCTTTGCTTTCTCCAATCCACGCCCAAACTCGCGATCCGATACCACGGCTGGACCATTGCATCAATTACTTAAAACCGAGATCGCGCCGATCTTCCTCATCGTATTTCAACGAATCGTTGCTTGGGTTTCCGCGCGCTCCCTGTTGTTGTTGAGGTAACCGCAACAGCCTTGGGAAGTGGGACGCTGTTGTTGACTCTCTAGATTTTGGTCGACGACTACCCTACCATCAACGCCTTAACCAACCAACCAACCAACCAACCCCGAAACCTCGACATAATATCGTCAGCCTCACATAATCGCAATCATGTCATTCTTCGGTACACCAAGCTCCAGCGCGGCTTCGGGCCAACCAGCAACAACTGCTACATCCGGTGGTCTCTTCGGAGCCTCCTCCTTCGGCACCCCAGCAGCGAGCTCGACACAGCCGGCCGGTGGCTTGTTTGGCGCTAAGCCTACAGATGCCTCGAAACCTGGAGGACTATTCGGAGCCAATACCACCTCGACTACACCTTCGCTTTTCGGCTCTGCTTCCAACACTGCCGGAGGAGGCAGCACGACGCCTGGCGCAGGCTTGTTTGGAAACACCACTGCCAACACATCGACAACCCCCGCCGCTGGTGGCTCGAACCTGTTTGGTGGCGGGGCCAGCACCACACCCGCAACAGGAGCTCCTTCGGGAGGTCTGTTTGGAAACAATGCTTCTACTACTCCGGCTACCGGTGGTCTCTTCGGAGCTGGCGCCAACTCTCAGACGACGCCGGCCAAGACCTCGTTTGGACTAGGATCGACTACCCCAGCCGGTGCACCACCTGCTGCTGACGCTTCCAAGGCCGCGCCCTCTCTCTTTGGTGCTACCCAGCCTGCCTCTGGCAACCTCTTTGGAGGAGGAGGAGCCTCGAGTACCCCGACCACAACCCCTGCCCCCACCTCGGGAACAACACCATCTCTCTTCGGAGCGAAGCCAGCCGAGACCACTACCTCTGGCACCACTTCTGGTCTCTTTGGCGCCAAGCCAGCCGAGACTGCGTCCAGCACAACTCCCGCGACGACAGCCACTTCCGGATCTACTCTCTTTGGCGCGAAGCCTGCGACCAGCGGTGGCAGCCTGTTTGGCGGAGCCTCGACAACCCCGGCTACGACGTCAACCACAACCACCACAGCACCAGCAACTTCCGGTCTCTTTGGTGCCAACACAAGCAAGCCGGCCGAAGCGGCAAAGCCAGCTGCGGGTGGTCTGTTCGGCGCAACTCCTGCTACCTCAGCTCCTGCCACCTCTACCACCACTGCTGCTTCCGGCAGCCTGTTCGGCGCTAACAAGGATGCTACCACTACCTCTACTGCCCCAGCCTCAGGAGGCTTGTTCGGATCGACTACGCCTTCGACGACCACAACTACAGCGCCTGCTACTTTGTCTTCGACTACTACTAGCGGCCTCTTCGGTGCGGCCACCACCAAGCCCGCCACTACCACAGCGGCCACCACCACTGCCGGTGGGAGCACCACCGCCACTGCTGGAACCACCAGCAGTCTCTTTGGAGGAGGAGCCAAGCCTGCGGATACCACCACCTCCAAAACCACCACCAACAACACCACTACGGCCGCCGGCACCACCAGCACCACCGGCAACCTCGCCTCCACGACCACCGGCCCCACTTCTACTCTCCCGCGGTTGAAGAACAAGACCATGGATGAAATCATCACTCGCTGGGCCACCGATCTCTCCAAGTACCAGAAGGAATTCAAGTCGCAAGCCGCCAAGGTGGCCGAATGGGACCGCCTCCTGGTCGAGAACGGCGAGAAGATCCAGAAGCTGTACACCAGCACATACGAGGCCGAGAAGGCCAGCAACGAGATCGAGCGCCAGCTCTCGGGCGTCGAGTCGCAGCAGGACGAGTTGACCGCGTGGCTGGACCAGTACGAGGCACAGCTGGAGGAGCTGTTCAAGAAGCAGCAGCTTGGATCCGGCGGCGAGTCAAAGGCTGCTGGCGGTGTTGGCGACGGCTTGGGCCCCGATCAGGAGCGCGAGAGGACGTATAAGCTTGCCGAGAAGCTGACGGATAGGCTGGATGAGATGGGCAAGGATTTGGCCAAGATGATCAAGGAGATTAATGATATGACCGGCACGTTGAGCAAGGGGAGCAAGCCTGATGATCCGGTATGTTTTTTTTTCTCTCCCTTTTTTTCTCCTCCTTTTTTTCTCCTTTTTCTCCATTTTTTCCCTTATGTGGTACAGTCACTAACGCACATGATAAACAAAAACAACAGTTCAGCCAAATCGTCCGTGTCCTCAACGGTCATCTCCACCAGCTCCAGTGGATCGACCAAAACGCCGCCGACCTCCAAGCCAAGGTGGCCGCTGCCCAAAAGGCTACCAGCGGCATGGGTGCCCACCATGGCGTCAACGAGTCGGATGCCGCTCAGAGCTTTTATCGCTCGTACAGGGCCGGTGGTGTGAACAGGTGAAGGGAAAGGGAAAGGGAAATGAATGGGCTTTGATGATGCTGTATTTTAGAAAGTTAAAGTAAAGTGAAGTATGAGTGAAAGAGAAAGAGAAAGAGAAAGAAGAATCGGATGGCGGCGAACTTGTCTGTGTGTGTGTGTGTTCTATTTTGAGTACACTACTTACCCTAGTTTGTTGGTTGGTTTGTTGGTTTGTTTGTTAGTTTTGTGAAAGGCTGTCCGTCGTGGTATGATTTGAAAGGTCTTGTATATGTATCGTGGCTGTGGTAGGGGGGGAATCGATGATGTTAATTTACGTAGCTGAGGTCTGTCTGTCTGTCTGGCTGGCTTTGGGATGGGATGGGGGATGAAAAGGTTAAGCTAGGCTCGATTATGGTGCGCAGGCAGTTCAAAGCAAAAAAAATCAATAAACAAGATGGGTTTAAGGTAATGGCCACAGTCCGAAAAGGGATTCGTTCCATCTGAGAGGGGAGTTTACGTTTCTGTTTTCGGTCTATCGTCTTGATGCTGAGTGAATATCATACATATCGGACTGTCGGACTGGATACGTACGTACTGGAAGTGTGATTTTTAGAGTTGAGATCTACAGCATTGTTGGAACTCAGAACGTGGGTATCAGTAAATATTTATGAGACGCACTTGAAGCTGTTGTTCTTCCTTCAGAAGTACTATCTTGTCTGCCTTTCCATATAAATGGCAATAGGACAATGAAGAGTCTGGAGTCTGGATCGAAAAAAAAAAAACGGCAAAGTTGCCAGCCGCGTTGTGAAAATCTTTTGTCCCAAGTGCGCGAAGCTGATGAACCCATTACTTATCGCCCTTACTGTAAGCAGCACAGGAACGGTTAGACTCCTTGGACTGACTTTCTCTTCAGCTCCGTCACGGTTTTGCTTTAGACACTTGTTCGTCTCATTGATGCAACTTGTGAGGTCCATAGGTCCCCCGGTCGTGATTTTGTGATCATCGATCATGGCTTTGCTCGCTATATTGCTACAAGGGGTAAGTTTGAGATATGTGTAAGATGACATTCATCCTCGGCGCGCCGTCCCCGTATCCCCAAGTCCCATCCTTTCCTAACCCCCCCAATCCATGGCTTTTCTCATTTCATTGCATTCATACTGCGTAGGCGTAGTGGCGTGTGTTGCGATGGGACGTCGCGAGAGGGAATGATAATAAGCAGAGGAAGAAGAAAAATAATAATGTTTATGGGTTGTTATTGTTGCTTGTTGTTCGTTTAGTTGCGCTCGCCGCCCTGCTCCCTGGTGATCTCGTCACTGTTTATCGACTTGTTAGTAACTGCTTTTTTAGAACTTCCTTTTATCTGTCAAGGAGAACCGAGGCCCGGCTTCCTCTGATGATGGTGTGCGCAGCTGACTACGACCAATATGATGCGCGCCTGGCCTGGTCTGCTTGTGACGAGTATGCGCCGGTGGTGGCTGTTGGCTGTTGGCTGGCTGGCGGGTTGTTCTTACATGTGATCAGAAAGAGTCTTGAGGTGCTTCTGCTGCTCGGCAAGCTTCTTCTTGAGCTCGAGGAGCTTCTCCTTCTCGCGCTGGCGGATAGCGAAATCCTCGTTGGCCTTCTCGCGGCGCTGGAAAGCGTCACTGGGTGGGAGGGTATGATGTCAGCGGGTTTGAACTAGTTTGAGTCGCCGCGTATCCACGTGCGCGTGCGAGGAACGCGGCGGAACAAAAACTCACCCTGGGCCGCCGGTCTTGGGGGGAGCACCGGTCTCACCGGCGAGAGCGCGGGAGGTGGTCGCAAAAGCCCTGGAAACGGTAGGGCGAGCGAGCTTGGAGACGGTGGTGCGGAGCATCTTGATGGTTGGTTTGGTGGTTTGGTTGGACTAGAGTGACGTGGGTTAAGCTTTAGCGGATGGGGTCTCTTTTCTTAGGTTGGCGTGCAAGAAGACAGATTTGATGGATGATTTGATTAAAAAGAGTTGAGTGTATGTATGGGAGAAGATGTATTACAACAGTTGGACAGTCGCGGAAGTTGGTGTAAGCTACCTTTTTCTATTGAATCGTCAAGAGTTAGTTGGTTGTCAATGCGATTACGTTGTGTAGGCGATGGTGATCCAATTGCGTACACTTGCTTGGGATGACCTGATGAAAACTGGAGACTGGAGTTCGGGGACGGGGATGGAGCTTCTCGGGTCCGCATGGACGTCGAAGCTCGGTTCTGTTCTCCAGCGAATGTCGTCGCGGGTTGGGGGTTACGTACCTTTACCGGGACAAGGCTCAAGGCTCGTGGCTTCTAGCACCGACCTGCTCCGCCTGTCCGCTGACGGCTCGGCTGTGGCAGTCGCTGACAGTTGGCAGCTTTACTGCAATCGGGTTGGATCAGACAAAGTTCACGCCTGAGGCAGCAGTTTGTTGCGACGACAGTGTTCTTTGCGCAAGCTTCCATGGCACGCTCAACCCCACTGCCCCGCCAAAGCTCACCCCTCTTCCCACTTTCAGCTGTCTTGCTGGGAGGTAACGAATGACGCATCAGGGGCTGAGAGGGGGTCCGAAAGCAATCATGATCTGGCTGGAGTCAATCAATGCCCTGGAGTGACAGACAACCACAAACGAAACTCCGTCGTGTGTCTTAGACCAAGTACCTAGTTTTGTCAACAAACGGCCCAGGGCAACAACTCCCCTGATTCAACTTGTCTCATTCATTGATGTTGTGACTTTGATTGCAAGCACGCAAGAAGCAGGGCAACTTTGCAACCTGAACGCCACCCACCTGCTGTGAACACACTCGGCAGTGAGATCTTGGTTGGCGCAAGCGGGCGGCTCTGTGGGTTTGCACAACCCAAACTCAACTTGGAGTCCCATTGAACCCTCCAGCCGTTCCAGCCCGAATTCTACATATATCATTCAGAGTGTCTCCATGGGCGGCTTGCCCCTCCAGCCTTCTTGCATCATAGTATTGTACCAACTACCACGGCATGGATTTTGCCAAACTCCATGGAGCCGGAGATCATCGTGTTCCTGGCATTCGTGAAGGGCCTTGCGATTGAGCAAGGTCAGACAAGGGACCCTGGGTGGACTCCATCCTCTCAATCAGAATTGCGGGCCCATCCCTGTCCATCGAGGTCTGGACAGCGACCTCGCGGCGAGAGGGATGAAGCTCAGCTGATGCTATGGGAACGGTTACATCTGGAGGGCGACAAAATGTAGGGCGAGACCCGTATGGTCTCTAGATGGCTTCAGCGTGATGGGTGTGAGCAGAAAGATCTCTTGAAATTGTAGAGATGATGCCAAAACAAGAGTCGTAGACCGTGTGAGACCGATCCCGTTTGGCCAGGCGAGACAGGGTCTTGTTTAAGGACATAGGGGCTGGACAGGTGGAATCCGAGCGATTGGCTTGTTTACAGCAGTAAAGAGTTGTGGCCGTGGAGAGAACTAAGCGCATGATCGAGATATGCCGGGCACTTTATGCCATAGAGACGGATGGATAGGAATTCATGGAACAATCTAGGGAGCGGCAACCAAGGTCCAATCGCTTCAATCATGGCATCCATCCGTTGCGTGTATGATTCCAGGTTGGCGGGATGAAAATAGGGCTGTTGAATACCACCACCACGAAGGGGCTGATGGTGGTGTTTGTGACTGCCACGACAGAGGGTTATCACTATCAGAGTTTTCCTTCAAGAAGCAACGTGGTGTCTCCTTTCGGCCTACCTATTTTATGATTCCGCCGTCGTTCGCTGCGTGGCACACCTATCCGGCAGGGCTGCCCAGCTGCTGTTTGGGTTGGTGGACAAACAGGGAGCGGGCTGGACTGGCTGGGCTCGTATGTACTTTGTGGGAGTAGTATCAGGCTTGGGAGTGAGTGCAAGCACCTGCATAGAGGTACCTCTAGGTAGTGTAGAGATGTTGATGGAATGGAAGCGATGAGAGCCATCACCTGGTCCGGGCCCGTCTGCGATTATACCTCTACCTCTGTGATAGAGGTAGTAACTAGGTGGACTGAACCTACGTGAGTGCCAGCCCAGTGACGTGACGTAGATACCACCTCTAGTGTAGGTTGCCCGGCCAAAGTGAAGCTGCAATCCAAAGGGAATCCCGTCCCCAACCTCAAGGCAGCAGAGGTGGTGTCACGTGTTGGTGGTACTTCCCTTCAGTTCCCCATTCCCGTCACTCCTGTCCCTACCGGCTCTACACTACATACTGCGTACAGTGGGTGAAGCAGACTAGAGGGAGCGAGTGCAGGCAGGCCGCCGCCCCATACTAGCACCGATCAGAACCCAAAACAGGCGGAGGCGTGGCCGTGCAAGCCTCGCCCCGGCGGGTTCCTCTCACTTCCACTCACTCCAGTAGGTGTCAGGTCGCACTCACTCTCCCCTTCCCTGCCCGCCTTAATGCACCCCCTTCCCTCATTTCCAACTCTGCATTCCCAAAACCACTCTGCCTGTCCATTTCCTGCTTCTTTTTCCCCAACGACCAAGCGAAATCCACTTCTTCACCACCAAAGCCTCTGCTGATTGTCGCCTTTGCGAATCTACAACCGCCTTACCGTCTACTCTAATATCTAACCAGGTATGTACCATCATGGCTTCTTGTAGACAGACAGACACACTGCCTCTCCGCTTCCTCCCTCTCCCTGCACCGTCGGCCATGGGCATCATCATCATCATCATCATCATCAGCTGCACACGCACTTCCGCTACCCGCTGCTCCTCTCGTCCACCGCCCGCTGTCGTCATCGCGATGCGACAACGCCATATCTTTGTCGCCATGGACGGCGGCCGCAGCACTCATCGCATCCGAGCTTTGACTTGACGGGAGCCGCTTCAAAGACGGCCGTTCAGGAGGTGCTGCCCAGCCTGCTGCGCGCATACCCCCTACCTACCGTTGGCGGCAAGTCTACTTCGACATTCGATCGACACACCGCGGGACTCACAAAATCAAAACACAAAGCGACTTTTAGTTTGGCTTCACCGTGTCGGTCGGCAACCAAGGGCTTCTTTCGTCGCAGCGCGCATTGCTGTTGTGCCTTACACCTCCTTTTCGCTGTCCCGCGTTGATATCTACCCCGCCATTTCAGTCACCCGCGTCCTCACATTGGCCCGCCCCTTTATCACACCACCACGCCTGATAATTTCATCCGCTAACACACGACATCTCAGAACTTCACAACACCGCCAAAATGGGCCACGAGGATGCTGTTTACCTTGCCAAGCTCGCCGAGCAGGCCGAGCGCTACGAGGGTACGTTAAATCAATCAATGCCCGATGCCCACCGACAGAGACTGATAAGTTCCGCCGTGCAGAGATGGTGGAGAACATGAAGATCGTCGCTTCTGAGGACCGTGATCTCACCGTTGAGGAGCGCAACCTCCTTTCCGTCGCCTACAAGAACGTCATCGGTGCCCGCCGTGCCTCGTGGAGAATCGTCACCTCTATCGAGCAGAAGGAGGAGTCCAAGGGCAACTCTACCCAGGTCAGCCTCATCAAGGAGTACCGCCAGAAGATTGAGAGCGAGCTTGCCAAGATCTGCGAGGACATCCTCTCCGTTCTTGACCAGCACCTCATTCCTTCCGCCACCACTGGCGAGTCCAAGGTCTTCTACCACAAGATGTAAGTGTACAACGCCCCGAGTCGCTTACCATGCCGCTCTCTAACCCCCGTAACAGGAAGGGTGACTACCACCGTTACCTCGCCGAGTTCGCCGTTGGTGACAAGCGCAAGGACTCCGCCGACAAGTCGCTCGACGCCTACAAGAACGCTACCGACGTTGCCCAGACCGAGCTTCCTCCCACTCACCCCATCCGCCTCGGCCTTGCCCTCAACTTCTCCGTCTTCTACTACGAGATTCTCAACGCTCCTGACCAGGCTTGCCACCTCGCCAAGCAGGCCTTCGATGACGCTATTGCCGAGCTCGACACATTGAGTGAGGAGAGCTACAAGGACTCCACCCTCATCATGCAGCTCCTCCGCGACAACCTTGTGAGTACACTCGAGGAGGTTGGATTCGGTTGAACGGCGCTGACTCTTTTTTTCCACAGACTCTCTGGACCTCTTCCGAGGCCGAGGCGCCCGCCGCTCAGGGTGAGGCTGCCCCCGAAGAGCCCAAGGCTGACGCCCCTGCGGCGGAGGAGCCCAAGGCCGAGTAAAGAGGTGGCGGATACGTTTCCTTTTTAGTCTCATGATGTGATAATTCCCTGGCAGAAATCTTGGCAAGTCCACGGTGGAAATGGTGTCTTTGGAGTGTCGGAATGGAGATCCCCCAAATACTTTTGCATGTTTTACGCAGATACACAACACAGCAATCCAAGAATAAGTGGACGATTCCCCCAATATGAAAGAGGATTAGAAGGTGGCAGAGCAGAGCACCTTGGAGGTTTTCCTTTTTTGTCTCGGTATCGTCTTGTCTTTTAGACTAGTACGCTGGGCAGTCGTGACCACAACACAAACCCAAAATCTACCCCCTTTTTTCGAGCAAGATCTCGAGCAGACACTTTTAGCTTCCCACAGCATCGCTGGGCGTGCCAGTCAAGAACCAGGCCGATGAGTAACAGGCATAGGTAGGAATATTTTACATGTACGGGAGAAGATTAGTTCAGGCATTTCATTGCCGACTCAAAACAACATTGCGACACAATGTTCTCAGGCTAATATACCTACTAAGTGGTATTCGTTTATGCCTCCACCCTCCTCAAACTAAGCTAGTGATTCCGAAAGTCGTCTTGGTACACGGGTATCTTTTGAGTGACCATACCAACATTTCCTGCCAGATTCTAAACCATCACTCACTTACAGATGCCGTCTTCTCAATACCACCACCACCACAACCCCTCTACTTTTCGTTGATCCCATTGATCCAATCCAGCCCACTCACCTCCTTCTTCTGTTCCCGATCAACCACTTATATACCCACAGCAAGTCTTCCTAATAGCCATGATGATGATGCCTCCCCACTACCTCTTCCTCTTCTCCTCATCATCCCCATCCCCTTTCTCCTCCTCCTCCTTGTCGTCGTCGTCATTCTCAGCAACCACATAACAAACCCGCAACCAAATCGTACAATCCGCGCACTGGACCAATACCTCCCCCAAGTCGGCATTCTCTTCCAGATCTTCCTCTGTTAGGGCAAAGCCCCGCTCGTTGCCGCATCGGCAGGGGCGGTACCATGTGTCTTTTTCTTTGCCATTATTACTATAACTAGGTACGAAAACCATGTCGTCTAGGTCGATGGTGTCGATGCCTGTTTGGAAGTCTTCGACTACATTACCCTTGCCGAGGGTTGTTGTGGGGTGGGTGCGGGAGGAAGCAGCAAGACGTCGTAAGGAGGCGTCGTATTGGGTCCGTAGGGTGGGGGAGGAGAGGGTGGTGTATGCGAGGGAGATTTGGTCGATTGTGTATGAGATGGGTTTTTTGGTTTTTGGAGGGGGGTGGCTGTTGGGGTGGCTGTTGGAGTAACCATTGGAGGTGGATGAGGAGGAGAAAGCAGAAGAAGAAGAAGAAGAAGAAGACTTGTCGGGGTGGTGGGTGAGGAGGGCGCGGCGGTAGGCTTGTTTGATTATGGCGGGGGTGAGGTCGGAGGTGGTGGGTGAGAGGGAGAGGATTTCGTAGAGGGTTGGTTGGGACATCTTGGCGGTATTGGTAATTCGACCCTGAGTCTAAAACGGTGTGGTTGTGAGACTACCCGGTTTGGTGTTGAGATGTATATGATGTGTAAGTGGTGAAAGGTTGGTGGTTTTCGTCGAAGCCTTCGAGAGAAAACTTTGTATCCCGCAATCACGTGTCTCTTTGCGCTCGCTGCCTTATCATTCTTGCTGTATACAGCAGGAAATCTAAATTGGGCAGAAAAGAGGCAGTGTAATGTGTCGGTTCTCGCGTGGTGGTTTGGGTCTTGGTTGTGTGCCTGATATCGTCAAGTGAGTTGTTCAGAGAAACAAATTCGGGGGGGAATTTTAGACTACTGCACCGTTAAACACATTACCTCGTCCCGGCCTCCAACCACAGTGGGGAACACCGTCTTATAAGACGCCAGAGGACGTTCAGTCAACAACCGGAAAACAAAACCACATCGATGGCATCCCCTTCCAAATGGCTTGAAATTTGTTGTACATTGTTGGTGATGATACAGTCTATGGACATGGCAGTGACTCTCGTTGTAATCTTCCCGACAAGCGACAACGACCGATCGCTTATTTGGGGAACTTGGTCCAGTTCCTCTTGCCGACCTGTAGTGAAGCCCATGGTTAACAAGAGTGCAAACCGCAAGAGTTTGGGCGCAATCCTTACCTTTTTCCATTCCCGGATAAGGTCGGGCATAGCCAGCATGGCCTCTCTCCTCTTCTCCATCCTGTGTGCGAAATGCCCAGTCAGCAAACCACCACTTCCTCCCAACCAGCAGCAGCAGCAGCCGAGGTTCGACAACGTACTTGGCAACCAGTGTCCTTTCGTGTTTGTGACCCTTGACCTTCTCTCCAACACCGGTACCCTTGACACGGAGACCGAGCTCGACTCTCTTCCGTAGCTTCTCCTCGTTGAGCTTGCGGGTGAAGGGCAGCAGCTCCTCGACGCCGTGTTCCTGGGCCAGCTTGACGAGCTCGGCCTGTCGCCTGAGCGAGTACTTGGGGTTGTGCCACTTTCCGGTGATTGGGTGCTTGGTGGGCATGAACGGGTTCGGGCTCTCCTCCTGGTAGGGCGTCTTGTGCGTCTCGGGGTCGGCGCCGGCGGGCAGGATCGCGGCCGGCGGGTACCGGGCCAAGAAGGTGCGCAACCGCGGTGGGAGCGAAAGCGCCAGCTGGACGTGCTGCTTCACCGTGGCCGCCATGGTGAAGATGTCGATCGACCGGCCTGCTGGCGGTGCTGTGTCGGTCGAGGTGGGGGGTTTGTTTGTTTGTTTTTGTCGTAGGTGACAGGGTCCGGATTGCTCGAACGAACCGGAACGGGGAACTTTGCGATCAATCGCCCGGCCGCCGACGGGACCCCAACTGCGAAAAAGTTCCAGGGCGCGAAACGATAACAACAGCCGGAAGTTGCACGTTGAACCCTAACCCGATTTGTTAACCCCCCGCGTAAGGCGCGGCATGTGGAGACCCTTGAACAGGCACAACAGGGATCACCGATCTTGAACCGTGACATAACTTTTGGGCGGGTCGAGAACGAGAACTGTGCTGCACCGCTGCACCCCAGAACCACCCAAGTTCGCCATAACAACGACCAATTCCGGAACCCAGCACTGCTTGGAAATCAACACGTTTATTTTCAACACTGTTGCCTCCGACCAGTCTTTTACTTCGATCCATCATCAACTCAATCACACGAGCTACCACGATGAGCACAACATCAAGACGGGAACCCCCAGACCTGGCAGCACTGCTGCGCAAGAAGAAGGAGGAAGAAGCCGCCGCCGCGAAACCAAGATTCATCCCCAAAAAGGAACGAGAGAGGCTAGAAGCCGAGAAAAAGGCAAAGGAAGAAGAGGAACGCAAGCGCAAGGAAGAAGCCAAGTCTCAGCCAAATGGAACAAATCATAATGGCAACCGCATGGACGGCATCCAGAGTCATCACAACCACAACCCTCAACGAAACATCCCAACCGGTCCCAAGGCGATGCGGTACGACGATGACCGGGGACCCAACGGCATGAGCAACGGTCGGGACTACAGAGACAATCGCGACAACAGAGATAACCGAGACAGAAATCCACGTGGCGCAAAACGTGGCGCACCCAACGATGACGAAGAGAAGCGAGCCAAGATGGAGAGGAACGACGAGGCAGAGCTGCGCGCCCGCTACATGGGTCCAGTAGTGAATCAGTCCACATTCTCGGCCAAGAAGAAGAGGAGGAGGACGGCAGCGAACAAGTTCAACTTTGACTGGGATGCCGATGACGACACTAGCCGACCCTTCGACCCCATCTACGCAGAGCGTCAAGAGCCTCTGGTCCGACTTGGTGGTTACGAGATGACGGAAGAGATGGTGATGCGTAAGGCCGAAGCCATCCGCCGTGGCGATCCCGAGACAGGCGAGGAGCGCGCTAGGCAATACCTGGACCAACACAGACGGATCAAGGAGATGGAACAGCGCAAGAACCTGGGCAAGCACTGGTCCGAGAAGAAGCTGGAAGACATGAAGGAGCGCGATTGGCGTATCTTCAAGGAAAACTTTGGCATTGCGACCAAGGGTGGTGCCATTCCCAACCCTATGCGCAGTTGGGAAGAGTCCACGCTGCCTAGGCGTCTGCTCGACATTGTCAAGAACGTGGGTTACGACGAGCCGACGCCTATTCAGAGAGCTGCCATTCCCATTGCCCTTCAAGCACGCGACTTGATCGGTGTGGCCGTGACGGGTTCCGGTAAAACTGCAGCTTTCTTGCTGCCTCTACTGGTTTACATCTCCGAACTACCACCCCTTACCGAGTACAACAAGAATGACGGTCCATATGCCCTGATTCTGGCACCGACAAGAGAACTGGTGCAACAGATTGAGAGCGAGGCCAAGAAGTTTGCTACACCCCTCGGATTTACAGTCGTCAGTATTGTGGGTGGTCACTCGCTCGAAGAGCAGGCGTTTGCTCTACGGAACGGTGCCGAGATTATTGTCGCCACACCTGGTCGTCTCGTGGACTGTCTCGAGAGACGTTTGCTTGTCTTCTCTCAGTGCTGCTACACGATTATGGATGAAGCCGATCGTATGATTGACCAGGGTTTCGAAGAGCCGCTTACCAAGATCTTGGATGCCATGCCGGTAACCAACGAAAAGCCAGACACAGACGATGCGGAGAACCCGCAACTGATGAGCCGGTACGTGGACGGCAAAGATCGCTACAGACAGACGATGATGTACACAGCTACCATGCCTCCAATCGTGGAGCGCATCGCCAAGAAATACCTACGTCGTCCAGCCATCGTCACCATCGGTAACGCAGGCGAAGCCGTCGACACGGTCGAGCAGCGCGTCGAGTTCGTATCCGGCGAAGACAAGCGCAAGAAGCGTCTGCAGGAGATCCTCAACTCGGGGCAGTTCAAGCCGCCCATTATTGTCTTTGTCAACATCAAGCGCAACTGCGACATGGTTGCGCGCGACATCAAGGGCATGGGCTACTCGGCGGTTACTCTGCACGGTTCCAAGACACAAGAGCAGCGTGAGGCGGCGCTGGCGTCGCTGCGGAACGGGCAGACAGACATCCTGGTAGCCACCGACTTGGCGGGTCGTGGTATCGATGTGCCCGACGTCTCGCTGGTTGTCAACTTCAACATGGCTACCAACATTGAGTCTTACACGCATCGTATCGGTCGTACGGGTCGTGCGGGCAAGAGTGGTGTGGCTATTACTTTCTTGGGTCCGGAAGATAATGATGTGTTGTATGACTTGAGGCAGATCATCTCCAAGTCGTCCATCTCCAAGGTGCCGGATGAGCTCAGGAGACACGAGGCTGCTCAGAATAAGCCGCAGAAGGGACAGAAGAAGTTGGAGGAGAGCAATGGGTATAGTGGGAAGGGCGGGTCATGGAACTAGTGTAGTATATTACACTATGCAGTTGAATGTTCTTATAACGTTATATGCATATCATTACTCGACTTGTTGAGAGAAGACGTCAACAGCATGGGATGGGTAAGGTGGATGGTTTGAGGGATTTAATGTGATACTTGACCATCTTTCTCCACGTAACGATTGCGGATTCGGCCGCGTGTGTATTTGCACATGAAGAGACGGTGAGAACCAAGGGAGAAGCCTGGAGAGGAGTTGGTTGAGGTTGCAGTGGAGATGGTTTTCTGAAAATTATCAGATCATCAGATAATGTCGCCAAGCATCCTCGGTGTGGGTCACATGTCTAGCCCCTCCAGCAGGTCCCCCGTTCTGGCGCTTGAGTCCCGCTTGAAATGGGCGAAACTGGTAAAGACTCGGCGGGTCTTGGGCCCTGCAACGCGACTGCTCCTGGACTTCGAAACCGCGCCAAGTTTCCGTTTCTCGGATTTCTTTGACCAAATTTTTGTCCACAAAATCCACTTCTTCTCGACGTTTCACTGTGGGACGGGGGCCCTGTCCTGTCCTGTCGTTCGCTGAATGCCGCTGCGGGCTGGCTGAGAGTTGCCTGCTGTAACTCACGGAAATTCCCGATGATCGATTTCCATCGACCCCGTCCGTCACCTTTCCGCCCCAAAGTTGGTGAGTGATGACTTCTCTCCTCTCTGTCTCTTCATCGAGTTGAACACCGGCCAATGTTTCCTTTCTGTTCAAATCTGGTTACAAGGGTATTGTGGGTAATACATACACTGCCTCGGTCTACTTAGTATAACTGAGGGTTTTTGTACCCTTGATGCTTTTTTATTTCTTTGTGTTGGTGGTGGTGGGAAAATTTGTCATTCACAAGGCGCATACTCCAAAAATAATGGATGAAGCATGATTTCAGAAGTCGAGAAGAGCACATGTCATTTAACCACTTGAGGCACTTTGCTCACACCAACGACCCGGCTCCGCTCCGCTCTTGGTCTTGCGTTGTTCCGGAATCTTTACCCTACCCGTGGACCCAAATAAGGTTGGCTTTACGTATTCCTTATCATCGGTGGTGATCCCTGAAATAGTGTAGCGTAGTCCCCAAGTCTGAGAACGGCGACCCCGAGGATTCACAAGAGTACGGACCCTCATCCAAACCCGGCCTTCTCACTACCACTTTTTGTTCCATAAACCTTCACCTGCAACACCTTTTCTTTTTTTTTTTTTCCTCCCCTTGCTTCAATTTGAGCAAACATAGACTTCTTTTCGTTTCTTCTTATTTTCCTCTAGCCGGGCTTCTTTCCTGGAACAACAACGGCTGTCGACTCCAAACCATTCTGACTCCTCATATAGATCACGAGTCAAGAAGAAGTGAAGACATCTCGGCATCTCTTCATCAGTCACACAGGCGCATCGCGCATCACACACCGTTTAACAACCTCCGTGCCATCTCACGGGAGTCGACAGATCGCAAATTCACAAAACGCCTCCTTGGGCGCAAACTGCATAGCATCTTGATAACCGGCTAGCTTCCCACGTCGTTTGCAACGAGGGGATTGGTCAGGTTTCATCACACCTCTCTCTCTTCAACCTCAACCTTTTTTCTTTCTCTCTCCCTAATCACAGGCTTCTCAGCCCACATCATCAAAATGGACTCCGTACCAGCCCAGACGCACCAGGGCTTCAAGGAAGCGGGTGCTGCTTCTGCCTCTCACCTCACAACAACCACATCTCTACCGACCAAGGTTGAGTCACGGACAGCAGTGATGGAGGCTCTGGAGGATATCGTCTACGGATCTGTACGTGCACTCACTCACCATTCACAACCTTTCAAACCTGTCACTTACTCACCTATGCATAGGCCGCCGGTATCGTAGGCAAATACATCGAATACCCCTTCGACACAGTCAAAGTCCGCTTGCAATCCCAACCCGACCACCTTCCCCTGCGGTACACGGGTCCCCTCGACTGCTTCCGCCAATCCATCCGCGCCGACGGCTTCCTCGGTCTGTACCGGGGCATCTCGGCCCCGCTCGTCGGCGCCGCCCTCGAGAACTCGTCCCTCTTCTTCTTTGAGCGCATCGGCCGCAGTCTTTTGTACTCATCCGGCTTCGCCCCGCGCGACTCGGAGCTCTCGCTGTCCGCCCTCTGGTTCACCGGCGGCTTTTCCGGCGCCTTCACCAGCCTCATCCTGACGCCCGTGGAGCTAGTCAAATGCAAGATCCAAGTCCCTGACGAACCTGGTGGTGGCGGAGCAGGAGCACGACAGCGGCAGTTGAAGCCGATCCCCGTGATCAAGGAGATCTTTCGGCATGAAGGACTACGTGGGTTCTGGCATGGGCAGCTGGGCACGCTGATTCGCGAAGCGGGCGGTTGCGCGGCCTGGTTTGGGTCCAAGGAGACTACGTCCAAGTGGTTCCGGGGAAGGAACGAGCGAGCCCTGCTGAAGCGCGGCGCAAGCCAGGAGGAGGTGTTGGCGAGTAGGGAGAGGCCTCTGCCGCTGTGGCAGCAGGCGATTGCGGGGGCGTCGGCGGGCATGAGCTATAATTTTCTGTTTTTCCCGGCTGATACGGTCAAGAGCAGGATGCAGACGAGCCCGATTGGTGGTGGAGGGGATAATGGAGGAAAAGCGGCGACGATGCCCAAGAAGAGTTTTGGCGAGGAGGCGAGGGCGTTGTGGAAGCAGGCGGGCATCAAGGGGTTTTATAGGGGGTGCGGGATCACGGTGTTGAGGAGCGCGCCGAGCTCGGCCTTCATCTTTATGGTGTATGATGGGTTGAAGAAGTATTTTCCTATGGCTTGAGGAGGGGGTTCGTACATTTTCATTAGAGGGGAAGGAAAACCAGTAGACAAGGGACATGAGATAAAGAGGGGTTCCGTCAATGTCGGGTTGCTTTTTGGGGGGGGAGGAGAGGGAAGGATCTGGAGAGCATAAGGAAGATGGCTGGTAAACTGTGGGGAGAAAAGAAGAGGAAACGGTCGGCGGCGCAAAGTTTATAGATGGGGTTGGTTGGAACTGGAGCGTTTGCATCTGTTTTTACATACACATCGTTTTCTTTCAAGGAGGATTGATGATACCAAAGATACTACGTAGGAAGAGGAAACAAAAAGGAAGGATTGTGGCTAAAGAGGGACGGGACATACCCAGCCAGGTATCACAAGAACGTTCAGTTCAGGTGCATCGATAGAAGGAGGATGGCTTTGGGTAGACTAAGTTGCTTGCACATACAACAACAACTGATTTGGAGCAGTTCATATTGAATTACCTTGCAATTGCTACCTTGGGCTCAACTCATGTTGTGTTTTTTTTTTTTTCGTTTCCCCAGTGAAACCCAAACCAACAGCTTTCTTGTCGTTCTCCTTCAACTAGTCTAGGTAACCAATCCCAAGAGCTAACTCGCTTGCCTACTTGCTTGCTCTACCCTCCATCCACCCACCCTTTTACAACCCCTTCTTCTTTCTCTTCTGCTCCTCCTCCCCCTTCCTAATCCTCTCCTCGCTAAAATCCCACTCATTCAAATACCCACTCCCCGCACTCAAGTACGTAGCAAACCCCAACCAGCACACATACGGCACCATCAACCAGCCCGCCACCGCGTCAATCTGCGTTCCCCACGTCCAGGCCAAGTAGGCATTGATCCCCACCAAAGCGGCGCAGTCGAGGGTAGCCAGGATGGGACGACGCAGACCGAAAAAGAGGGGCATCCAGATTAAGTTCAAGCCGAGTTGGAGGGTGTATAGCGTGGCGGTGTGGTGGACTGTTGATGATGGGTTGGTGGTTGGGAGGAGGAGAGAAGAAGGGGAAGAAGTGCCGAGGTGGTAGGCGCGGTGGGCGGCGTAGCCCATGGTGCCGTAGAGGAGGGTCCAGACGGGGCCGAAGACGGAGGAAGGTGGGCGGAGCGGGGGTTGGCGGAGGGAGTGGTATTGGCGTTTTTGGTCGGAGACTTGTCAAGTGTTAGTTTGGGTTATGAAGTGGAAGGGGGGGGATAATGTGAAGAGGAGGAAGGAGGAAAGAGTAAAAGTACCAAAGCCTGTGCCGAAGCCTACGGCTGTGCCGAGAGCTACGGGGAGGAGGATGGAGGCTGGTGCTGAGGTGAAGATGGAAGAGGGGAGGGTGAGCTGGGGGATGTAGCTCGTCATTTTGGCGGTTTTGTGGTTGTTGTAACCAGTGTTGATATGTTTTGTTGTATTCGGGATATGCTGTTTCGTCAAGTTGACCAGAGAAATCAGAGAAAAGGACGTATATTAATCTGGGGACAGATTCTATAGGCGTCTGATATATGAAATGAGAAAGAGTGCTGGAATGGAAGCCTCGGCTCCTGGTGGTGGTGGTGGTGTTCACCTCATGTATAAGTCGGATGACTGACTATAAGTAATGACGACATGGCCAGGTTTGGAAACTAAGTTAAGTTCAGGGTCTGTATTGCTAACACTGTGCTGCTTGAGAGCGGAAAGGGGTTCACCGGCGTTGAAGTAAATATCTCCGTGGCATCATTGCCACTGTAACTCTGTCCCTGTGTTTACATACTTTGCTGTTTGGAGTGAGATTGCAACCTTGGCGGTACAAACTCTTTGCCAGATCATTCGTTGAATGCTCGATGTACTTGCCAGATGACTGGTCCCTTGGATCGCGAGCTGTCACTGCCCCTCTTGTGGACATCGCTTAGAAAAGTCCGGTCTCCGCGTTTTGGCACTTTGAACGGGCCGAGGTTCAAAGGAACAAGAAAACTGAAACGCATACATAGTATAGAGCTTCAAGTGTTCTGTGTTATAGAATAGAGGTAGCCATGTGGTTACGAGGCCAATCTTGCTGATGATTTGGTGAAACAGGAACAGTGTCAGCAGTCGTTTGTTTCCTCTGATGGACTGCCTCCCCCGTTGGACAATGGATGGAAAGTGGAGACTACACGTGACTCGGCTGGCCAGGAGCGGTTCAGTTGGCTACAGCGGCAAGTGGATCAAAGAAGGTGTGGACGGCTGCTGAGCTAACAGTGGACTTGCAGCTCCTCCCTCTCCCGACTCGCACAGCAAGCCAGGAGTGCCAGGAGTGCCAGGTACACCATTCCATCACCCCATCCCTACACTACCTACCTTGGGAATCTCCACGCGCGACGCCACGGGAAATCCAACCTGTACCCAGACAACCTCCCTCATTGCGCGACGGCGACCAGCAACGGGCCATCAACACTTCGTTCCATGTAATTGTTCGTTATTCCCTTTTTTTTTATTATCCTCAAGCCTTCACTTGTTCAGATATCCTTCCAGCCATTGTTATTGTTGCCTTGGTTTTACTCGATTCCCCCCTTCTTCTTCTTCTTGTACAGCGACGAGAGTGTGTTGGCGCTGAGCGAGCTCTCTCTGCTGTTGTTCATTGACCGTCTCCTCCTCCCACCTTCACCATCATCATCATCATCATCACCACCACCACCACCACCACTCCAGCATACCAAGCAGCAAACCCCAGAAACATCACATCTACCTCATCGATATTCTTTGTCTTCTTATTCTTCTTCCACAATCACTTCCGCTTCTCTCCATCTTTTACTCCCAGCTTAGATCTTCCTCACCCTAGAGTTAGCCTTCTAACCGCAATCATGTCGCCAAACAGAAGCCAACCTCTACGCGCAATCAGCTGTCCGGCTTCCGCTACCGTTACTTGACAAGCAGCACACCACGCTTGCTGTCCTTCAGAAAACATCCAACGTCCAAAATCGACACTTATACGACGCGGTTCCTTAATCCGGTTCCGACCACCTCCCATCCCGTTCCTCCATCCTTTCATCGATACGGTTAGAGACGGAAACAGTCCATTCCAACCCACCTTCACATAGCAGATTCCCATCAACGATGGACTCGTCCTACCATTCTTACCGAGAGGGTTCGGCTCGGTCACCTGGTGATCGGGGCTGGGGCAGAGGTGATGACAGAATCAAAGACGAGAGGGACACCTTTTATCGTGGCAGATCTCCTGGTACGTCCATCATCTCATTCTTTTCGTGTTGCACCACAGTAGACCGTCCTTCCCCATCGCTCAGCCCCATGATCATGCGTTCATTCCTCCACACCGTACTCACTCCTGCATCAGCCGACCGCACCAGACGTCGTTCGAGATCCCCGGCGGCGCTTGATCGTTACGAACCCAGAGCCCGCACGCGCGACGATTACCCGACCCGCGATCCCCGCGATCCCCGTGACCCCCGCGACCTCCGCGACCCTCGCGATCGCGATGACCAGTCGAGACGCATGCGATCCCCTCCGGCCAATATTGACCGCTATGTTCCTGGCCAGGACGTGGCCCCAATCCAACCTCTGACCAACCCTATCCCCGATCCGATCAAACTCCCCTACCAAGTCGGCTTTTCATATTACGGCGAGTGGTGGAGGGCAAACGAGAAAATCAAGGAGGAAAAGGAGAGGTTGCGCACTGGCCGCCGCCGTGAGCCCGAGCGGGTCCGCGGTCCGGAGGAGCGTGAGAAGGAGAAGGCCAAGATTCAGGCCGCCTACGATGCCTACAAGGAAGAGCTTCAGGCCAAGATGGCACAAACTTTTGTCAAGCAACACAAGGACGAGCAGTGGTTCAGGGAACGCTATGTCCCAGAAATCAGAGACGGCTTCAGAAAGCAGCTGAACGAGTTCCGCCGTGGCGCCTACACGCAGTGGGAGCAAGATCTCGAGACCGGCACCTTTGACGACTTTTCTCTCGAGGGCATCCCCAAGAGCGAGAGCAATGGTGCTGGCGGTGTTGTGGAAAAGGAAGAAGGTGAGGCAACTGCTGCGAACGAGGTTCTCGGCGTCGGTGACTTGGTCCCAGCCAATAGTGCCGACATCAGGGACGAGAATCTGTTCCAGCCAACGCTCCTGATCAAGACTATTGCCCCGTCGGTCAGTCGTCAGAACCTTGAGGCCTTCTGCAAGGAGCATCTTGGCGAGGAAGAGGGTGGATTCAAGTGGCTCTCGTTGAGTGATCCAAATCCTAGTAAGCGATACCACCGTATCGGTTGGATCATGTTGCACCCTGCACCCGAGGCTCCCATCGCTCAGGATGAAATGAAAGACGATGATGATGAGGGCTCAGCCAAGCCTCACGTCCCCAGCACCGCTGAGAAGGCCCTGGAGGCCATCAACGGCAAGACTGTCAAAGATGAACAGCGCGGTGATTTCACCTGCCACGTAGGAGTACACAATCCACCCATGAACCCCAGGAAGAAGGCCCTCTGGGATCTTTTCTCTGCACCTGAACGCATCGAGAAGGACCTCGAGCTTGTCAGACGCCTTGTCAACAAGTTCGAAGAGGACTTCGGCTCCGACTTTAATGCCACGCTCAAGATCGATGAGCGCGTAGAGGACCTGAGGGCCGCCGGTCGCCTGCAGCCTGCGGTCTCCGCTCCTGGCATCAAGAAAGAGAAGATCAAGAAGGAAAAGTCGATTGGCATGGATGAAGCCATGGATGAAGAGGGCCAAGAACATGAAGATGATGACGATGACAATGAAGATGAGGGGACGGTCGATGACGAAGTCGATGATGAAGACTTGCTCGTCAAGAAGAAGCAGCTGGACCTCATGATTGAGTATCTTCGCCGTGTCTTCAACTTTTGCTTCTTTTGCGTCTTTGAGAGTGACTCCATCCATGAGTTGACGAGAAAGTGCCCTGGCGGCCATCTCCGCAGACCCCGTAGCACGCTCTCGTCGTCGGCCAAGGCCGTCGCTCGTGCGAGCGCGCTCGGCGAGCCTTTCCCTTCCAAGAAGCGTAAGGATGCCGAGGACGTCGAGGAGGGTGAGGCGCCTGAGGGTGAACGCAAGTTCCGCACGTCTTCCAAGACCGAGCAACAGCTGCAGCGGGCGTACAACTGGGTCAAAACCTTTGAGGACAAGATCATGCAGATCCTTGAGCCCGATACGGTTGACATTAGAAAGTTGGGCGGTAAGCCGGTTGAGGATGCCATTAACGATGAGCTTGCCAAGTACGTCAAGCAGGAAGACGAGAACAAGTGGAGGTGCAAGGTGCCCGAGTGCACCAAGCTCTTCAAGGAGGAGCATTTCTGGAAGAAGCACGTTGAGAAGCGACACAACGAGTGGCTAGATAAGCTCAAGGAAGAGGTAAGTTTTCTTCTTTCAACTGGATGGACTGAGTACTGACTTTCAACAAGATCGCCTTGGTCAATGCTTATGTCATCGACCCTGCACACATTGCGCCGTCCAGGACCGATGCCAACTCCAATGGCCACTTCCCGCCTTCTAACGGCCAGCAACCGACTGGAACCCCGCGTGGCTTCAACTTGCAAAATTACGCCATGAACAGCATGCTGAACTTCCCGGGCTTCCCCATCCCATCCATGTTTCCCAACATGATGAACGCTGGTGCCATGGCCGGGGCGGCGTCCAACTGGCATGCCGCTGGTGGTGACGATCGCACTGGCGCAGGTGGCCCCATCCGCCGTGGCGGTCATATGGGCGGTGCTGGAGGTAGATTCCAGAGTCGTACTGGTCCCTACGACCGTCGGCCTAACCCTCGGTACCCAGGAGGCATGGATGGCGGAATGGCCGGTCGTGGTCGTGGCGTAGGAGGTCCTACTAACCGCTGGGGTGATGGCGCCGCCGGAAACGCGGCTATGGGTCCGCGTGAGGCGGTCCAGGGAAGGACGATCAAGAGCTACGAGGATTTAGATGCCACGGCTGGAGGAAACGGTGGAGAGCTCAACTATTAGAGGTAATGGTCTCTCTCTAATTTGGTTGTCGTCCAGTCCGGCTTATATCTCTGGTGGAGATTCATGAAGGGAAGGATTGTGACAACCCTGATAATTATTTGCTAGTTTCTTTTTGTTTCCTAGGGACAAGGTCTTTTTTCTTCTGAACGGGATGAAGCGGAAAATGAATGGGAGTGTGGTTACGTCTAGTCAGGTTTGAGGAGCGCATATGTATGTGTTCAGTCGATGATGAGTCGATCGTGAAAGGATGGAAAGGATGGGTGTCACTTGTGTTGTATGTTTCGAGGTTCGAGGTTTTCATGGTGCCCCTTTTACAGCTCTGGGGTTACGTAAGTAGCAGTAACTTAGTTACATTCTGGCAGACAGACTATTCGAGGAGCGGATTTTATAATCTCGGTTTTTCCGCGCATCGTTGACGTTGCTCGACTGTGACTAACTTTCCACGGTACTTTGGTATCTGATAGAGACAAGAGTGTCGTTGATCCGATCCAAAGGTGTCTGTGTCCCCTTCAGATGGGTTGTTCAAGTGACGACGGAACTTGACCGGCGAAGAAGTGATGTATACTTGAACCAACCCTCCGAGATTCAGTTGTTGCTCTATTATACTTGTGTGCCTGCTGATGGATTAGAGTGTTTCGTGGCAACAGTTTTGTCGATATTTCTCGTAGTGTCACTGTTATCCTCCATATATAATACCGTGAACTGGTTGTCCATCTCATCGAGTTTTCTTACCTATGAATGGATTATAATAAGATGTTCAGAACCTCAAAAAAAATCATACGCGCATGATCTCTTGACATTGTGAAACGTATATGATGAACACATTTCCTGGTTGAAGATGATATTTACACTGGACAGATAATCGGTCCACCCGAGAGAGTGAGTGCGTGTGTGTGTTACTCCCGACAACTTTCTTCTTCCCTTTATGATATAATATTATTGCTGTCCACTGAGATGTGGTTTTTCTTAAGACCACATGCACGTAAATACGATTTTCTCACTCCTTCCAATTCAAGGTTAGGTCTTTCTTAGATACACTATATACTTGTCAATAAGTATTTGATTCCGACTAATAGCAATTCCCGCCCAAAAGCAATTCGAACAACATCCGGTCTGTGGACTGCAAAGCCCATGATGATTGATGCCCAAGTTCTGTAATCACCATTGTAGGGAGAGAGCATTGGCCAAATGAATAAGTCATGATAGTGATGTTGGAACTCGGCCACACTTTCTATCACGCAAATGTATTGGGCTTGAGTTTCCATTGCTCTTGGACTAACACTCGACCGTCATTCTTAACTTTCGTCAGGGGTACGAGATTTCTTCTGCGTCATGTTGTTGCTTTGATACCTAGGTTGCCATCAGGACAATACCTTCTTAAGGATCTAGAGATAAATACTCCTTGGATGGTAGTACATCTGCAACTCATGTACGAAGCTAACAGGAATTAATTACTTGGGTGCTTCATCCTATACTTTCATATAATGCCCATTCATCCATCATCCCCAGCTGTTTCTAGGGGGGTTAAAGAACTATGCTTCCCGGCCGATAGGTTCAAAGTGAGTGATTCAAAACCGATCGAGGGTCCTACCGACATACCTACTCTCGTCCTGGACAACAAAATAATTGAGACCTGTAATATTAAGTATAGTATGCCTTGGGTATACTCCTTCCTACCACGCATCCAAGCGTCTTTGTAACACCTCTGGTCCTTGAGTTCTAGGCAATTTCTAAATAAAAATATTCCAAATGGAACTTACGCCAATATCTTTTCGAATTGGTATAATCCCTATTATAGTCTTGCAAACGGCCTTCATTTTAATTTTGACGAGCGGTAGTAGGTAGACTGGTTTACCTACCTAACCTGCTGGTTGGTCTCATTTATTTTGTCTTGGATGAGCTACTTAAGTCAACAGGAATTAACAGCACACAAATAAGTGTGATGTTCCTTCTTGATCACTCATCATCTCCTTACCGCCAGTGCGTTGGTCCAAGGTTGCTTATTCCTTTATTTACACCTACGAACGGGTAGATTAGATCACTGGTGAGACCAAATGAAGTAGTAGGCTCCTTCCTTGAATATCATGAATTAATATATCAGCTTGAGACGAGGTATCATCCATACCAGTCCACGCATCCCAGTTCGTCCTCGGGATACTATCTCCCTCTCCCAGCTCCAAAGTCCACCGTCTACCTCACAGCTCCTGGTGATTATAATGGACATGATGGATACACCGAAGATGCAGATGCTTCAGGTGCGGCATGCCTACTTACAGCTCCTTTGTCTGCTGATGAAGCGCCCAGGGGTAAGAGCAGTAGCAGCAGAAGCAAAGATGCCTCGAAACACGGAAAGACTGAGAAGAAGAGGGAGAGAGATAAGGAGGATAAAGGAAGAGGGGGAGGGAAGGATAAGCGGCAGAGATGATAATAAGGGGAGAGGTTGGGTTGAGGGGAATGAGTGGTTGCTACGTAGTCTATCGGTATAAGATTCGGGGAATATGACATGGTGATACGAGGTTTGGGGTTAGTCAAGGGCCATGCGGTACTGAAGAAAGGTCGCGAATTCAGGGGAGTCGGGACAGCAAAGAAGGAAGGAAAGCTTGACGGAAAGACCAGTCAACAATGTCTGTAAGTTAGTCTGCATTGACGTTGGCAACGTATTTGGAGTATAACAGAGAATGGAAGGTAACTGACACGCTGTTGTATCGATTATCCATCCCTTTACGTATTGATACTTACAAGTATAAAGGCAGTTTATCTCCCGTCCCTGCTTACCCACCCCCTTTCTCCGTCCAAGCCGCGCAACCCAAGTAGATGGGAATCGTTGTTCGCCCAATTCCCGGTAGCACACCCTATTTCAACTTCTTCATAAATACAACCCATAGCCGACACCATTATCGACAGCTACCACTCGTTCCGCGCATACACACCAAGACTACTACTCGCTGCTTCCACTCATCTCAAACCTACACTCCAAATGGTAAAAGTGGAGCATGTGCATTTGCCCTATCGTTAGGCGGCGAGGACCTACGCGGACTCCGTCCTCCAAGGGTGCCGGCGGCTGCAAGTCCTCTTCCCGTCCGAGTCCCAGTGGCCGCGGATCTTCCTCCTCGAGTACTCGCTTGTTCAGCGTTGGATAATTTTCGTAGTCAATGCTGAGGTCCGGGTCCGGGTTGGGCACATCGAAAACAGGCCACGGCGGCTGCGGCGCGTCTGCTGTATTCTTCATCCGAGTGCTGTAGTGCCTATTTGTGACGCAGAGGAACCCCGGCTGGTCGTAACGGGGGTATCTGTAGTCCCATCGATGAGGGGCAAGTTCGTGTGGATGGTTAACAGCTACGGGTAAGGCTTGGTCGTTGGCACCGGCGGCATACCAACGGTCATAAAATTGGGCGAATAACCACCAGGTGGCCTCATGAGAGAGCCCATGATGGACTCGCCAGCCCCAATAGTTTCTCACGGCTTTGCAGGTCGGTCGGCCACAGTCGTTAGCGAGGATGTAAACGCAAGACAAGCGGCGGCTCCCTTGAAACAGGTAGCAGGAAGGTATGTACCCATGGCAAGACCATATTTCGTAGGTTTGATCAGGGTATTCTGGTATGGTTCGGGTCGCGTTACATCCACATTGATAAAGAACTAGCACCCGCAGACACATTCCGGGCTTCGGTTTGGTCTTGTGGCCTTTAATAGGTCGTTGTTTGCCCAAGATTGCGCGTACGAAGCTTCTAATGGTTTAACAAGTTTTCTGTTGCTGTCAGTTTCCGTTGTTTATGGAGAGAGGGAATAGACTCACTATCTTGTTCAAAAGAGAATAAGCGTAGGGATATAAGGCGTAGACAACGGGGATGTACACTCGCGTTTGTTCAGTGTTATGGTTGAGAATTCATGGAGTGATGATGATGATGCAGAAGTAAGAAGCCCATGGAACACGGAATTGTTGCTTTTTTGGAGTCATGTTGAAGATGATCCATTCTCCCTCAACTGTAGCTTCCACCGGTACGAGCTGAAGCATCAAGTCGGTGCCTTCTCTTCAAGGCAACCGGCGATCTTTGAGGAGGAGCAGCCTGATTGCTATCCATCTGATATCCATGACGACGTATACATGGGAAAGAACGGGCGAGGGGTCAACCGCGTCACAGATAAAAGATTCAAAAGACTCAAGGATGGGGTAGCCGTGATATAAAGCCATTATAATTGATACTCTACTCCAGGATGCTCGCCGCTAGGTGTGGTTGATTAAATCTCTCCTCTGATCATCTCCCGTCAATTTGACTTGTGTTCTTCATTCATCTGCGTCAAGAGGGAGACACAAAGGATAGGGAAACCGATCAGCGAGTTCTTTTTCCAGCCCCGGATCCAAAGACAGCGCATCGATCGGAAGGGGCCGACCTTGCAGAAGACTCCAGATTTCTTCTCGTGTACAATACGGGAACAAAATCTGTTGCTCTCGCAGCACCTGTTCGCGTTGTTCTTTTGTCCTGTCCTGCCACCATGGGATCGTCGACCGCATCGGCGGTAGAGGAACCAGCTGTAATAGGGTGCCCAAGATAGGACCTGACCGAATACCGGCCTTGTAATCAACGGCGACGGCGGCACCCGGCCCGGCTTCATTCTAGTAAGGATAGGCGCGATGCCAAAATGGAATACCGTTGTGGTATGGATGTGGTGGCGCACCGTGCTCTATATGTCTCTCGTATGCAACTCTCCAAGCGCGATAGTCATGACAGAACATGTGCCAGTGCTGCGGTCCTTTTCGGCGCGTGTTGATGAGCCATCTCCAGTAGTGTTGTACGTTTACGCAATGGGGAGTTCCGCAATCCTGGGGAGAAAAGACGAGCTGGTCTCGATAGGGGCCGGCACAGCTCAGCGGGCAGAGCACGAGCTTTTGATGTGGTGGGTGTTTATGGACCGGACAACCACATTGGTAAAACTCCTAGTTGTACATGCACATGTTCGGATTTGTCTGTTGTTACTGATGCCGGTTGGTTCTGCCTAAGGGTTCGTTTGTATGTCGAGGAGCTGCTTGTCTTCTGGCGAAGACGGCTTCATTAGCTTACCATACCAATCTCGAGCAAGAGGACAACATTTACTTTCCAGGTGGTTGGAAATATTCGGATGAAATGATAGTCAATCGGGATGCCTCTTGTATTCCTAGAATGTTGCGATGGCGATGCTGTTGGCGATGGCGATGATGTTGGCGATGATGATGTAGCAGAAAGAAAGCGGAAGCCCAAACAGAAAACCGAGTGCGGCCCATCCCCCTCATACTAACATTCCAGAGATGCCTCACTCTGTCTGGTTTCCGAGTCTGTCATGTTAGGGAAAGCGCTCCTCGCCAACATCACTCAATTCCAGGCCCGCAGGAAAGAGCAACCACGATGTTGAGTCCTCCAACTTCCCTCCAACGAGCCATCCTCAAAGAGAAATTGATCACCCCATCGAACGGAATAGCTCGTTAAGGGGAGATGGGAGGACTCAAATACCATAATCAATCATACCACACAACAACGAAGAGGACTTGAAACGCAGTTAAAAGGGACGAACAACCGCAAATGTCCGTGAGAATTAGTCGCTCGGTCCAGTCTTCTTGGTTCTCAATCTCGTAGTGAAGAACGTTTCACAAGAAGACGTCTCGTTCTCAGCTTGTGAGCCGAGACATATGACTGGAGCGGGGGAACCATTTGTTGCCTTTGGCATTGATTGATGGCTTGGCTTCATTTGCAGTCTGATGTTGAGTGCGGACGGCAGCAGGCAAGCTTGGTTTCACAAGGGTTAGGGTCCAACATGACTGTGACCGTGACCGTGACGTAAGGAAGGTGACAGTGGTCCGAGTCCCTCCCTCTGCGAGCGGCATGCGATGCGATGATAACCGTTTTGTCAGGTCATTTCTCAGGAGCTCTTTCCATTCCATGCCTGCCTTTCGCCAGATCCAGAAAGGATTCAGGTGATGAAGTATTTAAATTGACGATACCCTCTTTCGAGTCAAATTTTGTGGCTTTGAAACTCTCCTTCGACAATTAAATCCATAATGAAAGCGTCGAAATCCAATCGCTAGCGCAAACGGGAACACAAACACTCATAGTGGAGCCATCACTTTTCAACGGGAATCACATCACGACATTTCCAGTGCAGACTTCACATCTCTCTCACTAAATCATCATCACAATTCAAAATCCCCCATGTAAGTTCTTTTTTTTCTTCTTATTTCACTCAAACGATAAAACCACCGCTAACGTGATATCCAGTTCAATACCCTGGCCACAGAGAAAACAAAAATGGCCGACACCTTCGTCTCCGACTTCCAAGTCCGCTCTCTCGCCGGCGAACCCTGCGCCGCCGTCTCGGTCCGCAACCTTTCCACCAATCTGTACGCCGCCTCCGACGCCTGGGGCCGCAAATGCACCGTCGCCCCACAACCATGTCTCATCTCCGCCGAAGTCCACTTCAAGCAGCCCTTTGGGACCGCCGCCGCCAACGATCAGCTCGGCGCCGACACAGTGCACTACGGCAACCTGAGCAAGGCGATCCTTCAGCGGATGAAGCGGTTCACGGTGCCGAGAGAGCAGGAGCAGGAGCAGGAGCAGAAGCAGAGTGGTAACGGTAACGGTGACCACAGTGTGCAAGAAAACAACAACAACAACTTTTCGCTGGCGTACGTCATTCATGATTTGTGGGTTGGTTTGACGGGGTGGGCCCACTTTGGCTCGGTGAAGGAGGAGGAGAAGCCGTTCCTGGATATTTCGAGCATCAGGTTCTTGTCGCTTACGGTGACGCTGCCCAAGGCGTCGTTGTTGGGCGATGGAGTGAGCATGACGTGCAGTCAGTTCTTCAAGAACGGGCCGGGCGAGAAGATGAGGGAAAACCTGATTAGTGCATCCTTGAAGATTCATAACCTCAAGGTGCCGACGTTGGTGGGGGTGAACCCCCATGAGAGACGGGCCAAGCAGTTTGTTGTGACGAGTGTCAACGTGGAGAGGTACTTCCGTATGGATGATTATTACTCGGAGCTGGAGGGTGTGGTTGTCAAGGTCGGTATTCCTCGCCCTTGTATAAGCAAGACGTTCGTTTGTTCTTTTTTTGGGATAGCGCTAACGAAATCAAATAGGCTCTTGAAGAATCCTCCTATGAAACTCTCGAAGCACTTGGTGCCCATTTGGCTGAAAAGATCCTTGAGCCGGATCATAGGAAAGACCACACAAAGTGGCAGGTACACATCCGGATGGAAAAGCCCACAGCTGTGCCTCTTGCCGACTGCCCTATTGTCGAGGTGCGTGCTGGTTACGGGTTTCCGGCGCCAGGAAGGCCAGCCACGAGCTAGGTCTTGGCAACTTTCCCAAGACAGCAGTCGAGTGTGTGTGATTTCAAAGTCCTCGGATTTTTAGCTGGTTTCTTCGGTTGTTGAAAAGGTGCCCGGGCGGTTTTCGTTCGTTGTTAGTTCGTCTGTATGTATGATACCAAGAGGGACATCGCCCTTTGTGATCTCCCTCACAAACTCGGGGTCAGGATCAAATAGCATGACGTGGAAGTGTTCGACGGCTTTGACCGACTTGATATGTGCCCAGTTCTTGAACCAGATGATCTGTTGCGTTTTGATTCATTGTTAGCATTTCCATTTAACCCCTCGTCAAGGAAAAGAAGGAAAGATAAATACGCACATGTTCCCCCGACATCCTCCCCCCAACTTGAAACTTCCTCTTCACAAACTCATCAATCTCCGCCCTCGCTTCATCCGTCAAGTCCCCCGTCTGCGGATCATCCTCCAGCTCGAATTTAGTCCACACCACCAAGTGAACAATCTTTTCATCAACCCCATAAGGCCAATCGTTCCATAGAATCTTGACGTCCCCATTTTCCTCCTCACAGTCTCTAAACCTCATTCCCCTCGGCACCACCTCCCCAGGCAACCACTTCAACCGCTCCTTCAAAATAAACTCTTTGATTCCCCCGCCTTGTGGATATTTTTGACCAATCTTCCAGCAAAATTCCAGGTAGCGCCACATGTCCGCTGGTGTTCTTTGGAACTCGGCCAGCTTGTTTTGCTGCACGCGACGACGGACTTGAGGCCAGGTGTCGCGTTCAAATAAATGGTTGGGGGTGATGATTGTGGTGAAGTCTTTGGGTGAGAGACCGGGGTTGTTGTTGTTGTTGTTGCCCTTAAGGAGGAGAAAGGGAGGGCAGATGGGGGAGGTGCGCGATGGATGGGAGGGGGGGGCGTTGAGGTGCCAGTAGGAGGGAGGTACATGTTGGTCTGGATGGTCTGGGGGTGAGGGGGGTTGGTCTGGGGTTGGGAGGAGGTGGTGGGTGAGGCTGCCCATTTTTGGGGTGGTGTTGGTGTTGAAATTGTTTTGGTTCGTTGTCAAGGGTTTGGTTGATAATGGGGGAAAACCGAAGAGTTGGAGGATGGGTACTTCAGAAGGTGGGTGGATGGAGTGAAGGGAGTGGAGTGATATATGATATATGTATTCGTAGCTGGGGAACTTGGGTATAAAAAGAATTAAAAGGAAAGAAGAGTGACGGTGAAGCACGGAAGGAGACCGAGTCAAGGACGTGGTTAGTTGTAGTTGTGTAGTTGTCTGTAAATCAATTCAAGTTTGCCAAGACGGGCGTTTCACCCGGCAGTCGTGCTTACTACCTACTACTCGGAGATAACGAACATCTGGCGGCGTGTCTGTGCTCTGGACCAACCAATTCAGTTTCGGTCCTTGCCGATCGGTTCAGTTTGGGTTTCACTTCCATCTTTACCTACTTCCTCACCGTAATGACTGACCGTGTGGAATACAGGATTGATCAATGGGGATAAAATATAGAGAATATCTGCTTTCGACGGATGACTCTTGGTAGTTTTGATCAACTAGTATTGGGATTAGATTGACAAGCAGGTGTATCTGGTAACTAAGCTCTTGGATTGTGAATATGTCTTGTAAAGTCGGAGACACTATAGGTAAAAGGCAGATCAGCTTAGTTATTATCAATTTGAGGATTCTAGACACTTTTTGGCAGGATAGCATTGGTCTTTCATCCCAAGAAATGGATGGCACCAGACAAATGTAGTCAACTTGGCCCGTCAGCTATTTGGTTCGTGATGAGCAAACATCGAGTTCCCAGGAACCACTTTAGTACTGTTCGAGAAAAAAAAAAAAAAAAAAAAAAAAAAAAAAAAAAAGGGTCCATGAAGCATGGCGGTACTTGCTATGATGGCCCAACAGCTTTTTTGACTTTAGTCAAACATGAACGATGTTTGACGGTGGCTGGTCCAGCCGCGCGGACTTATCAGCTGAAGAAGCCAAAGACAGTTATAGCATTGGGAGTTCCTCCCGCTCATGAACCTGCGTATCTTCACAGAATAACCCCTTCCACTGTTGTACTGTATCTTCATGTACCTTGTGAAGATCCATGCGATACCCAAGCGCCCCCCCCCCCCCCCCCCCCCAAAAAAAAAAAAAAAAAAAAAAAGCCCAAGCAAT
>NW_009799179.1:9223420-9306130 GCF_000213175.1 Neurospora tetrasperma FGSC 2508
CCCCCACCCCCCAAAAAAAAAAAACCGACACAAGCAATACATAATTACTTGACCCCCAAGCCACCTCAGCCCTGTAGGAGTTAGATCCTGTTGACCTGCCCCTGCTGAAGACGTCTAGGTTCCCCGTTGGGTCATCGTATCCGTGGTCATTGCTTGATTTGGCAGATAGACACAGCCCCTTCTGGCAGATATCCCCGAAAGTACACCCATATACTGTCTCTTTATTGGTTCTGGGAACCGCGGGCGGTTGGACTGCGATGGTCTCACAAGGCTGATGCTAGATAATAATTGTGATGAAGTTCCCGTGAATTCAGTGACCGGATCTTGGGGCCTGTAAATTCGAGATAAAAGCAAAACTGACAAAAAACGTAAGACCATGTTTGCAGATATTGCCGGTATCACACATGGACTTTCTGGAACTGCTTTGTGTTGCGCAAGCCTCGTGCAGCCTCATGTTGGATAACAGGTAGGTGCTTCAGCTTCAGCTGGGTACCTATCGATGTGACCCGTTCGTAGGTAGGTATGTTTGCACTTGAGATAGATAGATAGCTCTAGGCGCCTTGTCACTTGAGCGGCGGCATCTGGAAAGCAAATCCTGAGGATTGAGGATTGCTTACAGGCTTCTCCATTCTGTATTATTATCCGCCTGCTGACATGATACTTATATGGAAGCCTCTCCATCTGACAGTGGCTGTGTTGCGTAACCTTTTTATATCCCTTTTCTTTTCCAAAATCAACACTTGTACTTTTGAATAAATCATGCTCTTTGGCTCGAAGCAAGAGATATCGATCAGGTTGATGGGTTCCCAGAGGACAACTATCGCTCCCGCCCAATTCTCAAAATAGAAGGGTAGAATTTCCCACTCGGGATAAGGATAACAATAAAAATCAGGGGTAAATGAAACAAAACCATGTGCCAAGAGGAACGATGCTCAGTGGTCCAAGACTGATGTGACCTGAGACAACAAGGTGATCATGATCTTCATCAGGCACACATTGGTTTGTGATGGGCGTTTGCTTGTTTGCATAGTGTAGAAAGACTGGACGGAAGAGTGAAGCTATCACCGACAAGCCGAGTTGTACCGAAGTATGATGGGGAGAAGGGGCTGAATGTTCAGATTGTAAGTATGTATGTAGTGTAGTGTACCAGGGAAGTCCATAATAGGTTGTCGGAAGGGGGGTGGTGGTCAAGACAGGGGTGTTATTGGTTCCGCTGCTTTCCATTTCCCTTTGAATGAGCGGCGGGTCGGAAATCATGAAGAAATCCACACACTCCCATGATTACCCCAAATTGCCCAATGAACGAATGGTCCGTGTCGGTGAGGGTGAGAATGAGGAAGAGCGAGGTCGGCAAAGCGACGATGTACACTAGGTAGTTCTTCAACCGTCCTCGCCGCCGTCGTCTTCTCGCTCCGACATTTGGGGGACTCGGTGTAAGGTACATACAGAGCAGCAAAACAGCGCAGCTCCCCTTTCCACGTGGGAATCTGGAGGCTAACGAGCGCTGTAGCTACGATCTGCTGGGGGGCTGACCTGTTCTTGGCGGAGACAGTCGTATCGACAGCGTCTAGGCCTGATACCCTGTTGTATGCGGCGGTGATGGCCTCTCGTGGTGGTGGTGGTGGTGGTGGTGGTGGTCTAGTTGTTGCGGTGGGTGGTGGTTGCGGTGAGGTGCAATCGTATTCATCTTGCCATGTCCAGAAAAAGAAGACCGGGTGGGGCAATCTGGCCGAACGGAAAATCGGAATCTCAGGAGAAGCACCACCACCTCACGATCCCATCCACGGCACTCAGCCATGGGAAGAAGACCCGGTGTTGCTGTCAAGAATGTTTCCTCTTGAGGTTTGGACTGACAACATTCTGATGTCTCGCTTACACAAGGTCAACCCGTAATTGCCCGTTTCGTGCAAGGGGCATTTCTTCTGCATCATGATCCGTCACCAAAGTCAGAACGGCCAACCACCTGCTACCATGTACACAAACCGCCTATCTCCCGGAGCACAGCATAGGCCCAGGTGTAGTTGGACTACTGCCGGTGGCGTTTCACACTTTTTTCCTGCCATGCTGTGATGTGTTGATATCAGCAAAAGCAAAAGAATATTGAAGCGCCTCGCTCCGAGTCCTTGCAAGACCTCTCCCGCCGTGGTGGTTTCCCGTCCTGCTGTCAAATTTCCCGGCCATGTCCACCAGAGAGCTCACGGTGGATCTATCGTGATCTCTCGCTGGTCCCACCATCCTGTTTTTAGCTCCCGCTGGGGCTGAGAAGAACATTAACAGCCCCTCCAAAGAAGGAAGCTATAGCCAACAAAGTCAGGAAACGCATCGGGGAGGGCCTACACTACGATGTTGGGGGTTGAAGAAGTTGGGGAGCTTTTCCTTACCCCCTAAAATGATACTCCACGAACCGGGGCATGTGGGAGATGGAGCTGAGCCGTCCCCAGTTTAACCCACGCCAGATAGTTATCGAGGTACCTTTTTTTCCGGTCAACGGTCAACACCTCGTCCTGGAGCTTTCAGGCAGGGAGGTGGGATGGGTGGATGCCCCTATTGCTTGCTACTGAGTTAGTAAGAGTTTAGGTTCTGGTTCGAAGGTCGAAAAGGGGGAAACACCAGGCAAAGTCGCAGGTTGGGCACGAAGTTAAGCCAAGCGGCTGACCAGTGATCCACCGAGTTTCGACAATGTTCTTTGAATGCTGGCCGTTTTTGAAGCAACAGCTTTGGATGCATAGGTGCAGCTTTGCCTTCGTTACCCCTGACTTGGACACTTGGCAATCCTGCCCTTCCACCTCCCATCCCCCCCAACACCCATCTTATTTCTACGGGACATGGAATAATGACCTGGCCAAAGAGCCTCAGAGTTAAAAATATGAGAGGCTCATCAAGGCAGTAGTATGTATCTTGTCAAAGAGGACCCCATTTTGCGGATTGGGTTCGGCTGCTTGGGCAGGCTGGCAGGTTCCATTCTGACGGCGATGTTGGCATGAAAGTGGAGGCGGGGTTAATAAGGTACCTGGGTGTTCCATTTGTGCCTTGCTCTCAGGCTCTCAGCTGCTCACTATAACTACCTCTACTACCTACACTAAACCCAAGTCCCCCCGCGTCTGGAAGGAAAAGAAAGATTCCGAGAGTGTCTGAGATGTCATGAATGCCCAATCGTGAAATAATAAGCAGACCAAAAACAAATTCGAGTTACACTGCAGTCCAAAGGGTTCAGTTCTCTCAAGGTAGACACAGCATCTTCAAGCAGGCAGTCCAATGACGCCACACGGTTTGGGGTCGGTTGAAGATGAGCCTGGGCCCGATCGGAGAGGGGGGGGGCCCACGGGGGGTACCTTGTGCCTTGCTCAGGTAGTAAGTAGCTCGTGTACATGGCTCCCTAACAATTTCCACCCGGTACGAGCTATTACGAGACGGGAGCTGGGTCCCGACTTTCTATGGGCCATGGCTTCCACTTGTTCCATGAACAAGATAAAAGCATCGAGATCCCCATGCCCACCCTCGAGTTCTCTGATTGTTGTTTTGCTCTATTCTTCATTCCTCTCTCTCTCTCTCTCTCTCTCTCTCTCCATCCTCTCCTGTCCCAACTACCAGTCTCACCGCGTGAGCAATAGTGTGGAAGTTTAAGCTGTAAGTTACTTACCTTACCTTACTTACGTACCTTGGATCCAAGACGGATGAGGGCAGGGGCAGCAAGGGAAGCAGCTTGAGACTGCACTTGCAGGCATTGGCTACTACCCCTCCTCCTTTTTTCCACCCCTCACCTTCCCTACCTTACCGACACCAGACACCACCTCACACACCTCCTGGCGTTGGCTGGCAGACAGGCAGGCAGGGCAGGGGAGGGAGCGAACGAACGACACAAAGCTCACCGTTCGAGTCGTTCTCCCTCCACTCCTCTGGCTGCTCTGACTGGCGAAACCCTTTCTGCAACTGCCTGGGCCGATCCTCAACGTGTCCACAGACGACGATTGAGCTGTCATTTGCAGAGACGCTAGTAGAGAAAGACTGGCGGGTCCATCTTGTTACCTATCCAGCCTGCTGCCAGCTTCCCGTCCGTCCAGTTTCGAGCCAGAGGCCCAGCCGAATCGGATCCCTACTCCTGTTGCATTAGTCGTTTGGTTTCCATATATTACGTCAAGGGCGTCTACTTAGGCTAACACCTCAAAGACATAGAAAGCGGCTTCCCTCCCATTACCTATTTATACCTACCTACCTAATCCTCCAAGACGCCCGTCACCATTTCGACCTCCTTCTTTTCCAACGTAATTCCCGACTTTGTCACCACACAATTCGACACAATGGCCCAAGCAATCAGGAGCGCCCTCCCCGACCGCCTCATGCCTTCCAACGGCGACGAGGAGTTTGCCAAGAGACACCATGGCAAGACTAGATCCCACATGGTCCGTATTGATTCTTTCACTCTGCCATCTATCCAACAAGATGACAGTCCAGGAGGAACTAACACGCCACCAGGCTTTCGAGAACACCTCCACAAGCATTGCCGCTGCCCAGATGCGCAATGCCCTCACAAAGCTTGCCGAGACGGTCAAGGACCCCGACCAGAAGAAGCTCTTCGAGACCGAGATGGACAACTTCTTCTCGCTCTTCCGCCGCTACCTGAACGACAAGGCCAAGGGCAACGAGGTGTACGTATCTTGACATGTCATGTTGCCAGACGCGCTCTTCTCGCAGACAGCTAACTAATTGTTCACAGCAACTGGGACAAGATTGCCCCTCCTGCCCCTCACCAGATCGTCGACTACGAGAGCCTCGCTAACAACAACTCGGTCGACTTCCTCAACAAGCTTGCCGTTCTCAAGCTCAACGGTGGTCTCGGTACCTCCATGGGCTGCGTCGGCCCCAAGTCCGTCATCGAGGTCCGTGATGGCATGTCCTTCCTCGACATGTCCGTCCGCCAGGTTGAGCACCTCAACCGCACCTATGGCTCCAACGTGCCCATCCTCCTCATGAACTCGTTCAACACGGATGACGACACTGCTGCCATCATCAAGAAGTACGAGGGCCACAATGTCGACATCCTCACCTTCAACCAGTCCCGCTACCCCAGAATCTACAAGGACTCCCTCCTCCCCGTCCCCAAGTCCTTTGACTCTCCTCTCCATGACTGGTACCCTCCCGGCCACGGTGACGTTTTCGAGTCTCTCTACAACTCGGGTATCCTCGACAAGCTTATTGAGCGTGGTATCGAGATCATCTTCCTGTCCAACGCCGACAACCTCGGTGCCGTCGTTGACCTCCGCATCCTCCAGCACATGGTGGAGACCGATGCCGAGTACATTATGGAGCTTACCAACAAGACCAAGGCCGACGTCAAGGGTGGTACCATTATCGACTACGAGGGCTCCGTCCGTCTCCTCGAGATCGCCCAGGTCCCCAAGGAGCACGTCAACGAGTTCAAGTCCATCAAGAAGTTCAAGTACTTCAACACCAACAACATCTGGATGAACGTCCAGGCCGTCAAGCGTGTCGTTGAGAACAACGAGCTCGAGCTCGAGATCATTCCCAACGAGAAGACCATCCCCGGCGACAAGAAGGGCGAGTCCGACATCAGCATTGTCCAGCTCGAGACCGCCGTCGGTGCCGCCATCAAGCACTTCAAGGGCGCTCACGGTGTCAACGTACCCCGTCGCCGCTTCTTGCCCGTCAAGACCTGCTCCGACCTGATGCTCGTCAAGTCGGATCTCTACACCGTCAAGCACGGCCAGCTCCAAATGAGCTCGGCCCGCTTCGGTGACGCTCCCCTCATCAAGCTCGGTAACGACTTCAAGAAGGTGTCGGACTTCCAGAAGCGCATCCCCAGCATCCCCAAGATCATTGAGCTTGACCACCTCACCATTACCGGTGCCGTCAACCTCGGCCGTGGCGTCACCCTCAAGGGTACCGTCATTATCGTGGCCACTGAGGGCCAGACCATTGACATTCCTCCCGGATCCATCCTCGAAAACGTTGTTGTCCAGGGTAGCTTGCGCCTCCTTGAGCACTAAACGGTTTTTTGGGGTTCTTGTCGTTTAATTATTAGCACGTGCCTTGTCGCTGTATGGCCTATTTTTGTGGGACGTCATCATGTCTTTTTTGCTGCACGTACATATGATTAATATACCAATGGATATGAATGGGAATTCAAATTACTCTTTTGTAATAAAATCGTCGTCTGTCCATGTAAAGGACGATGGTTTAGAAAAAGGCAAGAAGAGGAAGAAGAGGACGAAGAAGAAGAAGCATGATGGAGATGGGTGATGGCATGATGGGAATGGAGGCTAGCAGTGATTTTGGCGATAGGTACAAATACACAATGCTATTATTGCACACACACACTCTCTGTTTTTCGTTTTTCCTGAATGTGCAAATGTGATGATTTATTCCTTTCCCATCCTATTCAGATGATAACTTCATACTCATACCACACCCAACAATCTACCCTTTATCTTTGCACTCACTTCACTGCCCTCCCCCTCCTTGACTACCATTATTCCCACCACCTCCCTGGCTACTACTATTCCCCCCACCACCACTACCACCACTCCCACTCTTCTTGTTATCGCTCCTCCCCTGGCTATTGCTACTGCTGTTATTGCTGTTATTGTTGTTCATGTTGTTATTGTTGCTGTTGCTGTTGCTAGTATTGTCCCTCTCCATATTCTTGGCACAAACAGGACAATACCAAGTCCCGTTGGGCTCCGACTTTAGCCCTACACAGCTCCAGTGGAACCACTCATACGGACACTCGTCATTGTCGCACGCCACCATATCGCCGAAACTAACGTTTTGACAGAGGCAGTACTTGCGGTCGTCCCCGGCTTCTTCGTCGTCCAGGTCCATGCCATCTTCTTGATCGACATCGAGATCCATGTCGTCGTCGTCCACGTCCTCGTCGTCGTCGTCTGTGAGACCGGGGTTGTTCCGGCGGCGGTTTGAGGAGAGGGAGGGGGAGCGGTGCATTTCTTGGAGTTGATGGTGCGTTGTTGAGGAGCGGGAGCGGTTGTGGCTTGATGAAATACTTTGGGGGTGGGAGGGGTTGGCTAAGGGGCCGCCGGGGTTACGGGATTGGAAGGGACCACCGCTGCCTCCACCAGTGCCGCCGCCGCCGCCGTTGGAGGCGAGGGAGGAGGATGGGCGGTGGCCGTGGCTTGGGTGGTGAGGGTGGTTGAGGTCGTCTGCTCCTCCTTTGTGCGAGAAGGAAGAGTTGGTGTGGTGGTGGGAGGCGGAGCGGGAGTGGGAGCCACCGCCAATGGGGGTGTTGCGGCCTGTGCCGATACGACGGTGGTCGGATTCGGAGCCAGAAAGGTTGGAGTCTGCGTCTGAGAGGTCGCTGTCTCCCGTAGAGTTTGCGCGGGAGGTCGTGTTGGGACTGTTCTTCGCTCCGCTGCCACTGGTACCGGTGCCAGCGCGCTTGAGCACGCGGGAAAGATTGGATTTGTGGGAGGAGCCACCTCCAGCGCCGGAGCCAGAGACGCCGCTGGCGGAAACACCACCGGCTGAGCCACTACCGCTACCGGCAGTGGGCACGCTGCTGCCCTTCTTACGGGAGGCGGCCGAACTACCGGAGGGTACGGACTTGCGGCTGGTGCTGCTTGTAGATCCTTTGCCTATGCCGCGGGGGCCAGCGCTGCCGGCGCGTTGGACGCCGCCAGAGGTTGTGGAGGATTTGGGCGTGCCTGGACCGAGCGAAGAGTGTCGGCCTATGCCACTGGTTTGGAGGCTCAGACCACTGTTGCTGCGGACGGCGCCCTTGCGCACGGCGCCTCCGGGCCCGGCAGAGCTTTCGCGGGCGCGCTGGTTCAGTATTATGGTCGCGGCGGGCGTGGCGGGTGCTGAGGCCGAGTGATGGTGCGAGGCTTGGACGTTGCGGATCTGGTTCGATCGGGCGGCGTTGGAGCCGGTGCCGTTAGCGAGGCCGTTCAGCGCCGAGGATATGGGGTGGTTCCCGTTGACGGGCCGGAGAAGGGTCGGGGTGCTGGTGATGTTGGCGGCGCTGTCGCGGACGAGGGAGGGTAGTTCGTCGGGGTCGGTGAAACCGGGCTCGCCGCGGTCGTAGAGAGACTTGATCTGCTTGTCGAGGGCGCGGACGTGCTTGTCGAAGATATGCTGTAGTTTTCGTGTAAGTTCGAGCTTTTCCTTGGACAGCTGCTCGGCTAGGTCAAAGTTCTTGATGATGGTGGCTCTGTATTCTTCTTCCTTGGGGTTCGGCTGGAAGCTGCCGTTGGCCTTGATGAATTTCTGGATGCGCTCGTCGTTCTTTTCAATTTCCTTAACCAGCTTGTCATATTGGCGGTCCTTCTCGGCAATCTCGTCTTGCATGAAGCGAATCTCCTCGGGGAGGTTCTGGGTGTTGTGTATCCATTCGTCGAGGATCAATGCCGGGTCGAGCTCTGCGGCAGGGGGCATCTTCCTGACAAAGTCGATGGAGAGGTCGTCTCTAGGCATGATGACTGCTGTTAACTCGGCGCCCCGACGAGGCACGCTCTGGGTTCGTGGAAGAAGTCAAGAAGGATGCGCGTGTCATAAGTGAGTGGGATGGATAGGTGGCAATAGGTGTTGGATACCCCGCGATCCAGGCGCGAAGTGGGCACGAAGAAGGTAAGTAGGTAAAGGCTATTAAAGCGTGTCTAGGACAAAAAGGCGCCGAGGAGCACAGGACTAATGTGGAAGAAGAAGAAGAAGAAGAGGGCGACGACTAAAGAAACACATAGCAGAGATGGAACAACGCAGTTGTATTGTGGCCAAGCAAGTATGTAATGGTAGACAACATATGGTTAACATGAGATGGAGTGAAAAAGAATGACAAGTGAAGAGGCGATTGATGATTCGTGAGACCAAAGAAAAAAAAAAAAAATCCGAGCGGGCTTACCTTGCGACGGCAGTGTAGTGTAGTGTAGTGTACGTATCGGTATTGATACCTGTATGGAGACAGGAAGTGGGCGCGCTACCGATGAAGTAACCCCCCCTGTCAACCTGGCTGCTGGGTAACGACGGCTGCTCTGGCAGCTTCCATCCAGCGGAGATATTGGATGTGTAGAGCGCGAGGTCCAATTTCACAAGTCTTGGCCTTTGCTATGTTTGTTTGTCTGTTAAGGATGGATGGGTGAAATGGATAGTTGCTGATGCTTCAGTTGGTGGTTGGTGTAGTGGGGGAAACGGGTTGTGCTTCAGTTCCTTGTCCCGTCGTTCCCGTCGCGTCCTATGCCGGGCAGTGGGTGGGGAGACGAGGAGTGGGTGTAGATATATGTGGCGAGGGAAATGGAAAAGCAAAAAGACAAAAAGCAACAGAGTAGCAGGTAGTTGAATGACTCCAAGATGTAAGAGGAGAAAGGGAGAATAATGGAAGGACTGAAGGAGTTGAGTTTTGGCGTTGGCACACAACTTGGGTAAGTAGGTAACCACCTAGCAAGGCAAGGCTGGAATGGGAATGAATGAATGAATGAATGACCTGAATGCGTGTGTGGACTGCCCTGTTTCTTTGTTACCGGTGGTAGGTAGAGGTAAGGTAAGGTAAGTACTGTAGCCGCGTCAAACCTGTTGGATGTACATAGGTAGGCAGAGGCAGGGCACTGCACTCATGAGGTTCACAGTTCACAGTTCCTGGCGGTTGGCGGCCTTGCGGACCTGGAGGGATCACACCCACTGCAGTGGAAAAAGAACAAGGTACGTACCCTCAGTTCGTAGTTGTGACAACCAATCATGACTGCAATTCCGTCACCCACAAAACGCAACCCATGATGAGCTAACGATGTCTGGTTAGCCCATTTTGCAGGCGCAAGATCGCCACGCAAAGCAGGTGCGACAAATGCACAAAAAAAAAACGCCAGAAGAAGCACTGACACTTGCTGACAGCTCGGGACTCGGATTCCAAAGACTCCCCTCTCACACAGTCACACTGGACTGATCAGGCCGGGGTTAGTAGTGTAGTTTCTATCGAGGGACGGGGAGGGGTACGTACCAGGGGTCCACGAACCACGACTCCGTTCAGTCTTCTTGTCAAGATGGAATTCGAGATCCACGACACCGGCCGGACAGACAGGCCACAACCGCGGCATTGATTGATTGACCTCGACACGCTCTCAAAGGAAGGAACATTCAAAACACCCAACAGCGTTACAAACCAAAACCAAAGGTTACTTTCCACAGGTTGCTTCTGCGTCATTCGATCCCTCCCACATCACATCTTCCATACGCACATATCGACATACATCACCACACCTCAGTAGCATCACAGGTCTGCAGAGTTAGGTAGAGAGAGAGGCACAACAGGCGTCACCCCCAACCCATCATCTCTCGCCTCAACTCTCATTACAGACTACAGGACCTAGTATTTTACAATCACACTCACAGACCTGGCAAACACCACACACATTCTTTTACATTACGGCTTCTCACGGCATTCATAGAAGACGGCGACATCATGGACACCTTACAGTCGCTACAATGGAGGCCGCCAAAACCAAACTACCTGCCTCACGACATCGACGTCGATGAGCCCATCGTCGACGTCTACAAGCCCCCGATCCCCATGGACAAGGCCACCGACCGGGAAAACGCAGACTACTACGCCCACATGAAGCGCATGGCGCACGAATACAACATCACCCGCCCCAAGGGATACACGGTCTCGTACCACTTCAACCCCGACATGGAGCCTCACCACTTCGGCCTGACCCATCCCATGAAGCCCTTCCGCCTGACCCTCACCAAGAGCCTCGTCACCGCCTACGGCATGAACTTTGCCATGGACAACTACAACACCCGGATAGCCACGTACGAAGAGCTCAACTCGTTCCACACCAGCGACTATCTCGACTACCTGCACATGGCCCCGCCCGAGGAGATGCCCCGCGACATCGACAACCCCGACAAGGAAGTCAAGTTCAACCTCGGCGGCTCCGACTGTCCCCTCTTCCACGGCCTCTACGACTACTGTTCCATGTCGGCCGGCAGCTCCCTGGACGCCGCCCGCAAAATCTGCAACAAGCAGTCCGACATTGCCATTGCCTGGGGCGGCGGCCTTCACCACGCCAAAAAGTCCGAGGCCTCGGGCTTCTGCTACATCAACGACATTGTCATTGCCATCCTCCAGCTTCTGCGCTGCTATCCACGCGTGCTGTATATCGACATTGACGTCCATCACGGCGACGGCGTCGAGGAGGCCTTCCACAGCACAGACCGTGTCTTGACCTGTTCCTTCCACAAGTTCGCCCCCGAGGTCTTCTTCCCTGGCACCGGCGGTCTTGACGACAACGGTCCCAAGTCCGAGCACAATCCGGGTGCTCACCACGCCATCAATGTGCCCCTCAACGACGGCATTACAGACGAGCAGTATGGCCATCTCTTCCAGTCCGTCATTGGCAAGATCAACGAAAAGTTCCGTCCTTCGGTCATCGCCCTTCAGTGTGGTGCCGACTCGCTCGCCGGCGACCGCCTGGGTAGGTTTAACCTGCAAGTCCAGGGTCACGGTGCCTGCGCAAAGTTTTGCAAAACTTTTGGCATTCCCATGATCATGTTCGGCGGCGGTGGCTACACTCCTCGCAATGTCGCCCGCGCATGGGCCTACGAGACATCAGTGGCCATCGACGTTGACGAAAAGATCAACAAGATTATTCCCGAGCACACTCCCTGGCGGAAGCACTTTGTCCAGGAGGAGCTCTTCCCCTCGCTAGAGCAGATCCTGGGTGAACCGCGTGCGAATCGGAACTCGCAGAAGCGCCTACAGGAAATCATTCAGCACGTGCACGAGCAGTTGCGCTTCGTCAACGCCGCCCCCAGCGTGCAGCAGCAGGTGATCCCGCCAGACTTGGGCGGCATCCGGGACGATGTCGAGGACCGCCTCAAAGAGGAAAGCGAGGAGCGGGATGAAGGGCTCAGACGGGACAGGGAGGAAGGTTTGGGTATCAGTGGCGAGTTTTAGTGCAATTTACGCGGCGGCGGACGTTCCGACTTTGATCCCGACTCTGAAGCTCCCAATGATGTTCCTGATGATCCCCCACCATATCAAGAAACCACAACGGCCTCCCCCAATCCGAATAACGCTCCAGCATCAGCAGCATCCTCGACACCACCGCTACGGCCTCCTCCCGGTTTCGCCCAAGGCCTCACAGCACCCTCGTCGACAGCAGCCTCGTCGACAGCACCCCCGCATCGGCCTGTCCCGTGGTGGCAAAAGGTGGACGCCCAAGATTTTGAACAAAATCCCGACCGAGCAATATTCGCTGCCCTCGAAGAAGTATGTGAAAGGAGAAACGGAGGGTTGATAACCGGAAAACAATTTGTCGATGAATGCACTCGGTTAAATCGCATTCGCACTGTTCTGAAAACTGGTCGGATTTCGGAAGCGAGCGGCCCGATGACTCCAGAAGAATCTCAATCCGCGCAGAAACTCTTAGAGTGGTGGAATAACTTTGCAGTCTTAGCAAAGGCCAAACAACACGCAAAAGAGCTACAAGATCTGCGGAAAGGAGGGACAGCGCGCCCGACACCAGACACGGCACCGCCTCCCAGGTTCTGGGATCAAGTAAACCCCCTGGATTTTGAGAAAGACCCCGACCGTGCACTGACCCTTATCCTCGGCGAATTGCGCAAACAAAGGGAGCAAGGGCAGCTGACCCAGGAAGACCTGGCCGGAACTCACGCCGAGGTGAAACGCATTCGGATGGTTTTGAGAACCGGTCGCATTTCGGAATATATTGGCCCCATGACAGCAGAGGAGTCCATGCAGGTGCAGACAGCTTTAGACGATTGGAAACAGTTGGCAGCCTATGCAGAGAGCCTCCAGCAGAATTTGCAGAAAGCACAGAAAAGGACTCAGGAAGCTGGGAAAGCTGCGCAGAGTGCGGCACCTGAGAGCCCACGTGGAAGAGCCGAGAGTACTGTGGATTTGGAAAAGACCCCGGAAGCTGTGGAAGAAGAGGATGAGGAAGTGAATGAGTGGGTAGGGAGACAGCAGCACTTCCGGCAGTATATGCGTCAACGTGCGGCACTTTTGAACCTCGATAATAGTTCATCAATGCAGTATCCCATCCGGGTGCACGCCCAGTTACTATAGGATTGGTTTCATGGACAGGTGAAAATGCAAACTGATTTGGAGGCTTTGCAAAGGAACTACAGGGCTGTGGTGGCAGCTTTACGACAGACGGGGGTAGATGTGGCGGTGCAGGAGTGGAAGAAGGAAAACGATAAAGGGGCAGTTGAGCAGCGTACCGAAGACCAGCAGTTCACAGAATGGGTTGAAAGACTCGGTGGTAGTTTACCAGCGAAGGTGATTGAGGGGAATGTTCATGTGATGGAGGTGGATCCCAAGAAAGCAGAGGATTTTTTACAGGGACAGGTGGATCTGGAAAATTCCATAATGGTATTGAAAAGAGAATACAAAGCTACGACGGCATATTTACGAATGAGGGGGGTAGATGTGATGGCGCAGGAGGTGAAGAATGAAGACGAGGAGGAGGACGGAGAGAAGAGCAAAAAGAAGAGGAGGTCTAAAAGGAAGCCCAAAAAGAAGAAGAAGAAGACGACCGACGGGAATGCGCAGGAGTATCTAGACGTTGAGCAGATTAGAAATCTTGAGGATGGACAAGATGACAAGAAGGATGAACAGGACGATGACAACAAAAAGGATGAGCAAGACGACACCGACGAGAAGGATGAAGACGGACAGGCGAACGTGGATGAAAAGGATAAGGACGAGATAGATTCAGAGGAAAACAGCGACGAGTATAACACGGCCGCCGAAGAACAATCGCCGCCGTCAAAGAGGAGCAAGAACAATAACGCCAAGAGAAAGAGGAGGAAGGAAAGGAAGCAAAAGGCAGAGCAGGCGGCGAAGGAGAAGGCAGAGCGGGAAGCATGGGAGAAAAAGAAGCAAGAGGCGAAGGAGAGAAAGGAGCAACAAGCGAGGGAAAAAGAGGAGAGAGAGGCGAGAGAGAGGGAGGAGCAAAAGAAGAGGGAAGAGGATGCTCAGAAAGCGGCGAGGGAAAAGGAAGCCAGGGAAAAGGAAGCCAGGGAAAAGGCAGCGAAAGAGAAAGAAGCCAGAGAAAAAGAAGCCAGAGAAAAAGAAGCCAGAGAAAAAGAAGCCAGAGAAAAGGAAGCCAGAGAAAAAGCAGCCAGAGAAAAAGCAGCCAGGGAAAAAGCAGCCAGAGAGAAAGAAGCCAGAGAAAAAGAAGCCAGGGAAAAAGCGGCAAGAGAAAAAGCGGCAAGAGAAAAGGAAGAGAAAGCTACGAAGGAAAAAGCGGCGAGAGAAAAAGAAGCCAGGGAAGAGGAAGCCAGAGAAAAGGCGGCAAAGGAAAGGGAAGAGAAAGTGGTGAGGGGGAAGGAGGCCCAGAAAGTGAGGGAACAGCATGTACAGGAGGCGAGGGAGCGGAAGAAGCTGGACGAGGTAATCGTAGTCGAGGAGGTGAACGAGGACGACGTTGAACAAAAAGACGAGGTGAAGGAAGAGGCTGACAAAAATCCAATGCCATCTCAGGGACCGATGCCGTCGCAACGACAGATGCCGGGCCCGGGACCGATGCTAGGGCAGCAAAATCCACCTCCGCTGGGACTGGAACCGATACCACAGCAGGGACAGATTCCGTGGGAAGGACACATGTGGTGGCAGAGAAAGATACCAAGCCAGATGCCGCAACAGACACAGGTTCCTTGGCAGTGGCAGATGTCGCAGCAGACACAGGTTCCTTGGCAGATGCAGATGCCATTGCAGGGACAGATGCCATACCAGAACCCTATGCCACCACAAAATCCCATGGCACACCAGAAATCCATCCCAGAACAGAATCCCATCCCACACCAGAACCTCATCCCATACCAGAATCCCTCGCCGATGCCACCACAGACTCCGATGCCACCACAGACTCCGATGCCACACCAGAATCCGATGCCTCACCAAAATTCGATGCCTCACCCGAATCGTATCCTACACCAGAATTCCTGGCCGATGCCACCACAGAATCCGATGTCTCACCAAGAATCGATGCCACAAGGGCAGATGCCGTCGCAAGAGCAAATGCCAGCAGAGCCACGCGTATTCCCGCCGCCGCCCGTGCTAAATATTGTACCCAACTTGGTCGAACTCACCGCGGAACAACTAGAGATCCACGCCCGTCTCTTGGTCCGCACCGGTTTCTTCTGGATGCACTCTGCGCTCTCAGATGATAACAACAGCACTGCCAACTTGTCTGAGCACTCGAAGCAGCAAGTCGTCGCCAGGTTCAAGGCGCTCGTCTTGCAGCTCATGAACGACCTGACCCTCCCCCCTCCTCCTCAACAACAAAAGCAACAGCAACAACAACAACAACCGGAGCGAAAGTAGCACTTGCCTCAGGTTTCCAAGGAGGAGGAGGCTCGTCGACCGTGGAGGAGTGAGTCGTTTCCTTCTTACTTTCTGGACAGGGATTGGAACGTTACTTGGCCAGATGGAGACAAGCCCCAGACTCGAGAGACGCAATGGACGCAGCAAGGAGAAGAAGAAGAACGCCCGACTGTACGGTTTTACCGACCAGTGGCTAAGGAGGATAATAATAAGCTGGACCGGACGTGATAAGAAGGGAATTGGGATTGGTTTTTTTTTTTGTTGTTTGGGGATTTATATAGTATTTGTTTGCAACGAACTTGGGAAGCGTAAACAGAGTTGATTCTTGACCAGCGGTTATGAGTCTGATCGTGTAGGTTTCGTTGGGATCGTATTGTCAGGTTAGGTTAGGTTAAGTAGTAAGGACAGTTGAATAAATGGTCAGCCTGGACTACCTACCTATGTCATCCAAGAAAAGCACAAATAAACTCTCTTTCTACATGGAATAACCACGACGTGAAGCGTAATTTGGCGAAGAAAAAGACTAACACGTGTGGGTGATGGTAAAAAGGAAAACAACTTCAGTTTCCCTTCCGCCACTTCCTCTCCTGAATTACCCAGGAAAGAACTGAAGTGTCAACAACACCACCACCACCACTATCACCACCATCATCACCTACTAGAAATCAGGCACCTAATACAAGAACCTCTAGAATAGAATTATAAGTACCTAGGTAAGTCCTACAAAATGAAAATTAGTAGTACAAAGTCATGTTATTATAAGCAAGCAAGCAAGCCTTGAAGAGCGCCCGCCGGGCTTCCGTTAAGTGGAAACCCCCCCCCCCCTAGGTGCCCAGAAACATTTACTAGGTGTACTTACTTAATACCGCGAGAAAGACTGTCAAACTAGGTACCCAAGTATATAAACTTTATGGCTCACACAAAAAAGGTGTTGTAGAACTTTATCTACTACCTACCTAGGTAGACTACCTAGGTAGTACGTATAATATCTCGCGAGCAGTGAAACTTTATAAATACCTACCTTGCGTAGGGATAGAAAGCGTAATAGATGTCACAGGGCAAATGCTGCGACATTGTTGTCCTAGCCTACATAGTAATACATTCCGATGTTTGTTAGCAAGCGGACATCGTCCTCCCTTTTGTAGGCTAGGTTTTAGCTCGGTGGCTAAAATGCATTACCGCTCCATTCCAATATAACATTTTCAAACTCTACTATATTTCTTTCCAATTTTATCTTGTGCGTTTTTTATTTATTTCTGGTCTATTAGGTCTTGGTAGATGCTTTTGATTGCTTTAGTAGATAGCTACCTAGGTAGGTAGGTAGGTAGGTAGGTAGGTAGGTAGGTAGGTAGGCCAAATTTCACCTATAATAAGAACAGATTTATGGATGGAACGGAAACAATATACCTACCTCTACAGTAGGTACTTTGGTAGGTAGGCAAGAAACGAAGTGACCTTCCGTCAATGTCCCCCTGACGAACTTCAGACACAAGCTGCATCGCACTGTAACATATCTCGAAGACAACAAACAATACAAACAGACACTAACTAGTATGAGGCGGTGGAATAAGAATAAGAAAATGTGGTATATAGGTAGGTAAGTATAAAAGAAGTTGAGTATCTCAAAACAAAACATGCCGACAGATCGTCTTATAATTGGATAAAATAGAACAAAATAGAACAGAAGAAAAAAAAAAATAGCCTATCACGACGCTTCCTCCTCGCTATATCCAAGATATCAAACAGCAACAGCAACATCCATCCATCCTCCTACCCGTCCAACATCCTCACCCCCCTCACCTAATCCCTAAACTCAGATACCCACCCCCAAGACAAAAACTAATGCCCATACTCCAAATGCGGCACAATCACTGGCCCATACTTGGTCGTGGCCGTAAACGCCCCATCGCCCTGCACCACAAAATCCACCGCCAGACTGAGTTTATTCAGTCCACTGCCGTTAGACCCTCCACTATGCACACTCGCCGCATACCCAGTTTGTTGTCCCCCCATGCCCATCCCCATATTGACCCCCGCATCCGGGTCATAAGCCACAATCGCAACGTAATTCCTCCGCGCCATGAGTTTCTTGTACTCCCTTGCTGCGCCGCTCGCATCGGTATGGAAGATCTCCATCATGTCTTCCTTGGTGTCGGAGACTTCGTGGGTGGATTTGTGCCCGTTTAGAGGCACGTAGAGTAGTTTGTTGGAGTTGGAGCCGGAGTGGAGGGCCTTGAGTAGATAAGAAGAGCACGGGGCGGCGACGATGGGGGAAGTGATGAGTTGGTACATGGTTTTGTGGTCGGAGGGGTGTGAGGGGTCGTGAAGGAGGCCGGCGCCGGCGGAGTTGACGTCTGTTTCATTCATGTTAGTTATCAAGTGCATGACATGGGAGGGGGAGGGAAATAGAAAAGAATACATACCACCAGACAAAAACGTCATCCTGATCCCCTTCTGCTGCGCAATCCCCTGTAGCGTTCGAATCAAATACGTCCTCTCCAGATCCTTGCTCTCATGCGTCCACAAGTCTTTCAGCTCCTCCGCGATGTCGATCTCGCCAAACTGATTCAGCACATTACCCATCAGTCCGCTCTTGCCCACCGCCCTCTTTACTTCCTTGAATCCATGCGCCACAACCTCCTTTCCTCCCACCACACCGGCCACCGAGCTCGTCACTTTACCCAGCAAGTTATATGTCGTGTTAACCGCCTTCTTGCCCGTCGCAAACGTATTCGCCAGCGTCTCGACGGTTTCCAACCGTGGGTAGACCACGGGCACAGATAACATCCAGATACAATGCTGCACGCTAGGCGGTAACATGGCCACCTTGGGGAATAGACCTTGGTACGTGGGACCAGCCATCACGCGCGTCTGCGTGCGTTCAGAGCGGCAGTCAGGTCCTACCACCACGACGGCAGGACCGAGGTATTTGACGAAATGCCAGCCGGCGCCGGTGATGGTGAAGAGGTCCATATCCGAGCTGACATTGCGCAGCATTTCGACGGTGGTGTGGTGCTGGAATAGGAGGTACATATCAATCGCAATCCGCCCGATATTCTTGAAAATCGCCGATGACTGCATGTACTCCGGGTAGGAACCAAACCCATCAAAGATATCGTGATCATCGATCTGCAAGACATGCGGAATCTGCGCAAACGCCTCGCGCATAAACGGCTGATCAAAGTGGCTCGTGTAGTAGTGGAAGTAAGCATGCGTGACATCCTCTTCGTGTCTTGCCGTCCAGGGGACATTTTTGCGGTTCTCTCTCCCGGCGATAGCAAGCCATTGCTTGAGGATAGGTACCTCGCGCCAGAGCCGATCACCATAAATCTGGTCGCCCAGACCCAGCTGGACATGAAAGCCGCCGCACTCGACGTTCTTCTGCAGGATATCCTTCCACATGAATCCCACGCCGCCCAGCTTTGCGCGCTCGTTCTGGTTCGTCGACGGAGCAAAGTCATTACCCGAATGCGCAATCATCCGCCACCCGGTCTCATACCGCCCTGCAACGATGAACTCGTAACGCGTGCACCCCAAGTGCGAGGTGACGGCGTAGGTCCAGCGCTCGGTGCCGTGCTCGGACATTTGCAAGTCCATGTCGTACTTGTAAAACACCCAGCGCTGGTGCGTCCATATGTTATGCGGGATCAGCTGGCGCGGGTTCGGGGAGAGGTCGACGCTGAGGTGGATGTGGATGGTGGGCGGTTGGGGCGCGTCCGTCACGATCAGGATGCTACCGTGCCAGACGCCATTCTCCAAGTCCATGTTGACGTAGCGCAGGTAGGGGCCAAAGTAGACGCCGTTGGTGGGCATGATTTTGTACATGTCTACGCCGGCGCTGGGGGGTGGGCCAGTGAAGCCGGAGGGTGCGGCGGAGGCGACGGTCATGATGCTCTCGGCATAGCCGGGGGTCTGGGGGTGGAACATGGGAGAAGCCAAGCCGGTCTTGCCCCCGAGAAGAGGCGAGGCAAGAGGGTTGCCGTAGGTTGACGCCGTGGGAGACAAGGGCGCCGCCTCGTGGTTGATGGGGTTGGGGCCCTTGGGGAACTCCCACTGCGTGGCTTGTGTGGCCAAGTGGATGTAATAATATTGACCCGAGTTTTGATCAAGATGGGCAATCCAGCCCTCCGGCAACGGCGGCGGTGCCTGGGTGGAAGCCATGAGAGACGGCGTGTGTTGCAGGGCCGGATGTCCGACATTGTGGGCAACCTGAGCCGGGTGCTGGGGCTCATTGGCGAAGGCCGGGTGTCCGGGATGCTGTTGTGCTGGAGTTTGAGAAGCAGCCACGGCAACGGGCTTGGGCTTGTGGATGGATGAAGCCGGAGCCGGAGAGGCAGTATTAACTGGCCGGCTACTAGTGCCAGATGCAGTTGTTGCTGGACGAGATGTTGGATTCGGAGTGGCGTTATTGTAGTTGCTGTTGTTGTTGCTGCTGTTGTTGTTGGTGGTGGTGGCAGTGGCCGGATGTGTCTGGGCCGGCCGTTGTTTCTCGGCTGGGTAGTTCGAAGAAGCATTCGGAGTGACACTGCTATAGGCCGGCGGAGGAGTAGAAGCCTGCATGCGTTGGAAGTCCTGCTCCAGAACGCTCACTTGGAGGCTAGATCCAGCCGGCGCATTGCTCACAGGCTCGGGGTTCTTGGGAAGGTTGAAGCTATTCTGCTGTTGGGGCTGGGGCCTCGCTGGCTGAGGATTCTGAGCGACGGCATCGCCTTGGTAGACGGTAGGGGGCCCGAACGGTTGCTGGTCCGGAGTCTCGGTCGGAGTCCAAGGCCGAGGTGGTTGCGCCTGGGCTTGCGTTTGCTGCTGCTGGGACTGAGCGAGCGCGGGATGCTGGCTATGCTGTTGTGGTTGAGATGGAGGTCTCTGTCCACCATATTGCGCCAGACGCGACTGGGCCGCCGCACTTTGCGCAGTTTGTGCCTGGAGACTCGTGAGGGTTGCGGTCCCCGAAATGCCAGCAGCGGCATAGCGAGCCTCGATTCCGCCTCCTGGAACCACACCCGGCTCAACAATGGGCGTCTCGGGAGGAGGAGGCGACCCACGGCTGGCCCGCGTGGTCGAAGTGGAAGCCGTTGAAGAGATACGGGCAATGCTGGGCTCCGAGTTCATGCGAACGTTGCCACCTCCGGGAGGAGGGTAGTAAGGCTTTTGCTGATAGGCATTGGAGATTCTCTGCGCAGGATGAACAGGCTGCGGGGCTGGCTGCTGGGGAGGCCGACCCAAGGGCTTCGCAAACAGGTCATCCCCATTGGGACTATCGGGACTCTGTAGAGGCTTGGGGACAGCTCCGCGTCTGTCGGCCAACCCTGGCTTCTTCTCAATGGGACTTATGTTCAACCGTGGAGTGGTATCGTTGTGTAGCTGGGGGCTCGAGGAGACCGGAGGGGGGCTATAGATGCGCCCAGTGCTGGAGGCGGGAGAAGGCCTGCGCACGTCATCGACGGGGTATGGGGCTCGGGCTGGCTTGGAGGCCTGTGTAGGTCGAGAGAGGTCGTCGTCCGGGTACGGGAGAGGGGCGGCCGAACTCGAAGCTCCGGGCGGGAGAGGGAAGGATGGCAGCGGAGGCAGGCCCGGGAGGCCGGGTAAAGGGGCGACGGACGGCTTGGAAGCTGAGGCTGACGCGGCCGACGATGTTGGCGGGGCGGGGTACTTGTAGCGGTTCTCAGATGCCTTGTCGGCGGCACCGGGCGGTTTCGGGCTCATGGGCTTGAAGATTCTCAGAGGTTCAACGGTGGGACTATCGCAATCCTCATCCGAAGGGCGAGGCCTGCTGATGAAGAGTTCCTCATCAGGAACACCGCGGGATCGAGACATGTTGACGGATGGATATATCTGGCAAGGAGTGGTGGTTATTTTTGGGAGAGCGGCTATGCGCAACAACGGACTGGCGTTGTTTCGGAGTGTGTCGAAGGATTCGGGTAGACAAACGGTCTCTTGTCACTCTTGATCGAGCGTGGATTATTTCCGGATATGCGTTTGGAGTTCTCGAAGGGGTTCGTGATTACCCCTCCTTGGTGTTGAAGATGGTGATGATCGGAAAAAGAAAACTGAGACCGAAGAAGAAGATCAACACAGTAACAACGACAACCTCTTGCGCTCAACCTGTCACAACCGAGTCGCTTTTCCAACTGAAGCAAGCCAAACCAAGACAAAAAAGTGACTTGAAGATGGACTTTTTGAAACAAAAGCGTCGTGTATCAGAAAAAAAAAGAAGGGCCAGACCGGGAACAAGGTGATCAATATGCGGCCATATGTGCAGGCCACACTACACTAGGTGACTGGCACATGGGCGGCGCCAGGCACTTCCCTTTGCTTGATGGAGAAACAGACCAGGGGCAAAGGGTCACCTAGACTGAGGGAAAGTCAGGCTTCAACCCAGTTGGTTGAGGGCGGCGTGGGCGGCAGTCGGGCTCGCTTGTCGTGTATAAAGTGCTTGACGAGGGAGTTGGGCATCCCATTGGGGCAACAAGACAAGCTGTGATTGGCCTCGGATGGCCTCCCATGGCAGCGCTTATGAGTCTGGAGATGGGGGCTTGATTGGACGAGAACGGTTGCAAGCGCCCACCAAGCTCACCCTGTCAGGATCCTCTCGGGCTGTTCATGCTCAGGCCTCGTCAAAGAGGTTTCTGTCACAGGCGTCAGAGGACTCCGACCATTTGCTGGTGAACCCATGATGCAATCTCGTGAGACCCATCTGTCTTTGAGTTGATAGAAGAACAACACGCGTCTTGTGGTATCCTGGGGGAGATGAGCTGTGGATGAAGAAGTCCCCCCGCAGTTTGTTTTTTGATCACTGATTAGATGGCGGGGCACCCCGGGCTGTCCTGGTCATAGCGCCTAAACAATGGGCCAGGGGCAGGGGAGTTGTTATAGTGTAGGTACTCTCTTCACTCTCTTCTCCGTTCCAACAAGAGATAATTTGGCGTTTCATTGTTTCTGAAAGAGAACAAGTTGTATGTACATGATGTTTGTACTGGGTTAGGTTCACATTGGATGCCGGTGCATGTGACGACTGTGATGAGTGCTACAGTTGCTTCCACCGACTTGAGCTGAAGCCCCAAGATGCTCCTCAAATTACTTGTCAATTTTCATCTGGCATCTGGTGAAGATGATTTCTGATGTACCCTTCAAGCAGTCAACTTGTCAACTTGCAATATTTGAGACAATCCATCGATGCCGTCTCATCACCTTCAGTTCCTTTTTTCACCTGCTGTGTTCCAAAACATGAACTCGGCTCAGCCAACGGGGAGCGGGGCCGGCCGGGAAGTCCCACTCTGGTTCCACCCAGTTTCCATTTTGCTTGCGCCATTCCTGCAGCCGCAGCTTCGTTCCCGTTCCCCGTCTGCAGTGTCTGGCCAAGTCCAAGTCCAGGCTTCACAAGCACAAAGCACAAAGAACACCAAAACACCGAATTCGGGATCGTGATACCTCTATTTATCAAAATTCAACCCGGCCGTTCTCGACTCTTAAAGTTGCCCATTCTTGAGCTGCCAAATCCTTCACATACACTGGTCGACGAGAATATGTTTTCGAATCCAAGCAAACAGGTTTCTTCTTCTTGGATGAACACATACGCAGCAGACCAGAGTTCCTGCAGTGGTGAGTTGCGGTGCATGTGCAATGGTGGCTCGAATGACATGCCCAGACGGTAGGCATGGCCACGGCCTGGATTTCCCAGCGGGGTTGTTGGACGCTACACTGGATTCGAGCAATCACCTGACGTACGTCCAACAACATGTCCAGGGCATTATGCTGCATGACTTCAATTTCTCCCGAACAGACATTTACACTGCTTATTCAAAATACCAACGATCAGGCAGTACACATGTACAAACCCCAGATTCCTGTCCTCCACGAAAAGGGATTTGTCAATTGACTTTCACTTACAGTCTTTTGTTTGGTTCGTGAGAAGAGAGGCTGGTTGGTAGGTGGTGAGTGAGAGCTGAGGAGACGTCAAGTGACCGAACAAGACGGCAAGGTCGAGTTCCATTGTAGGTATGCGTGTACTTATGTGTCAAAGGATCTTGATTCTCTCAACCACAGCCACCCTGTTGAACATGATCTAGTTTCCTGTTTCGCTTCCAGTTTTGCTCTGCTTCAATTCCATCGATATCTCCTACATCTTGACCTCTCTCTATATTTCTCAAGATAAGGTAGGTAGGAAATAGCTTCCTTTTCTGTCTGGCCTATCTCCCACCCGCGGACATCCTGCAACCTCAACGACGTCACTTCTTGTCCTATTCGGCCGCGATCAACGCCGAGCTAGGCCGGTGCCGGCCTTTAAGTTTTCAAAAACATCATCTTCCCCTCCTCAAGTTCTGGGTTACCCTCGTCTTTTCATCACTCGTCCTCTTCCTCTCCTACTTCATCGTGGCCGTGTACAAGGGAACCGTGAGACCCTCGAGCCCTCCAGCTCCACCGTCTCTCTTCCTCTGTTCCCTTCTACCGTCTTCGTCATGTCTCTAAACCGTGTCTCCTCGTTGGAGACCTTTGCTCCCCTCCTCATAGAGAACCGATCCAGGCGAAGCTCGGATGCCTCGACTCGAGCTCGCAAAATCAGCTTCAACCCTCTCCCGTCATCATGGGATCCTCCAGCTTTGGAACAGATCCAGGCCGTAGGTGCCTTTGAAGTCCCCAGGTGGAAGAGAACACGTACGTCATTTTCAACCCCCAACAGTGTATTCAACCATGTGATACTATACTGACCAAATATATGTCTCTTCTTCTCCTCCATATAGTCCAAGTCGTAGTCGCCGTCATATACTGCCTCTTTGCCGCCGGAATCGTTTTTGGCTATGCCGCCATCAAGCCCGTCCTAAAACGAGAGGGTGCCTACCGAGACGTCTGCCGCGTCGACCCCAACGACGAGGACGCCATCGGCGAGGACACATGCGTTGAGATCCACCTAAACTTCATGTTCACCGCGGCCGCCGTCGCCACCAACGTTGCTGCCCTTCCCATTGGCGCCATCCTCGATCGATATGGTCCCCGTGTCTGCGGCCTGCTGGGAGCCTTGTGCCTCGCCATCGGTGCCCTATGCATGTCCTTCGAGAACCAACTACCCTTTGACGGCCTGCTCATCGGATACCTCTTCCTGGCCCTCGGTGGACCCTTCACCTATATCTCGTCCTTCCAGCTATCCAACGCTTTCCCCAAGAACTCTGGCCTGATTCTCGCCCTCTTGACGGGCGCCTTCGACGCTTCCAGCGCTCTGTTTCTAGTATACCGCATCATCTACGAACAGACCAACGAAACCTTTGGCCACCAGAGTTTCTTCCTCGCCTACCTGGTCGTCCCCGCCGCCATCGCCGTCGTTCAACTCGTCCTGATGCCGGCACAATCCTACAAGACCGTCGGTGAACTAGTGGAGGAAATTGAGGAGCCCATCCCCGCCGACATGGAACCCTACGACGACCAGATCGACGAGGAGACTGCCTTGCTTCACGAAGAGGAGAGACAGCATCGCGCTGAGGTGGTCTCAGGTATCCAGGAGTTGCTCGGAACCACCAAGGCGGACAAGCAGGCCAGGAAGGAAGAGCGCAAAAATGAGATTTCGGGCGTGTGGGGTGTCATGCATGCTTATACCGCCTGGGAGCAGATCAAGTCACCTTGGTTTCTTCTTATTTGCTTGTTCACCGGTACGTTTTTGTTTCCTCCCCCCTCATCTCATCTGATTTCCCTACTAATCGAGTTACACAAAGTCATCCAAATGACCCGCATCAACTACTTCGTCGCCACCATCCGCGTGCAATACACCTACCTCCTCTCTTCCCCTGCCCTCGCCGAGCGCGTAAACGACTTTTTCGACCTCGCCCTCCCTCTCGGCGGCATCTTATCCATCCCCTTCATCGGCGCCATCCTCGACCGCACCTCCACCCTGACCGTGTTGGTAACCCTCGTCGCAACCGCCACCACTATCGGCATCTTGGGAATCATCCCCCACTCGCTGCTCGCCGCTTACGCCAACGTCTGCCTCTTTGTCCTGTACCGTCCCTTCTACTACACCGCCGTATCCGACTACAGCGCCAAAGTCTTTGGGTTTAGGACCTTTGGCAAAGTGTACGGGACCATTATTTGTCTTGCTGGTCTGTTTAATTTCAGTCAGTCCGGTCTGGATTACCTCTTGCATGAGACTTTTAACGGGGATCCGGTCCCCGTCAATGTCGGGCTGATGGCCGCGGGACTGTTGATTGGTGTGGTGATGGTCATGTTTGTCGGGGTGCAGTCGAGGGGGATCAAGAGGAAGTTGTTGGAGGAGGAGGCGAGAGGGGCGTTTGCTTATGGGGGGAATGGGACGGGTACGACGAGTACGAGGGAGTGGAGTGCGAACTGAACTGGACTGAACTGGACTGCTCTCGTCCTATACCCAAAAGGGAGAAACAGGAAGGGAAAAAAAAATGCAGAGAAGATGGCGTCTCTCAATGAATGGAAGAATGAAGACTTCAATCAAGTCAATTTGACAAGGGCTGGAAAAAAAAAAAAAAAAAAAAACCAAGAAAAGAAGGATGGACGACGAAATGAAAGCAGTTTTCTAACTGCACATGGTATGTTTATGACGAACGAACAACGGCCCGCAAGAAAAAAGGTGGATTCGAAGGGAGGAAACTTAAGGTATGGGAACGGAAATATGCATGCCCGGATATGTGTTGTGTTACGGCTTACATGGTTTCTTTTGCATGATATTAGATACACAGCTAGCCAGTCAGCCGGGCGCTTTGGGAAAACGGAGTTTATGCTCTTTTTCATTTCTTTTCTTTTGTCTTTTTCCCTTTCTCTGTGCATTTGGTAGCTACATAGCATTCAAGGCATTTGTTTCTATAATATACCTCTTTTTTTTTTATCAGCTCATCTTTCAAGCAAAGAATGATAATCGAAAACTTAATAGTTAGGGGGAGGGGTGTTTACTTGATTGGTCGGTGTTCAAGTGTTGCTGAAGGGTTTCTGGAGGGTTGCCAAAGTGTTGTTGAAGTATGACTGAAGTATTATTATAGTGTTGCTAAAGTCAGAGGTGTTTCTGAAGGGTTTGTATAGCATTGATGAAGTGTTGTCGAAGTATCAAAGTGATGAAGTATTGCCGAAGTGTTGGTAAAGTGTTGCTACACAATTACCAGAGTTACCAAACTGTTGCTGAACTATTACTAAACTGTTTCTAAACTGTTGCTCAACTGTTCCTCAACTGTTCCTCAACTGTTCTCAATTAGTGTTTCTGAACTGTTTCTAAAGTGTTGCTGCACTGTTTCTAAAGTGTTGCTGCACTGTTACCAAAGAGTTGCCAAAGAGTTACCAAACTGTTGCTCAACTGTTTGCTCAAAGTGTTGTGCTCCTAGAATCTAGCAAAGCAAAAAGGGGGTTAAAACGATGAAAATGAAGATTGGATAGATGGATAAAAGACTGACTCGATGTAACATCGATTACTACTAGTGATCCCAACAGCAGCAGCAGCAGCAGCATCACGGTTGTGAGTAGTAGTAGCATCTCGATAGCTTAGCATCTAGATAGTAAGCAGCTACGGAAGCCTATATTGTCATCTTTAGTTATATACTATGTTTCCAAGTTGTTGGTTCGTACTAGCATGGGAGAAGAAAAAAGAAAAGAAGGAGAGAAAGAGATAAAGAGGGAAAGAAAAAGAAAAAAGAGAAGAAGAGGAAAAGAGAAAAAGAGAAAAGGAGAAAAGGAAGGGAAGGACACTTTCAGTCTGACAAACTTTGAGTCAGTTTTCTACTTGTCTCTCTTTTTTGTTGAGCCAGCCTAGGCGTTAGTAATTGAAAACGGTCCGAGAGGAAGAGTGAGTTATTTACTCTACTTCATGTCATTTGTGTGTGATTCACTAGTTCCTGGTCATGACCAAGATGAGATATATGCTGTGTGACTGAGGCCATAATACGAAAAATGATTACAGTCGAATTGACATTGGAGAAGGTTACCAACAATGTCTGCTCTGATTAGATGACGAAGGGCCGTATACTGCGAAAAAAAAAAAAAAATGTATGGGAGATATCAGATCCATGTCAGAGCGCACAGAGCCCAATTATCAACTTCAACTTAGTCGTTATGCAAACTCGATATCGCAACTACAACTTTATATCGGTCCGTTCAACCAATGACGACTTACACATATGCCGATGTTGTCTCCCGGCTTGAACTCTGTGACCTAGACCCAGCCTCGGCAAAGCCCGTCCGATTGAGGAGGAGGGTTGAGACATGAATAATGCAGGTCATCTCTTCTGGAAGTTTTGGGGTTACTGATACCTTACCCGACTTTGTGTTTCTAAACAGCTTGTATGTGCTGGGTATCACTGACAAGTGTCTATCGATCTTTTGTCAGGTTTCAAGCACTGACTAGGACCTGTAGTCAAGGTTGGGTTCAGTTTCCATCTGGACTTCCGCATTTTTACGACCAAGGCTTTCGGATAACAGATCGGATGACAGAATGCAAAAAAAAACCTAATGAGCCAATTTGCCTATCATCGGATCAATACGCTTATTTCAACCTCAAGAAATCTTTCAGGTTTACAGATGCCCGATCGGATCTGACGTTGAGGGACATGAACATGTAGCCGTGTTGTACTCATCCATGACTGCAGTGGCTTCTTGCTGCTTACGATAACAGGTAACTTCGAGGAAGTGATAGCGAGACGAAGAGTCCGCGATAAGCATTGGATAGGAGGGAATTTAGTGTAGATGGGGCAATTTGAGGAGGGGGGGTTTTTCTCGCCAGTACTAACTCTGCACCATGTCGAGAAACACACCATCAAGAAAGCATGTTCTTTTTGCCTTCTGGGTGACTTCTGATGACCAGTGACTTGATGATGTCGCCTCCTCTGTACACGTGTGGACTCGCTGTTGGGCTTTTTGGCGTAGGAGAGCAACCAACCAGTGGGAGAGGTTCTCGATTGATGGATGGATGTGAAGTTGGTTGTGTGAAGAGAAAGGAAGTCGAGGAATGAATGGGCCAATTGAGCGGTGAGACGCATGCAAGGGTAGACTGCCCAGACGAGGAGGACGCAACAAGGGCAGAAAAAAAGTGCCCACCACTTTTAAAGCAACCCCCGGCTGCACATCATGATTCGGCCGCGGGACCAGGCGCGGGAGTCGGGACATGTTGTGAGACACACTGACTGCATTGGACACCACTTTGTGTGTGTTTGTGTGCGGGACGGACGATGAGGGGGGAGATGAGGTGTGTGGTCTCAGGTGGTGCGGTGCCGCATTGACTGACTGCAGTGGCAGCCCGAGGGTTCAGCTGGGTTGGAGACATTGAGGAAACATCGAATTGGGCGGGAAGAGGTCAAAGTGGTGGGGCCTCCAGTTGTTGTTTTGAATGTTTCGATTCGTGGAGATCCCAGGATGACAGGGATCGCTCCTTCTCCCGCGAGAGTGGGAACTTTTAACGTCCGTCGTGTTCATCCCAAGAAGTGGAAATGGAAAGAGGGAAAAAGCACGGCCCCTCTCTCTCTCTCCATGCAGTCTAGTGCCCTCTTCACGCCGTCTCACGTCTTCTTGTTAATTTGGGCAACTGAACTCAAGGCACACTGCTGGCGACGCCTCTCGACACGCCTTGGGTTTGCTGAGTGAGTCCAGTGCTTGTTCCTGCCACCTGAGATCTAATGAGCGGGTTCCAAGTGTATCACCAAACCAATTGGGGGACCAGGTACCTCTAGGCAGTTCACGTAGCAATCGGGGTCTTCTTGGTCTTCTCAGTCTCCACGCAGGGCATCGTCGGTTTCGGCGCTTGTTCCTTTCTTCTCAGCTTGTGGATAGGAGCTCTACACTAGTGTTGTACCCAGGCAATTCCCTGGCTTCGTTGATTGTAACCGTTCCATCATCTTTCAAGAAGAAAGGACTGTGGACTCTTCAACACTCTATCAAACAACACACACAACGCACACACATACACTCCTTACAGCAGGGCTGAATAGAGAGTGTCAAGGGTCCAGCCTCATACACTACAACACAACGACGATAATAACTCTCAACTACCTACATACCATACACCCCATTATTCTATACCCTGCAAAATACCAAACTCAATCAAACCATTGTGAACGCTGTTCGCTGTTACGCTCGCTACCCGTGGGACCCTTCACCCAAAAGAAACACAGAATCCATAAAATCGAGATCCAAACCCCAGTCCCGTCCACCCCCGTCCCCCGTCCCCCAGCCTCCAGACCGAGACAGCAGCTCTCAGCTCTCAGCTCCGTACGTGTGATGATCCAAAAACACAGACAACACAATTTCACCAAAAAAAACACATCAAAATACCCATACCATCAACCATAGTGTTTAGTATCGCGATCGCTTACCATACCATCCTAGCCGTAGTAGTGTTTTGCGAAAAAGACTCTCGATACCCCCATTTTATTACGCGAAGAAAAAGAAGCTTAGACACAACGAAACTGAACGACTGTAACGAATGAACGACACCCCCTACCAATTGCCAGCAACATTGACGACGACGCATACACATCGCCCACCGCAAATGAATGGCCCGTAACGAAACACATCACATCCTATACCCAAGCGGTCAACAATGATTCCGCGAGACCAACGCCGCCGGAGCCCCGAGAGGGAGCGCCGCCGACGCGCTGACCGCCGCCAGTCCAGAGAACAGCTCGCCGCTGCCGCCCTCGCCGCCGCCGCCGTCGGCCAAACTGCTGCCAAAACTGCCGGCCCCTCCTCCACCCACCGATCCCGCGCCAACTCCAGCACTTCCTCTTCCGCCGTCACCTCCTCCGACGAAGCCAGCGCCCCCAAAAACACGGGATGGGGCTTCCGCTCCTTCTTTTCCTTGGCATCCTCCAAGAAAGTGCGGAAGCGCCGATCTTTTCGAAAGAAGAACTACTCCTCGTCCTCCATCGACAGCAACCTGGCCTATGGCGGGTACCAATCCAGGTCGTCCCTCGAGTCGCAAAGAGGCGCCAGGAGAAGGAGCGGACCCCAGAGGAAGATTAGCCAGACCTATTCCCAACACTCCCACCACGACAAGGAGTATCAACAACACAACCAGGATCAGTACAGGGATCATCCACAGTACGAGCAGCCTCAGCATGAATACCAGCGCCCAGAATATGTGCCCCAGGACCAGTATGCGCACTCGGACCAGACCACACCACGACCAGGCCAACCCACACAGCACCCACATGCGCAGCCCGAGCCATATTATCGACACCAGCATCAGCAATACCACCAGCAGCAATCTCATGCTTATCAGCACCCTGCGCAGCACTACCATGGCCAGCCCGAATATGATCCAGAGCTCTTTACGCCCGATGGCCGACCTAACTTGGCGCGAACAACGACCGACGAAGAGATTATCGAACTTGGGCGCAAGATCTCTGACCTTGCTAGGGCCTCCAACCTCCGTGACCTGGAAAGGGCAGGCAAGCAACGTCCATCCCAGCTGGTAGGTGCCGCAACCGCCATCTCCAACTTCCGTCGCCAGAATCCGAAGAGGAATGGACGTCGCGGTCTTGCTCCTTCCAAGTCCTCCAAGCGCGATGAGCAGAGTGACGATGATCAGGGATGGGATACGGCTTCGGACTCGGACTCGGACTCGGACTCGGGTGACAACGCGGAAGAGGCCAGCGCTAGTGACTCTGACCTTGCCTATGGTTCATCACCTCAATACTCGGACGAGAAGCTGTCTTCTTCCCCGGCCCCGGCTCCCGCGCCACCACCACCGACCATCAGCCCCCAGAAACCCTATATCAGGAACAAGGCCATCGATCCCTCCAAGTTTGGTCCCGTCAACTCCTTGCACGGTCTTGTGACTCCCCTGAATGGGTTCCGACCGACTGAAGATGTGCTTCCACCCCGTCAGTCAAAGCCCTGGCTTAGCAGATTCGAGAACGATCCTCTTCCGAATTACCCTACCCCGACAGACGAACTCGATACACCGACGCAGATGCACTACCCGATCGCTACCCCGGATCCCCGCAGATTCGATGCTGTCACCAGTCCAACTCTGGTATCCGGCTCACCTCTGATCATATCACGACCCGTTACTGTTGCCATCCAGGCCCCCAAGCCCCGTGTTCCGGTCTCGACACGCGCTTTGGAGGAACACCCCATGCCGCGCCAGAGATCCGCCGATGGGAGGCTTATGACGGCCGACTCTGCCTTGGCCAAGTCCATTGGGAATGCAGCTGGTAAACATGAAGTAATCCGAGATGATACGCCACCTTCCAACTACCGACAACATCGCTCGCGTGCTCAGAGCAATGGATCTGCTCATCCGTCTCACACTTCTCACCACTCTCACGCCCAGTCGCATACTTCTCGTACTTCTCACACTTCTCACGTTCCAGTCCATGTCCAAGTACCGCTTCCCACGACCCATGACCTCGAGTTCGACGATTGGCATGACTTTGAAGACCGCAACACCCACCTAGCCTCCGATGTCCCCCAGTTTACCGACCCAGCAGCTGCCGGCGTCGCCGCAACCCTCATCGGAACTGCCCTTTTCCAGGACCGATACCGACGAGATGACGAGGAGGATCGCAACCTGGACCCCAACCACGTTCTGGCCGAGTACAAGCAACGTGTACAGCAGGAGGAAGAGCAGCGCCGGAAAGCCGAGGAGGCTGAGAAGGAGCGTCTTGAGAAGGAACGCCAAGAGCGGGAGGCCCGTGCTGCCGCCGCCATCAAGCGGGAGCGTGAAGCGCGTGAGGCTCAGGAGGCTGCTGAGCGGGAGGCCCGCGAGAAGAAGGAGGCAGAGGAGCGTGCCGCTGCTGTTGCTCTTGAACTTGTCGCGCAGAGGCAACGTGAAGAGCGAGAAGCGCGTGAGGCCCTTGAGAAGATGGAGAGGGAGGCTGAAGAACGCGCTGCTGCTGCCGCTGCCGCTCAACGGGAACTTGAAGCTCTTGAGAAGGCTCGCCGCGAAGCTCACGAACGCGAAGTTCAGGAGGCCATTGAGAAGGCCCGCCGCGAAGCTCAGGAACGCGAAGTTCAGGAAGCCATTGACAAGGCCCGCCGTGAAGCGTTGGAACGCGACGCAGCTGCTGCTGAGCGGGAGCGTCAAGAGCGCGAGCACCTCGAGAAAGTCCGTCGTGAGGCGGAGGATCTTGCTATTGCTGCCCGGCGAGAGCTCGAGACCCGCGAAACTGCGCTTGAGGCTGTCGCCAAGGAAGCTAGGCGCCTCCGTGACGAAGCCGATTACCGTGAGCAGTACGAACGTCGTGTCCGAGAGGCTCGTGAAATGCAGTACAAGGAGGAGCGCCGGATGTATGATGCTCGATATCGTGCTGATCGGGAGAACATGATTATCGATGTTGAGCCTAGGCGCCGCAGCACTAGCCGGCAGACGAGGGATGAGTCGCCCGAGGAAAAGCGCTCCAATGCAGGTAAGGAGACGGAACGAGAGGAGCATCACCGTCCCAAGCGTGAACCTGTTACCATCATCAACGAGCGCGACGTTCCGAAAGACGAGCCCAAGCCCAAGGTCGAAAAGCCCACCCGATCCGTCTCGGAGAAGAAGCGAGAGAGTATGGGCGACACTCTGGACCCGAAGCCCAAGAAGCCCAGCAAGGAAGAGAGACGTGCTAAGCGCGCCGAAACTCTCCGACTCCTCGCCGAAATGCAAAAGGAACTCGAACTCGAAAAGGAACGAGCAAGGAAGTTGGCCGAGCTTGAAGCTGCCGAGCAACGGCAAGAGAAGCCCAAGGACGAGGAACCTCGCAAGTCCAGCCAACCAATTGTGCCAGAGCTTTCGAAATCCCCCAAGGACCAGGTTAGTCACGACTCCAAGGCAGTGCCAGCTCCAGGACCATCCCCCTCGAAGTCTCCCAAAGGCGTAATTGACCCATTTCAATTTCAGGTTCCGGATGATGCTTTCGCTACGCCGGTTCATGCTACCCCGGCTAGGCCACTAACTCCCCAGGTCTACACGGTTCCCGAGCCTGATTTCTCGCCTCCAAAGCGCCGTCAACTAACCCGTGCACTAACCGATGCGGAACTTGAAATTCGTGAGAGGGTAACTCGTCGTGACTCGTTCGAGATCCAGCAGCGTCAAGAAGAGATCCGCAGGAGCAGGAACACATCGGAGCAGCCAATGACCAAAGATGCCGACAAAGCGATCATTCCCGAGACCACTGGAAAGGAGACGTTGATGGCAGAGGAGCCTGAACGTGAGCGGAGCCGAAGCCATGACCGTGCGGGAAGCCGTGTTCGCGAATCCGAGCCACTACGCGACACGACCGAAGAGCCTGAGCGTGCTCGTAGCTGGAGCCGTCAATCTAGTCACGTTCGTGAACCGGAACCAACACCAGATCCGCAGAGTGAAGCCAACAAGTGGTATCGCGACTACGTTTCCAGCCGGCGGGAGGAACGCTTGCGCAGCAGCTCGCCTAGCCGATCAGTTGTGGATAAGTATGACGATTCAGTCTTTGGACCGCCGACACCTGTCATCGTCACAGCGGAACCAACGATCATCACGGCCGAACCTAGTTGGGCCACAGCTGAGCCTGCCGATGATGGAAAACCCAAGAAGGGCAAGTACGCCGAGCCCGATGCCGATGTGAGGATCGATCATGTCATCTTGCCACGAGACTTGCACAGGTTCCTCAAGCCGGCGGATGATCATTCCAGCCTTCATGCGCCCGCTGGTCAGCCAATGTTTAGTTCGAGAGATCCATCGTGTGAGAGGGAGAGGCCCTTGCTGAATCTAGTGCTACCCACGCCGGCGCCGACTCCTACTCCTGAACGTGAACGCAGAGAGCGCGCAAGACAAGCTGCTCGCGAGTCCGAGGTGGAGCATGAGGAATCCAGGCTAGCTCCCGTTGCTGCCGAGGAATCGAAGAAGCCGAACTACATCCTCAACGCCCGCGGTGAAATCGAAATCATCGCCCCAACCCCCAAGGATGAAGACACGGAGTCTGTCAAGTCAGATGGGTGGGTGGAGCCCGTGGCTGATACCGGGTTGACGCATGTTGTTGTGGACAGGTCGAGACAAGCGGCCGTGGAAGCAATCAAGCGCGCCCTACAGCCTAAGAGGGAAAGAAAGGCGAGCATTACTTGGGGAACGCTTGCTGGTGCGGTGCTTCAGAAGGTCGCTGAGGATAGGAAGGCTGCCGCTGAGCAGAAGACCGAGATCGCGGCTGCGGAGGAGAAGAGCCTTGCTCCCGAAGTTGAGGAAAAGGTTGAGGTTCTTCCGGCTCCGGTTGTTGAGGTTCCAATCGTTGAAGAGAAGCAGCCTGAAGAACAGAAGTTGCGGGAGATCGAGCCCGAGACAAAGCCGGCTGACGTTGCTGCACCAACAAAGACCGAGGTGCAGCCGGACGTTGAACTACCCCGCCAATCCCCGCATCCCGATCCGGAGCCGCATCTGGAGCCGCACCATGAGGCGACCCCAGTTCCCGCCATTGCTATTCATGAACCGGAGAGTCCGAAAGCGACTGAAGAGCCCAAGGATGAAGAGGCTAAAGAGGAGCTCAAGGAGGAGGAGGAGCTGAGTGCGCTTCCCGAGGGAGAATCCCATGAAGAGAAAGAAGATGAGGCTACGCGTCAGGTGAGAATTGACCATGATCATAGCGGACGATTGCGGAGGCTAACTCAGTTACAGATTGTCGATGAGGCCACAAGTAGCCCCATTAAACCCAAGCGCAAGCTCCCGAAAAGCCTCGCAGAACCATCAATCTTCTCTCCTTACCGTCCCACCTTCTCCGATAACTTCGCCGATGTGGTTTGCGGCGAACACCCCAACCCCGAACCTCATGCCGACACCTATACATGGCGTCGTGAGGCCATGGCAACTCAATCCTCCATAGGCGACGAGTGGGAGTCCATTCTGCGAAAAGCGGAAATTGAAAAGGACGAAACCACGACGAACCCAACGGGGACATTTAACCCGGACAACCGCGAGCCGCCAGATCGATTGGGAAAGGAGTTTTCGTTCGAGGTTGTGGAACACGAGAACTCACAGACCTATCCCTCGGATGGAAATGCGAGGGAAAGTGAGAAGGCTAGTACCGAGCAGAATGGTGTTTCAGACCGCCGACCCAGCAATGAGTTTATCGAATTTTTGAAGAATCAGACCAATGGCTCGACATCGGACCGCAAGCATGAGCACATCATTGCCACCACCGAGATGAACGGCAACAGCGAGGATGAGTATTTTTTAGGTAATGCCGGCACCCATGGCGCAGGTGCCGGCTCGGCAGAGGATTCTGAGGCTGCGACCGCTTCTGACAGCAAAGACGCGGAGGCCCAGAATCTCCCTCGCCCAAATGCCACCCAGGCCTCCATGGATAGTACACCCATCGCTGAGTCTAAGGAGGAGGATGAGGAGGAGAAATTACACGGCAGCAATGCCGGTTCGGACAGTGCCCCCGAGCCGACCCAGCTGCGACACACGGATTCTCGGTTTATCGACCCTGAAGTCCTTGTCCACAGACCATTTACCCCAGCCATCGACCCTCAATATGGCGATCTTCTTCCTTTGCCTCCTTACCCTACTCTCACGGGACCTGGGTACCGCTACCTTGCAGACTTGCCCTCGCCGCTTGACTTTGATCTCGAACAGCTTCCAGCACTACCGGAAAGCAGACCCTCTACGCCACCACCTACGTCTGGCTCTCCAGGCAACGCATTCAAAACCGCCGTAGCAGCAATGATGGGCACCCAATCCCTGATCAGGAGACAGAGGGGTCACACTCGTAGCCGTAGTGCGCTGGATGGGACCGCCCCAGTGAGAGTACCAAGCCAGACCGCCGTCCCTATCCAGTTCCGTCTGAAGGGGAAAAAGAGGGCAGGGTCAGAGCATTCACTTCCACCTTCTGAGGCCTGGGGGCCGTCATCCGCTTCAAGGCCATCTAGTGCCCATGGTGACGCCGCTGCTGCTTCCGATGGGACGTTCCCGGCCAGGAGCAGGCCAAGACCAACCAGTTGGGAGGGTTCGATGAGGGATATTAAGCCTTTGTATCTTGTTGAGCGAAACGCTGCTACTGCTGCTGCTGCTGCTGTGTTGGCGCCGACTGTGGATACCGAGGAGGCTCTTCCTCCCCCGGAGAGCTTCGAGTTGCCGGAGGATGATGATTTGGATTTGTTGCCTGCTTTGCCGGAGAGTGCGCCTGAGAGTGATGCTGGCTCGCCTGTTGTTGCGCCCCAGATTGAGAGTCTTGAAAAGGATGTGCCAAGTGAGGCGGTTCTTCCTGCTCTGGAAGCTGCTCTCACTCCAGAGACTGTCCGACTTCCGGTTGTCGAGGACTTGGATCTCCTCCCGGCTCTTCCTGAGAGTGATGCCGGTTCACCTATCGTCACCCCCGTGAATCTGTCAACCGATCTACCAGTCGATGAGGATCTCAAGCAGGCCGAAGTCCCCAGCCCGGCTTCTACTGATAGGGCTCTTCCTGCTCCTGAGACTGTCGAGCTCCCCGTTGACGAGGATCTGGATCTGTTGCCGGCTTTGCCTGAGTCCCCAACAGCCGAGTCTGCCGTGCCTGTTTCCTTGCCGGCGGTTGCTCCAGAGGTTGTTGAGGAGGTTCCGGCTGCTGAGATTCCTCAGGTTATTGAGGCTTCCAAGGAGTTTGGGATTCCTGCTCCTGAGACTGTCGAGCTCCCGGTTGATGAAGACCTGGATCTCCTTCCAGCACTGCCGGAGAGTGGCCTTTCTTCGCCTACTCTTCGTGAACCTGCATCACCTGTTTCCGTTGGTAAGGACGACGCTCTCTCAACTCCAGTTGAGGACATTCTCCCTGTCCCGAGGAGTGTCAACCTTCCAGAGGACATCAAACTCCCCGCTGATGAGGATTTGGACCTCCTTCCCGCATTGCCTGATAGCGTTGCTTCGTCTCCTACTACTGAGTCTGTGCCCGTCTCTTTGCCGATCTCGGCTCCAGAGGTTGCTCAGGACATGGAGGAGATGCCGAAGGCCGTTGAAGTACCAACTACCCTGTCTCCGGAGGCTGTTAGACTTCCTGTCGATGAGGATCTTGATCTTCTGCCTGCCCTTCCGGACAGTCTTGCTACTTCCCCAACAACCGAGACTATGCCATCCCAGCTTTTCGTGGAGGAAGTAGTCGAGGAGACGTCGAAGGCCGTTGAGCGTGAGGTTCCAGTTCCGGAAAACATCAAGCTACCGGTCGATGAGGATCTTGATCTCCTCCCAGCTCTGCCAGACAGCATCGCTACCTCTCCGACGACCGAGACCACACCGTCTTTGCCTATCTTGGCCTCTGAAGAAGCTACAGATGCGCCGAAGGAAATTGAGGTCGCTCCTGAAACTGTCACACTCCCTGCTGACGAGGATCTCGATCTCCTCCCGGCTTTACCTGAAAGTGGCAATACTTTCCCGGAAAGAAGCACTTCGCCCGTCCTCCTCGAGAAGGCCGCCTCACCTGTCATTATTCCTGAGCCCGAGACAGTAGCGCTTCCGGTTGATGAGGACTTGGACCTGCTTCCTGCGCTGCCTGAGAGTGTGCCGGCTTCACCTACTAAAGAGCATGCTTCTCTCGCTACCTCGCCTGTCGTTGCTCCTGCCGTTGAGAAGGAGGTCGATAACGAGGTTGAGCTTGTTTCGGAAGTTAGCCGTGGGTTGGAGGTGCTTGAGCCGGAGACTATCTCGTTGCCTGTTGATGAAGACTTGGATTTGCTGCCTGCTCTTCCTGAGAGCGGACCTGCTTCGCCTTCTAAGGAACATGCTTCCCTTACCACTTCTCCTGTCGCTGGCCCTACGCTTCTCGAGGAGATCGAGGCTGAAGTTGAACTCGTTCCCGCGGTTGACGACGAGGTCGCTAAAGGAACGGTGCCTATGCCTAAGCCTGAGCCTGAGGCTGTCTCATTGCCCGTGGACGAAGATTTGGACCTCTTGCCTGCTCTTCCTGAGAGCGGGCCTGCCTCGCCAGCATTGGAGCGATCCGCTTCCCCAGCGGTGCCCGTACTCGAGAAGGAGGAGGCTGTTCCTGAGGCCATCTCGGAGGTTGTCTGTGAAATTGTCCCTGAGCCTGAGAATGTAGCACTTCCTGTGGACCAAGACTTGGATTTGCTGCCTGCTCTTCCTGAGAGTGGACCTGCCTCGCCTATCAAGCAACATGCTTCGCTTGCTACTTCGCCAGTCATCGAAGCGGTCGTTGAGAAGGAACCGGTTGTTGAAGAGGTGTCTGGAGTTGTCCCTGAACTTTTGCCTCTTCCCGAGGATCAAGATTTGGATCTCCTTCCGGCGCTGCCTGAAAGTAGTCCGGCTTCGCCTAGAAAGGAGCATGCTTCGCTTACTATTTCGCCAATTATTGAAGCGGTTATTGAGAAGGGACCTTCCGTTGAGGTTATCACTGAACTTCTGCCTCTTCCGGATGACGAGGACTTGGATCTCCTACCTGCTCTTCCGGAGAGTGGTCCCGTCTCACCTACCAAGGAGTACGACTCTCTCGCTACCTCGCCAATTACTGAAGCGGTTATTGAGAAGGAACCCTTCGTTGAAGTTGTCCCTGAACTTCTGCCACTCCCGACCGACCAAGATCTGGACCTCCTCCCCGCTTTGCCTGAAAGTGGTCCCAGCTCTCCTGTCCAAGAAGAGTTCGCGGCACCAGTGGCCCAGCCGACGGATATCTCAGTCGACACAGAGGTTGAACAGCCTTCCAAGGACACGGAGGATGTTTTGTCAATCACTATCCCCGAGCCTGAGTCCGTACCACTTCCAGCTGAGTCCGATGACGGTCTTTGGGCTTTGCCTTCACTGCCTCAAAGTCGCGCTGGTTCGGGATACGCCTCGCCTGTCACTGCTAATATCCCGACCGAAGTGGTCCCATCACCCGTTAAGGCTATCGAGGAAACATCCGAGCTACCCGTTTCCGTCAATCCTGAGTCTGTCCGCCTACCATCTGACGACGGTCTTTGGGCCTTGCCTTCCTTGCCTGTAAGCCATGAAGGATCGGGATACGCTTCACCAGTTGCGGCTATGCCTACCTTCGGTGTGGAGCCGCCGATGGAGGATCTTGAGGAGTACTTCCCTGATCATTACGATCAAGAAGTCGTCGACGAACTCTCGTCTAAGCAGCCTCGTGAGGTTGAGACGGAGTTGCCGTTGGATACCCTGCCTCAACTGCCCGCTGACGAGGACCTTGACCTTCTGCCTGCCCTGCCCGATAGCCGCGGCAGTTCTCCCGATCTGGCTGTTTCTTTGCCAGTCGAGAACCACCAGGAGGTACTACAAGCTGACCAGTCTGAAAAGCAGCTTGACCTCTCGGAGCTTCCGGCTTTGCCTGTTGATGAGGATCTCGAACTTTTGCCTGGCCTTCCAGAGAGTAGGAACGAGTCGCCTGAGCCGCAAGTTGAGACTGTCCCGGCTGTCATTCCCGAGCAAGCTGAGGAGGAGAAGGAGAAGGAGCAGGAACGGGATTTGTCCAAGTTGCCACCTCTGCCTGCTGATGAGGACTTGGATGTCTTGCCTGCGTTGCCCGAGAGCAGAAACGAGTCGCCTGAACCTGAGGTCTCTCTACCCATCAACACTCCTGAGCAGGCCGACCTGTCCAAGTTGCCAGCTCTGCCTGTCGATGAGGACCTCGACATCCTCCCTGCGCTCCCTGAAAGCAGAAACGATTCTCCTGAGCCCCAACCTTCTTTGCCCAAGGCCATCTCACCAGAGGTTCTCCCTCTTCCGGCTGACGAAGACTTGGATCTTTTGCCTGAACTGCCGGAAAGCCGGGGTAGTAGTCCCGATCAGGAGACTTCGCTTCCAGTGGCTGTACCTCAATCCCCCATCGCCGAGGAAGCTGTTAAGGATGTCGCCGAAATTCCTGTTGCTGAAAAGGACCTCTCTTATCTGCCAGCACTTCCCGTTGACGAAGACCTCGAACTTCTTCCTGCCTTGCCTGACTCTCCTGCAGCTGACAACTTCCCCGAAGAGGAGGAGACGCAAACTACCTGGCAGCCCGAAGAGTTCACACAACCTGCTTGGGACGAGACGCAACCTACTCAGATGTCTGAAATTAGTGAAGAAGACTTCCCTGTTCCCGGCGTCAAGGTTGACGAGGTGTCTCGGGATTTGGCCGATCTTCCGGCTCTACCGGAAAGCAGATCCAGCAGCCGTTCTGAGGACATGGAGACGGCTCCGAGTCTCGAGGATCCCTCGGAACTCCCGCCACTGCCGGAAAGCAGGGAAGATTCTCCCGAACCAAAGTCCCCGTTGCCTGATCTTGGTGGCCAGCCAGCTAAGGAGTCACTTGCCAAGCAGATTGCGCCTAGTCAACCGTGGAATGAGAGTGAGACTCAAGGTACAGAAAATCCGTTCGATGAAAGTTTGCCGAAAGCTAACATTGATTTTACAGACGAACCCCTCCCCGTCTCCAACGAACTCATTGTAGGCCACGTCCGCCGCGACTCTTCCGAAGCCGCTCACCCATCCGATATCTACGAAAAGCCATCCTCCCACAACCAGGCCAAGTCCCCCATGCTTATCGGCAACAATGACCCCAACGAGATTGACTACAAGCTAGCCGAGACCATCTACGAGGACATGTGCGACGAGGATGACGCTTCTACGGTGGCTGCATCAGACGCTCCCAGTTTCTTGTCCGGCGCCAATGCGGAACAGAAGGAGCAGATTGCCAAGGCCCTTGCGGGCGACTCCGAGGCTACTTCTAGCTTGAGCCCGGAGAGCTCCTTTAGGGTGTTGCAGTATCTGAAGAAGAGAGATGCGGCAATGAAGCAGGGTCAAACGTATGAGGAGCCCGAGACGGTTGTGCCAGGCCCGTCGTCGCAGTATGAGGACGAAGAGGAGCAAGTTCCACAGGAGATTGAGGACGCACTGGAGTCTATCGAAGAGGTATTGTCCATGATATTCACGAGTTGGGTGTCACAGATTGCTAACTAATTGTCTCAGCAGAGCAAGAAGGCCAAGGGAGTTTCGTTCGAACCTTCGGATACTCCAACCGAGAAGCCTGACGTTCCTGAAGACGTACCTGCCGATCACACCACATCTGACCAAAGCACGCCTCGCCAAGAGCTCAGGATCGGCATTCCAGGCCCAAGCTCCAGGGTAGCCAACCTCGAAGCGGTCAACGATGAGGTCGAGAATATTTCTGATGCCGAAGCCCAAAAAGATGAACTTCCCAAGACTTCGACCGACAAAGACAAGCACACCGAGTCTCGATCGAATCAGGAGGAGTCCAGCGGTGAACCCCAGCCCGCCAATACCACTCAAGAAGACTCCATTCTCGGAGGCGGTCTCGTCGCTGAGCCTGAGCGTCAGCGGCCAATGAGAGTAGCCAGCCCTGAAAACCAGTGGGGCACGCTTGGCGACCTGGACGACTTGGATGACGAAGATGACGACGATGTCAGCGAATATTCGCCCGGCGGTACTAATTTAAAGAGGCACTCGCTGACTAGACTGCCGACGTTCCCTGGTGTTACGGCTTTCTTGGGAAGGAACTTTAGGAGCAATTCGGCCCCGAGCCCGTCGGATGTGCCGGTGCAAGACGAGAGGGATTATTATTCGAGTGATGAGCGGGAGATGCTTGGGGAGGAGCAGCAGCAGCATCAGCAGGAAGTATCAGGGGATGAGTTGGAGAAGAGGTTGGAGAAGGTGAAGATGGAGGAGGAGGTGGAGGATGAGAAGACTGAGGAGAAGACTGAGGAGGTTGAGGGTGCTGATGAATCGCAGACCGGACCGGAGAAACCGGTGGAAACTGAGCCGGAACCTGCACGAGAGCACATCGAAGGTGAACCCAGCACAACTGAGAAGAAGGGTAAGAAAAAGAAACAGAAGAAGAAGAGAAACAAGGGGAAGGGCAAAGCCGACGTGGAGCCGGAGGCGCCATTACCGACAACACAAGCTGACCTGGAGACAACATTAGCACCTGAAGCCGAAGAGCCCAAAGAACGGGAGCCAGATGCTGAACCCGCAAGCAAGCCAAAGAAGAGTAAGAAGAAGAAGAACAAGAAGAACAAGAGCGCCGCTGTTAGCATCCTCGAGGAACCAACGATTTCTGACACAGCAAAACCCACAGACGGACCCGGAGTCGACCGACACAGCACCTGGCCAATGGTAAAGAGCGACGCCGCCTCAAGTGAAAAGAAGACAGCTCTGGAGAATGAACCAAGTACGCAAAACATGACGTTACCCAAAGACGAGGAATAGCTCTGTTGACATTTGGTTTTTTGAAGCAGAAATCCCGGCCCCTCAGGAATTCATGAACAATGAAAACATCACCCTTCCCGAGGAAATACCTCTCCCAAGGAGCCGCGACCTCTCCCCTTGTGCCTCTGAGGAACCAACGGAGGAGACTGCCACCATTGAGCGCGAACCAGAGCTAAGGACCCCCGCAACCAAACACGACGAGGCCACCACTGTCGATGAAAAGCAAACGGCTACAGACGAGTTGGATGAAAACGGCTCTGTAACACCCACTCCGCACTCGCATGTCTCTGATGACCACCAAGGGGAATCACAGGGTGATGCGGAACAAGGCGTCAAAACTGCCCCACCTGAGAGCAGCAACACCACTGAACCTCTGACAAGTGGTGCTGAGCAGCCAATCAACCCTCAAGCCGATATTCCCAAGGATATGCAGCCTGCAGAAGATCCCGTTCCCGTCGAAGCTGCCTTGGAAGGTTCGACGCAGCAAGGTGAATCCCAGACCGATGACAATGACAAGCCTCAGGAGGAGCCAAAGGTAAAGGAGCAACTAGCTACAGTATCGCCAGATCTAGTTTCCCCGACATCAGACACATTCACGCCTAGATTGCTGAGACGGTCATATCCTAAGAAGGAAAAGACCAAGGCCGGCAAGATGTCCAACCCGGCGTCACCTACCATGGGTGCAGGCTGGGGCATTGCCAGCCCTCCCAGTATGAGCTTAGACAAGGCCCTCGAAGCCGCTGACCCGTTCGCCGATGGAGAGTTCGAACGGCGCATGAGAACTGTCAGTGCGAACAGAGAAGCTGAGCGCTCAGCCAAGATCGCCGAGAAAGAAAAGCTCGAGCGGGCGCTCTTCTTGCAACGCAGGTCTACCTTTGACGTTGGCGATTCACCGACATCATCGCACACCAGTGTTGTTGGCTCGACTCATTCCTCCGGGGCCGCAGAGACTGGTTCCAATGCAGAGGAGAGACCGATTTATGCGCTCAAGAGGGCCAGTACCGATAGAGCTGAGAAAAAGAAGAAGCTGGCTGCTGAGAAGAAGAGGAGCAAGAAGTCGGATTGGCCGGATGCGTGGCCGGAGGAATTTGATGAAGAGGCTACGATGCCACAGGAGCCTGGGCATCCAAGCATGTGGCCAGAGCTGCACGGGAGAGCGTCACCGAGCCCGATTAGAGGGCGGTCCGGCTATAGGACGCCGACGCCGCTTGGGCAGCACATCGAGGTGGGCCGTGCAAGTGGACAGACTGGTGATGATTCTGCTGACCATGTTGGTGTTTTACAGGAAACTGATCGCAGGTTATCAGCGGGGGGAAACTCAGTGGGTCCAGGTATGTTTATTGGTCAAATAACTTTATGAGCAAGGGGGTGCCTGCAGATCTAGGAGCGGAACGGTGTTCAAGCCCATGTCGAACATGTGAATGGGGTATGGGATGGAGCAGCCAGAGCCAGGGGGGAAAGATGGGCGGGGCTGGAAGCTCCCCTAGCTCCCCTTTAGCTCGGCCTACCGTCACCGCCCCCCGTTCCTGAACATCCATCTACACAGGCTATCCCTATTCTGGTCGATACTCCCTGTCTGCTCCTGGGACTGCTCACTCTCACTTGAATTTTTCTTTTTTCACTTCCAGGAGAAACAACATCTCAAGATCCTCAAGCACAAGCACTTACTATTGCTTATCAAATACGCTGGATCAGCAACTAATACTTTAATATTCTATTATCAGACTCATCACGTTCACGATACAACAACATGTCTGATCCTTTCACTATCGGCGGTGGACCTAAGGATGTCCCTCCCCCTGAACCCATCCCTGAGGTGCCTTCGAAGCCCATTCCTGATGTTGGCTCCGATACTGCCACCCCTACCTCGGAGGCCAACAAGGAGCTTGGTGGTACTGTGAGGGCCTCTGGCAAAAAGGGCCGCAAGAGAAGAAACTCGTCTCTAGCTGTCGCTACCGACAAGGAAGAGGACGTCGATGCCAACAACTCTGAGGCTGAACAAGGTGACTTGGATACTCAGCCCTCTGGCAGTGCGCCTGGCAAGAAGACCAGAAGGAACAGGAGAGGACGGAAGGGCAAAGACAAATCAACGCCTTCCTCCCCTTCCGTTGATACTGAGGAAGCCGAGGACCAGGAGGCCTCGGATGGTGATGAGGAGCCCTCCTCTTCTGGCAGTTCGCAAGACGCCAATGCTGGCGCTGCCGGCGATGCGTCTGGGAAGAAGAGGAAGAACAGGAAGAAGGGATCCCAGGCTTCCTCCGGTCTTATGAGCCCGCCTCTGGAGCCGAACGCTGAGGTTGCCCAGCTCCATGCTCAGCTGGCTCAACTTACCGATCTGGTTCAACAACTGGTTGTCGAAAAGACCAGAAATTCTTCAGCGGACCAGGGTCGCAGTAGGCGAAACTCCAGTGTTACTAAGGGTAACCCCAAGATTCGCAGGACGTCCTCCGGAGGAGGTGTTGGCGACGGCGAGGCTCATTACGACAGTGACGGCAATTCCATCCACGACGAAGACGAAGAGCTCGACGACGACGACGACGACGACGCCGAGACGGGAGCAGCGGACGAGACGACCAAGGCGAAGCGCTTCATGGGCGTGCCTTACCGACGCGGCAGCAAGTCCAAGTCAGACAAGGGCGAAAAGGGCGACAAGGCCAAAGACAAGCATCAACAACAAGTAGGCGAAGATCCAACCTCTGAGCTCGAACATGCAGTCCTCAAGACTACTCCAAGGGAGGAAGATGAGCAGACTGGCAACTCCCCCCAAATTCGTGACGTTACCGCAGCTGACAACGAACGCACTCAACAAGAGCTCTTCGCAATCGACAACGTCAACGTCAACGTCATCAAAAATGAATCTCGGGATTCCGAAGCTGGGGTTGAATTCGCTCTTGGGCAGCAAGTCGTCATCGAGCGCCAAGGAGATGAGCACGCAGACGAGCAGTCCGGAGCCGAGCCCGCGGAACAGCTTCAGCAAGGACGGGGAGGAGGACGTTCCGGCCGAGGACAGACCGCCGGACCCGTCCAAGTACCCGCCGTCAGCCAGCAAGCCGGTCAAGAGCAAGGTGCGCCGAGCAATGAGCGGCTTGTCGAGGACGAGGGGCGCGCCCAGTCTGGAACAGATTCCCGAGACGGAGTTCGAGGACTCGGAGCTGGAGGACGGGGCGACTTCGCCTCCGCCGAAACCGGGCATGATCAATCGCGCCATGACGGGCATGAAGAGTCTGGACAAGCTGGACTTCAGGAAGCCGAGGGCGTCGTCGGTGGGTGGGGAGACGGATCATCACAGACCCGCGACGGCGACGGATGCGGAGTCGGAGTCGATCAATCAGGAGACTGCGTCGATCACGCAACCGAAGGGGTCGTCGGCCATGATGAAGAGGGCGTTTTCGGGCATGATTCCTACCACGTCCAAGCCACGAGCGAGCTTGGATCAGCAGTCCGAGACAGAGTCGATTTCCGGATCCACCAGGCCGAGCATGATGAAGAGAGCCGTGTCCGGAATGATTCCGGGAGCGTCGAAGCCACGGTCGAGCATGGACTCGACGGCAGAGCACTCGGGCGAGCGCAAGATGAGCATGGGCTCGGCGTTCAAGAACTTCAGCATGACGGGCAAGACCCGGGAACAGTCGAGGACACGGGAGCCGACCAGTCGGGGACCGAGCATCGATCTAAGCCCACAGGAGACGGACAGCATGGAAATCAGTCCGCACGAGAGTCCAGCGTTGAGACCCGAAGTGTCGCCGGATCCACACCCGCAGCCGAAGCCGGGAATGATGAAGCGAGCGTTGACGGGCATGAACCCAGCCGCCTCACAACGGCCGGACATGGCGGAGCGCCGCGAATCCGAACCGGTTCTGGAGAAGGAGAAGCACAAGACGCTCGACCGGCTGACGTTCGGTATGATGTCAAGGTCTCACTCGACATCAACGGGCATGGGTACGCAGACTCCGGATTCGGGGTTCAACAGCGCCGAACAGGACGTGCTGGAGCCATCGAGACCGGGATCTGGGTCGGGGTCTGGATCAAGCTCGATTCATCACCACCATTCGCAGCACTCGTCGGAAAAGAGCAAGACCAACAAGACGATGAAGATGCTCGGGTTGGGCGCCTTCACAAAGAAGGACAAACACGCGGATTTGGTGGACACGCCGCCGGAGATGAGCAGACCGGGTTCGTCCGGGTCGTATCAGGCAACGGCCGCCAGCAAGCCCAGCAGGATGGATCGGACGATCTCCGGGATGGGCATGTCCAGACCCAGGAAGAGTATAAGCCAAGAGACCCCTCCCCCGGACACGGACTCGAGACCGGGAACTGGATCGTCAATGCAGCCGCCACAGCAGCCGCAGTTCCCGGTGAGACCGGATCCCAGCCCGGCGCCCAAGTCGAGAATGGCCAGCTTCAACAAGGTGATGACGCTGGGGCTGATCAAGGACAAGAGCGACAAGACTCCTACGCCCAGCCACCACGAGCCGGACACAGCGACGCAGACGCCCATGGAATCGTCGGCGAGCGCGCACTCGAATGGGTCGAGGCCGTCGAGCTGGAACAGCAATCAGTTTCCCGAGCAACTGATGCCAGAGGGAAAGCCGAGCAAGTCGCAGACGAGAATGGGAAGAGCGATGTCTGCGCTGAGCATCCCGACAGGCAGCAGGACCAGTGTCTCCCAGGAGAGACCGGCAAGCTCACACCCGGAGACAACGACCAGTGCCAACCTGACGGAGCCGACGGACGTGACGGACGCGCACTCGCATCACAGCCATCACTCGAATCAGACGACGACGACCACTACCACGACGACAGACAAGAAGGAAAAGTCAAAGATGTCCTTCAAGAGCGTGGTCACCCTGGGCATGGCAAGCAGCCATCGGTCCTCGAGCAGTCGGAGACACAGCGTCGAACACTCGTCCCAGACGCAGCCGCCAGCGATACAACAGCCGCCCGTGATGCCCAAGCTGGAACTGCCCAGCTTTGGACTGGGCGATTCCCTACTGGGATCTCCACCGGGGACATCGTCGGGTCTGGGAACGCTCTCCCCGCCAGCGACGTCATCGGGTGCTCCTCCTCCTCCGCTGGGGGGATCGGTATCAGCGCCGGGAACGTCGTACGGGTTCCCGAACGTGGAGACACCGTCGTCAGAGAGACCACCAAAGGATCCGGAGACGGCGAGCATGATGAATCAGCCCAAGCCGGGGATGTTGGCGAGAACGAAGACGGCGATGAGCATAGGGAGTCGCAAGGAGTGGAGGGACGAGTCGGAGACGACGGGGATGGGAGAGGAGAAGAAGGAGAAGAAGGTGATGAGCACGAGCGCCAAGGCAAATTGGAATCGGGCGCTGAAGGGCACGAAGGGGGTGGTGGGCATGGGAATGTTTATGAAGAAGGACAAGAAGGAGAAGGACAAGGGGGTTTAGAAGACGCTTTGTCCGAGACCGGCGGAAGTGAGAATGCAGTTGGAGGTTTGGGGGTGAAGGCTGGAGTTGAGAAGGTCACGGTGAGCCCTGAGGAGGTGGAACTACCTGCTTCACCTGCAGTCAATCCTGAGGAGGTAGAACTTCCATCTTCTCCCTCGGTTCTACTTCTCTCTGATGCTGCTGGGGAACAACTTGACGAAGCCGTTATCAAGCCAGTTGAGCGGGACTTTGACCAGCAGCTTGAGAAAGACAACTCACTCAACCCTCAAGAGATTGGACTGCCACTTTCTCCCCCTCCAGCTATGTCCGAGATTGAGCCAATTGAACATATCATCATCAGTCAGCAATTCCAAAACGACCCATCTTCACATGCAGTCAATCCTGAAGATGTCCAGCTGCCCGCCTCTCCTTCACCTTCAGCTGAACTCGCCGAAAGCGAAAATGAGCCAATTGAACAAGGCTTCAACCAGCGATCTCCCAGACACGCAATGAACCCTGAACAAGTTTGGTCAACCCTATCAGACGCTGGCGATCTCACCGAATCCGAGCCGGCGGTTGAACAAGCCAAGCAGAGCACCGTGGAGCCTCTCTCACCGGCCACCACCACTGCCGACCGCGACCAGGACCAGAACCCTGACAAGGTATTCCACCTCTTTCCCCCCATGTACCCAATCGGATGTCTGGAATAAGTCTTGTGCTAATCCATATGCTGCAGTTCATTGGGCAGCAATCGGACATCCCACTTTTCACGCCTGAGGCTCAGAGGCACGAGGAACCCGGCGACTTGGTGCTGCCAACTTCTGAGGCGGCGACTAACCTTCCCTCGTCTTCTTCCCCACTCCTTCCTTGTCGTTCTTCCCGCTCTTCCATGTCTGCTTCTGAAGAGCTTCCATCCGAAACTACCTCTCCTAACCTTGTTTCAACTACTACCGCCGCTATTGTTACAACAACTATCGCTGCCACTACAAGCACTGCTGCTGCTGCTGCTGCTGCTGTCAACACCGCGTCGTCCCAGGCTACCGAAGCTAGTACTACTACCGACGAGCATGCCCCGTCACACCGCGCGGCTGCTCGTTCTTCTTTTTCCTCCTCTTCTTCTTCACTTAGAATGACCGAGCCTGAAGAAGTGGAGCTTCCTCCATCTCCCTCATCACCGGCGCCGCCGCACCATACTGCGCCCAGGCCTGAGGAGGTGGAGTTGCCGGCTTCGCCTGTTCCTGTCACTGTCACTGTCAATGTCAATGAGCCTCATCACCACCAATCCGCTCAAGATATCGACGTCGACAACACCAAGCCTAAAGGCGATCAGCACGTCGAGGATGATCCCAAGTCAGACAGCGAACTAAGCCTTGGCCAGCACGCTGACCAACGTGGCCAACACCCTATTTCCGAGATCAGACCCACAGATATCCGACTGCCGCTCTCACCGAAGGTTACCCCTGAAGGTGTGGTGGAGCTTCCCGCCTCCCCTGATTCAGAATCCACACCTATCATCATCGACGAACAGCTTCAGCTTCAGCCGCTGCATTCTTCTCATGGTGACGACGAACAACAACTTTTTTCTCAATCACCACCACCCAAGGTTACCACCACTGCCGATGCTCATGCGCAACCGTCATCCTTGGAGAAGTCCCCTGTTCTAATGGCCGTCCCAAGCTCCCTGGACATGCCACCACCACCCGAGGATATTGAACTGCCGCCCTCACCTGCTGATGTGGAGCATCGAGAGGAGAAACCAATCGTCGCCGAGATTCATGAGCATGTCAAGTCACCTGTTAGCGGTCATCAAGATGTAGAGATCCCGACTTCTCGTGAGCATTCGCCTGCTCATTCGCCCGCGGTTGAAGTCTCTAATTCCAAGGTTCCAACTGATGCGGCTGAGCTTTCTGAAGTGGAGGAGAATTCTGCGTCCCAGTCGAAGCAGAAGACGTTGGCTGAAGAGTTGGAGGAGCTCGATGAGTCTAGGTCTCCTTCTCCTGAAGTTGATAACCGAGATGCGGAGCTTGCATCTTTTACTGGACTTACCAAGGATGCGGAACTCCCATCTGCACACTCATCGCCCATGGTCGCACCTACGGATATAGAGCTCCCAGCTTCACCCTCTCCCAAGCCTGAGACCAATGATCAAGACAAGGACCTTCCGATCACAGCCGAGTCCCACGAAGCCGTCGCCAATGTTACCATCTCAACTTCGACTTCGCCCACGGTCTTGCCCAAGGTTAAGCCAGAAAACATCGAGCTTCCGCCTTCTCCACAGCGCCCTCAGCTCTTGCCTTCACCTAATATCGTACCCGGCTATCAATTCTCGCCTGAGCCTCTTTCTGATGATGAAGGACTACCGCTTTCACCTGACGATGAGTTTGAGGATGATGATGACGAGGATGATGGGTCGCCAGTTGATGTCGAGCAATACGAGCGGAGCTTTAGTGATGATCCCCAGGAGGAGGGGTTCGCGTCTTCGCCTGATGAGGGAACAGTTGATCATGTTGAAGTCCAGCAGCATTCTCCTCCTTCCCAAGGTTCACCCGCATCCGCATCGTCGTCGCCAAGAATCTCACCAGCGCAAGTGGAACTCCCTGCCTCTCCTGTCGAGTCGCCCAATTTCGCTCCTGCTTCGTCGTCCCCTTCGCCCAAGAGCACACCGGAGGACGCGGTGCTTTCGCCTGCGCTTGAGGCGGCGATGGAGTTCACGCCTTCTTCGCCTGTGGAGCGCTCGGTTCCTTCGACTAAGGGTACTGCGTTTGAGGAAAGGGCTGTTTCGTCTGCACCTGCACTTGCACCTGCACCTGAGGAGGAAACCGTTCAATTTGCGCCTGCGCTGTCGTCCGAGGTGCAACACCCAGCTTCACCCAAGATTTCATCCGAAGATGTGGGATTGCCAAAGTCACTCTTGCCTGAGGCCGAACATGAAGAGACGAAGCTTCCGATTACGACTGCTCGGCTGCCTGAGGATGTTGAGCTGCCGATGTCGCCTGAGGTTGAAGTCCCGACTCTCGCCCACGAAGTCATCCAGAGTCCCGGCGATCAATCTGACAACATCCACGAAATTTCATCTTCGCCCAAGATCGCGCCTGCGGACATCGAACTCCCAACCTCGCCTGTCGAAGAAATCTTACCCGCATCTGAAGAACTCCCCACCTCTCCCGAAAACCAAGTCCTAGACTCATCCAAGACACTCCCTGGAGATTCTGGTTTGCCCGAGTCACATTTGACCGAGGCGGAAGTTGAAGAAGATATGGATCTTCCAACGGCTGCTGAGCAGGACGACCAAATCGTCGACGAACAATCTGATGATAATTTCCAAGTTTCTGCTTCGCACAAGATTGTTCCCGAGGAAGTTGAACTCCCCCGCTCGCCTTCTTCGCCTGTGGTGGGGGACTTGGATGTCGATGAGATGCAGCACCTACACTCGAGTCAGATTATCCCGCCGCATGTTCAGCGGTCGGTATCCCCTGCAGTAATTCATGAAGAGGTGCAATCCCTGACCTTGTCAGAGACTGGTTCCGAGGAGGTTGACGTTCCTGCTTCTCCTGTAAAGGAGGCCGCGACTGAGGATGTTGAGCTTCCGCGCTCACCCGTGCCTGAGAATGTGGAACTGGATGTCGATGAGATTCAGCACTTGCATTCTAGTCAGATTATTCCTCCGCATGTTCAGCGCGCGGCTTCGCCTGAGATTGGTCCTGAGGAGGTTGATGTTCCTGCTTCAACTTTGACTGAAACTGCATCCAAGGAGGATGAACTTCCTGCTTCCCCCGAGAACGAGGCCACTCCTGAGACTATCGAAGCCCAAAGATCGCCATCGCCCGCGGCTGAGTTGGATGTTACCGAGCTTCAGCACCTACACTCGAGTCAGATTCTTCCTCCACATGTTCAGCGGGCGGCTTCGGCTGAGATTGGTCCTGAGGAGGTTGAGGTTCCTGCTTCAACTTTGACTGAGACTGCACCCGAAGAGGTTGAAGTTCCTCACTCATCCTCGCCCGGCGCTGAACTGGACGTTACTGAGATTCAGCACTTGCACTCGAGCCAGATTCTTCCTCCACACATTCAGCGTGCGGATTCGACCTGGGGTGAGGTTGAGCCTGAGGACGTTGAGCTTCCAAAGGCGCCTCTGAAGGAGATCACACCCGAAGAGGTTCAAATGCCGGTTTCGCCCAATGTTGTTTCTGAAGAAGTTGAGAATCTAGAGTCAACTCCATCTTCGCCTAAGCTCGCATCCGAAGAAGTCGAGATTCCGCGCTCACCTTCGCCTGCAGAAAACCTGGATATTACCGAGCTTCAACATCAGCATTCGACTCAGATCATTCCTCCCCATCTCCAACGCTCCGTGTCGCCTACAGTCCAGGCCCAGGCCGTTCCCGAAGACATTGAGCTCCCTGCTTCGCCATTGGCAAAGTTCACACCTGAGGAGGTTGAACTGCCACGTTCATCTTCACCGGTGGAGGCGAAATTGAATGTCGTCGAAATGCAGCATGGACACTCGGCTCAGATCCTTCCCCTGTACGTTCAGCGTGCTGATTCAACTTGGGGTGAGGTTGATCTTGAGGACGTTGATCTTCCGATTGCGCCTCTGAAGGAGATCACACCCGCGGAGGTTGAGCTCCCAGGATCGCCATCGTCCGTCAAAGATGAATTGGATGGTGCCGAGCTTCAATCTGCTCCCGAAGAAGTTGAGCTCCCAGCTTCTGAGCCTACCTCGCCCAAGATCACACCGGAAGAAATTGAGGCACCGCGCTCGCCGTCGCCTTTCGACGAGTCCAAGATCACTGAGCTTCAGCATCTGCATTCGGCCCAGATTATTCCCAGGAATATCCACTATGCGACTTCCTCTTCCGGCTCGCCAAAGATCACTCCGGAGGAAGTTGAACTGCCTGCTTCGCCTGTGGATGAAGTGGACGTTGATGAACTTCAGCGATTCCACTCAAGCCAGATCATCCCGCCACATATTGAGCGCTCCGCTTCGCCAACTATTGAGGAGGTTATCCCTGAGGAGGTTGAACTTCCGGGTCCCCCTCAGGTTGTTCCAGATGCCGAGGAAGTGGAAAATTCCGCTTTGCCTGAGCCAAAGTCTGACGCTGAGCCTAAGATGGCACCTGAGGAGATTGAACTTCCTGCTTCGCCTGTGGAGCAAGTGGACACTGAGCAGCTGCAACATTTGCACTCGCGCCAGATTATCCCACCACATATCCAGCGTCCCGCCTCGCCTTCTGTTGACACTCAACTTCCGGCCTCACCTAAGGTTACTCCTGAAGAGGTAGAACTTCCAGCTTCACCTGAACTTGTCCCTCAAGACATCGAGCTTCCACTTTCTCCCATGGCTGAGCCCCAGGAACCTGAGCATACCCAACTTCCAATTGCTACCGAGGAGGCTGGGTCCAGCGTTGATCAGCAACTCGATGACTTGGAGGAGGATGATGCTAGGAGTGCCGCTCTTGAACTCCCATCCTCTCCTGAAGTCAAGGCCGAAGTCCAGTCTGATGAGCTAGAACTCCCTCTTTCGCCTGCTTTGGAGCCTGAGGAGGTTGAGCTTCCTGCTTCTCCTAAGGTTGTTCCTGAAGAAGTTGAATTGCCGGTATCCCCGGTGGATGGGTTGGATGACGAGCAGCTTCCAGTTGAGCGCGGCATCAGTGCTGAGCACGATAATGGTCCCGAACAAGATGTGCTGGAGAGTGCCGCTATTGAACTCCCCGCCTCGCCTAAGATTGTTCCTGAAGAAGTCGAACTCCCACTTTCTCCCAAGATAACCCCTGAAGAGGTAGAACTTCCCGCTTCTCCTGTGGCCGAGACAGAAGAACAGCCCGCAACCGTCTCTGAGCCGTTCGAACGGAACATCAATCTTGAAGCCGACATTGCCCCACAAGAGGACATCGAGCCCTCGTCCTCTCCTGTGACAAAGCCCGAGGATGTCGAGCTTCCTTCCTCTCCCGAAGTCGTCCCTGAAGATGTGGAACTTCCCCTCTCTCCTATCGTTGAGTTGGAACGTCAGCTCCCCATTGAGCCTGTCACCTTCGAGCTCCCATCTTCGCCCAAACCTAAGCCCGAGGACCTTGAGCTACCTCCTTCGCCTGAGATCGTTCCCGAAGAGGTAGAGCTGCCCGCTTCTCCCGTTGTTAACTTGGCAGATGAACAGCTGCCAGTCGAGCCTGAGACATCTGCAGGGGCCATTGAAGTTTCCGAGGAAGATAGCGAACTCCCGTCTACGCCAATTGTCAAGCCTGAGGACTTGGAGCTCCCTGCTTCTCCTGAGGTGCTTGCTCAAGATGTGGAACTTCCTCCTTCGCCTGTCACCTTACCCGAAGATGTGGAACTTCCGCCTTCTCCGGTGGTTGACTTGGAACGTGAGCAACCTCTCGATCTTTCTCACGTTCAAGAGCAGCAAGGCGAAGAGCAGCTTGACAAGCACACTGCTCCCGAAGATTCGCCCGTCCTTCTACCCAAAGACGTGGAGCATCCGGCTTCACCTGCGACAGAATCCGAGCCAGAACCAATTGAACCTGTCCGACAGAGCTTCGACTCGGACCTCTACTACGATGCTGTTGACGGCAAGGGCAAACAACCTGCAACCGGTGCTGAGGAACTAACGCAACAGGGCGATGCAGCAAAGACCGATCCGGCACAGAAATGGGAAATGGTCGACAATGTCGACGATGTTGATGATCTTGATTCTATTGACGGTGCCGATTCAGAGATCTCGGAAAACGGCCTACTCACCGAGGTCCCAACAAGTAAGCAACCGAACCAACCAAAACCAACCCGAGAACGGGAAGAGGTGGCTGCTGCGATCGAGCGATCGGAAGATGATGCCCCCATCATACCTCGAGACCCTTCAAGTACTACTACTACTACTACTGGCGACGGACATCATGCTGACATTCTCAGCCGCGAAGCAGAAGACAATGTGGACCTTCGTCGGTCAGCTGGTGGGTCGCCAGTTCCAACTTCCACGTCGATAGCAGCAGCCACCGCCGCAGCAGGAGCAGCAGCACTCGCTGCGGCCACCGTGAATGAGCTCCTTACAACACCGACCAAAGACGATGAACCGGAACTGGAAGCGACCGTTGAGGTCCACCCCGCCGTCAAGGGTGCCATCAATAGAGGCTTCGATGAGTACGATTATGCTACTGCCTTATCTCCCACTACAGTCGGCCTCGGTCTCATTGAGGACGCCCCCATGGATCTCTACCCTACGGATGGGCCCTCTCCCAAGCTTCTCTCCGCTTCCACCTTCCCTCTCGAGGAAGCTGGAGATGATGACGGCGATTACTTCAATAACGTCGAGTTGCCCGAGGGTGCTATTTTCGAAGAACTTCCTTCCGAGGCGGAGGAGCCTGCTCACGAGCACGCCAGCCACTTCACTCATGACCCGCCCTCCGAGCCCGAGGAGCATGAAGTTAAGAAACCTCGGAAGTCCATCGACGAAACGCAAGGATTTGAGACCCTATTCGCTCCCCGCACGCCCATGCCATACGCCTCAACAAGGGAGACACTAGTCAAAGAATCTCCCAAGCCCGCTGCCCCGTCTCCGTCCACCACCGAACAGACACGCCAACCCCCCCAGCAGGCAGAGCCAGTCAGACACAAGCGCATCAGGTCCACCGAGCCAGCACGCCTCAACAACGAAGCCCTCGCAGCGTCTCTCTCACCACGCGCCAAATCCTCATCAGTTAGAAACTCGTGGCCCGCTTTTACTACTACTGGAAAAGCCAAAGCGCTCGCCGCTTCCTTCCTCGAGTCTTCCTCCGTCAACCGTGGCTCTTCCCCTGTTACGCCCCGCTTCCCGCCATCGGCATCATCCATGCACCAGCAGCAACCACCAGTCTCAGTTCTGCTCAAAGAACAAACCCAGCGCCAGTCGCGCGAACTCGCAGCCAATTATCTCGAGACATTCGCAGACGATCGTAAAGTCCGATCCAAATCCAGACCACGTCAGCCATCTTTTTTTGGTGGACATACGGCACCCAACGCCGCCAATAGGGTGGTGCCGGTGCCAGTTGACTTGGATTCGTTGGGAGAGACTATCGTTCCCGAGAAGGAAGAGCCGACTCGGCCTCCCTCTGTCAGCTCGGTAGACTCTATGGGGTCGCCGACGGGTCAGGGACAGGCACAGGACCAGTCTATGGCTTTAGAGATGGCTGTTTCGTACCTGGACGATGAAGGAGAGGACGTCGGTGCTGTTCCGATGGTGGTTACACCTGGCGTGGGAATGGAAATTACGCCTAGCCCGGAGAGTTCGCCTGGGTTGCAGCCGGAAGAGGAGGAAAGAACAAGGGAGCGCGAGGCCGAGGTAAAGGTTGCGCAAGAGCCTGAGCCGGAGCCTGAACCTGAACCTGAGCCGGCAGCAGAAGATGATGAACATGATGCTTCTCCCGAGTGGGGACGAGGAATGTCTCTGCCTAGTGTGGAAATTCAGCCCGCTACTCCTAGGGCTGTACTCGAAGAAGAGGAGGAAGAGGTTGAGTCTTTGTTTGACATTCCTGTGCAACCTGTGCATGCGCATGAGGTTGAGACTCTGTCGACGGTGATGGAGGAGTCGGAGCCTACTGATGAGGAGGAGGAATCTACGTCGGCGCCGGCGCATACACATGAGGCGCCTGTTATTGACAAGTCTGAACATGATGAGCGCTCTGCTTCACCTGAGATCCACGAGGAATCTCAAGACAGTCCGTCGGTTGAGATTGACGTTGATGAGCTCCATCGGTTGCATTCACGACAAGTCGTTCCATCTAACCTACAACGTCAGGTCCCGTCATCGCCCATAATCAAGCCCGAAGAGGTTGAGCTCCCTTCCTCGCCTGAACTCCACGGGGCATCTCAAGATACTCCAGCGGATATCGACATTGTTGAGCTGCAGCAATTGCATTCAGGACAAATCCTTCCGCCTAACCTACAACGTTATATTGCTGAGCTCCAGCGGTTGCATTCAAGACAAATCGTTCCGCCTAACTTGCAGCGTCAGGTCCCGTTATCGCCTGAAATCAAGCCCGAAGAGATTGAACTCCCTTCCTCACCTGAACTTCACAAGGAATCTCATACTACTCCAGCCGACATCAACATCACTGAGCTCCAGCAATTACACTCAAGGCAAATCATTCCGCCCAACTTACAGCATCCGGCATCACCCCCTTCCCACATCAAGCCAGAAGAGGTTGAGCTCCCTTCCTCGCCTGAAACCGCTGAGGAACCTCTACACAATCCCGCGTTTATCGATACTGCTGAGCTCCAGCAGTTGCATTCAAGACAAATCCTTCCACCTAATCTACAACGTCATATCGCTGAGCTCCAGCGGTTACATTCAAGACAAATCCTTCCGCCTTACCTAGAACGTTATATTGCTGAGCTCCAGCAGTTACATTCAAGACAAATCGTTCCGCCTAACCTACAACGTCAGGCCTCACCCTCGCCTCCTCCCCAAATCAAACCCGAAGAGGTTGAGCTCCCTTCCTCGCCTAAAATCCCCGAGGAACCTCAAAATACTCCAGGGGACATCGACATTGTTGAGCTCCAGCAATTGCATTCAGGACAAATCCTTCCGCCTAACCTACAACGTTATATCGCTGAGCTCCAGCAGTTACACTCAAGACAGATTCTCCCGCCCAGTCTACAGCGCCAGACCTCACCCTCGCCTCCTCCCCACATCGAGCCCGAAGAGGTTGAACTCCCTTCCTCGCCTGCCCTGAAGCCGGAGGACGTGGAACTTCCTAGTTCCCCAGTGGAGGAAACAATCCCTATTATCGCTACAGGCTTGGTTGCCGCTGGACTTACGCTTGCTTCCGAGGTTTCGAAGGACAACAAAGATCATTCTGATGATGAGGAGGATGAGAACGATTCCGCACCTGCTTCTCCACAACCAGTCGAAGATCACAGCAGCAGCAGACATGTGGATGACGAGTTCGAGGACTTTTACCGTCCTGCCACGCCAAAGGTGTACCCTGAGGAAATTGAACTCCCTGCTTCCCCCGAGATCATCAAGCCCCAGGATATCGAGTTGCCTGTCTCGCCTCGGAGTGTTCCTGAGGAGGTTGAGCTTCCTTCTTCGCCTATCAATGAACCTGAGGAAGTTGAGCTTCCTGCTTCGCCTGTCAATGAACCTGAAGACGTGCAAGTTGCCTCTGATTCTGAGTCCGAGGCGGATGAGCAAGACATGACGACGCCAATTATTGAAGCTCATGTTGCAAAGCCCGAGGAGATTGAACTACCTTCATCTCCTGCAATTGTACCTGAGGACATCGAACTTCCTTCCTCACCTCAAATTGTTCCTCGGGAGGTTGAGCTTCCTTCTTCGCCTGCCAACGAACTCGAAGATGCAGAGCTCTCCTCTGACTCTGACTCCGAGGCGGACGAAGACAGTACGCCAATTGTTGAAGCTCATGCCACGAAGCCCGAGGAGGTTGAACTCCCTTCATCTCCTGCCATTGAAGCCAGGAATATTCAGCTTCCATCTTCTTCTGTCGAACCTGAAAATGCAGAGCTCGCCTCTGACTCTGACTCTAGCTCCGAGGCAGATGCCACAAAGCTCGAGGAAATCGAACTACCATCATCTCCCGCAATGGTACCTGAGGAGATCGAACTTCCAGCTTCCCCTATTGTCCAGGCCGAACAAATCGAAGTCCCCTCTACACCTGAGCCTGAACATGAGCATGAGTTCCACTCTGAGCCTGAACAAGAAACGACAACCCACCCTCTACTCGACTCGGAAGCGGAATATGAAGATGAAGAAGACGATGACTACGACCCGCTAGCCGACCTCCTCCCGTCTCCGGATATGAGCCCAGCACAACACCACGAGCGCTACGAGCGGGAACTTCCGCATCCGCATCCACTCATGATGCACCCTGTCGACTACTCAGCCCCTCAACAACACGGGTATGAAGAATCAGAGGAGGTTCATACCCCAGTGTATACTGAACCGGTCGAGTTTTGGCATTCGCCCGAGTTGAGGTACCATTGCTCACCGGAGCTGAGATCAGCAGATCAAGAGTTTGCGTCTTTCCCTGAGGTCAATCCCGAGGATGTGCAGCTGCCTGCATCGCCTGATTATGGTGCGGAGGAGGAAGAGGAAGAGGATGAAGGATTGTCTCGTGACGTGCCAGCAGACGATGACGAATGGGAGAGCGAAAGCGGAAGCGGAAGCGAGGAATATGATCGTGATGATGGTAAGCAGTGCTTTTTAATATGTCAGACAGACATGGGATAATGGAACATGTTGCTAATTTTCATCTAAATGCAGAACATCAAGTTCACCAAGCACAAAGCGTCGCAATCGTGGCTGGCACCGTTGCCGTGCTTGGCGGCGCTGCGCTCGTCGCGAATAGTTTGAAGAAAGAAGAGAGAGCGGAGGAACAGATTGATAGTGAAAATGATGAAGAGCGTGAGGAGACAGACAGTGAGGATGATGAAGAGAAGGATAGAAGTGAGGATGAAGACGACCAAGTCAAACCCGTCGCGGTCACGCGGAGTGATGACAAGCGAGAAGACAGTGAGGAGGAAGAATCGGACGGAGAGCCTGGTGAGAGGGATGCACGGTCTGGAGACGACCTTGAAGATGAAGAAGCAGGTGAAGAGGACGTAGAGGATGTCCAGGGTGGGGACAACGAGGATCTTCACGAACCGAGTCTCGACCGCCAAGATTCCGAGACCGTTCCCAAGGCCATCAGAGAAGGAGCGCCGATGCCGTGGGCAATGAAGAGCAATCGTCGGGAAGATTCCAGCTCCCCTCCCCCGGCTGAGCAACGCAGGTTTTCCTTCCCTGACGACATTGCGGAAGAGGAAGCATTTGCCGTCAGTCGCTCAAACACGGCGATTGAAGGTGGTGGTGACACGAAGCATGGGGAAGGTCCGGCAGGCAGTCACGCGACATCGGATCAAAGTCATCAACATCAACAAACGCCCAGCGCGCCCATGTCCACTATCTCAGACTATGCGCATTCCTGCAACAGCCTACCGACGTTGCAAGAGGAAGACTGGGCAACGGATGACGACAGGAACAGGCACGACAAGGACGGCGATTCACCCGTCAACAAAGCCAATATCACGGGACTTTTCAGATACGGAACTCCCATCGCGGATCCCAACCGTGATAGCACTTTTACCGTGGCGGCCCGGGGCTCACCGCAAATGTCCCGGTACGCAGTGTTCAACGAGCAGTATCATCAACAGCAACTTGAACGACAAGCTCAAATCCAGGAGGAAGATCTGCGAGAGAGAGGGGTTGATCTACGGGATTTTGCCAATAGCCCATCTGCCGGCAGTGATCGGACCGAGACTGGTCCTTCGTCTCCTCAGAGAACTGCTGAGACTCCCAAGGTGCAGGAGCCAGTGCCTGAGAGCCTCAAGGGCAATGTGGAAGTCGTCAAGGAGCAGCATTCTAGCGAGAAGGCAAGGAAAGAAACACCGCAAGACAAGCCTGAGCAGCACATTCCCAAAACCTTGCCAGGCCTGGGAGTGGCGCTGAGGCCAACAGGCGCTTTGCGGAGCGTCTCGGACATCAGCAAGCAGCTGCAATCAGCACTTTCAGGCCAATCACCATCACCGGTTGCCCGGCCAATCCCTTCCAACACTGGTGTTGCACGACTGCGCACTCCCGAACCACTGAGTGCCACCAACAATAACAACAACCTCAACTTGCGGCCTGACAGTCCAGGCAGCAGCAGCATCAGCATCAGCAGCACCAGCCGGTCTCACACAAGCACTCCCCCGCTCAGGCGGATGGACAAGCGAGCCACTGGCAACCTGCGCTCCCTCTCCTTTGGCAGCCAACAGGATGCCGCCGCCAAGTCGGCATTCCTTGGTACACTTGCAGAAGGGGAGGGAGGAGCCCCGGCCGATGCTGAAGGGCCAGGTTCCAGAAGCAGCATTGGCCCTGTCAGCCCAACAACCCCCTCGCGTGCTCAACCCCCCCGGCCTGGCAGTGACACATCGGGATCGTCGCCGACGGCTGCCCCTGCTGCCCCCCACCAAAGCCAGGCCCCAGCCACCCCTAGTCCTCCCCGGCCCAACACTAGCAGGGCCACCAGCGCTAACAGCGTAATCCCTGGTGCAGTTGCCCCTGCCCTGGCATTGGGCACCACCAGCCCTGTTGCCGATGGTGGTGACGACAACACCAACAACAACCTCGTCGACAAGGACAAGAGCAAAGACAAGCAGCAGCAGCAGCAGCACAAACAAGCTGTGACAACGCCCCGGGCTCTTTCTGTCGCATCTGCCACGCCCGTCGCCAATGAAGGCCGCACCCGATCTAAGGGGTCAATGGATGTGCCCGACGTTTATGTAAGTGTTTTGTCCCGCATTGAAAACTGCTGTGTGAAAAGCAACGCTGACACAACAATTGCTCCAACAGGATGGCTTAGGCGAAGGTCGCCTGGGATCCCCGCGATCACCTGCCCGCCCGCCCAGCTTGCGCAAACGACACAGTGCCCAGCTCATTGACCTGGAAGCCAGACTTGCCCAGTTGATGGCCGAGAATGCCGCGCTGCAAAAAGCCAAAAATGACGCCGAAGCTGAACTGTCCCAACGCAATGCCGACCTGGCCAGCATCCTTGCCGATAAGAATGTCGAGATTGAGAACCTCCAGCGGGAAATCCAAGAAACCCAAGAAACCTGCAACCGGCTCGAGGAGACATATGAGGGCCTGAAGACTTCCACCTCGGCCATCGCTGTCAAGCACAACGAGACGGTGCGCGCTCTCGAAGAACAAGTCAAGAAAGCCGCCGAGGAACTGGCCGCCGCTCAAGGCAATCACGAACAGGTATACACCAAGGCTATTGCAGAGAAGGATGCCCAGATCGCCCACCTCCGCGCCCAATTGAACGCTCAAACCGCCCAGATTCGCGAGCTGCAGGAGCAAATCGATAGCCAACAGATTGCCCGGTCACCGGAACCCACCGCAACAGACGACTTCCTCGACCTCCACGACGTCGACTACTTCGACCAGCGCCTGTCCCAGCTCTGCGCCCACGTCCAGCAATGGGTCCTCCGCTTTTCCAAGTTCAGCGACATGCGCCACTGCCGACTGACCTCGGAGATCAACGATGAAAAACTCATCGATCGCCTCGACAACGCCGTCCTCGACGGCTCCGACGTCGACGTCTACCTGGCTGATCGCGTGCGCCGCCGCGACGTTCTCATGTCCATGACCATGACCATGATCTACGAATTCGTCTTCACCCGCTTCTTGTTTGGTATGGACCGCGACCAGCGCCAGCGCCTCAAGTACCTCGAGAAACAACTATCGGAGACCGGACCCGTGCACGCCGTCCGCCAATGGCGCGCCGTCACTTTGACTCTGCTCAGCCAACGAAGGAATTACAAATCGCAGCGTGATCGCGACACGGAAGCAGTCGTCCAAGCTATTCTTGACGCATTGGATAAGATCCTCCCGCCTCCTTCGGACAAGGAAAAGGTCATTTTGGACCAACTGCGCCGTGTGGTGCGGGAAGCAGTGAAACTCTCAATTGAAATGCGAACCCAGCGCGCAGAGTATATCATGCTCCCGCCGCTGCAGCCGGAGTACGACGAGAGCGGCGAGTTGGTTGAGACGGTCAGCTTCAATGCCGCGCTGATGAATGAAAGGAGCGGGGATGTGGATGTTCCGAGCCCCGAAGAACTGGAGAGGCAGAGGGCTACGGTTCGAGTGGTGCTGTTCCCGCTGGTGATTAGAAAGGGGGATGATTGGGGGAGGGGAGACGATGAGGTGGTGGTTTGTCCGGCGCAGGTGTTGGTGCAGAGGCCGAGGAAGCAGAGGAGTGCTGCGGGTGGGAGGGTTGTTAGTGGTCAGAAGGCGCGGGAGCCGGTGGCGCAGGGGATGAAGGGGGGAGATGAGATGATGGGTGGGATGGGAAGTCAGGTTTGATTGTCTGATGGATGATGGGTGGATGGAAGCGCTGATGGATGGGATATAATATAGAAAATGGAAAATGGAAGATGGAGGGGGAGGAGGAAAGGAACGGGAAGGAGAGATAGACAGGAAAGAAAGAAGGATGGAAGGAAGGAAAAGATGACGATGAGATGACCTAAAAAGAATCTTCTTACTTACTTGGTAATTTCCTGTCTTGTCGTTGCTGTTTAGTCTTACTTTGTTTTATTGTTTTCAGTTATTATTTACTCGGTCGATGGTCGTCGGAGTTGGTAGGCGCAAATCTAACTTTGCTTTGCTTTGCTTTGCTTTGCTTTGCTTTGCTTTTTGTCTTGAATTGGGTTGTGATATGTTGTTTTCGAATTTGGATCTTCGCTTTTTTTCGTGGACGAAGGATAGACCTACCTACGAATATGAATGAACCTGCTTTTGCACTTCCGCCATCACTTGTCTACCTTAGGTGTGGTTCTTGTCGTGGTGGAGCTGTTGATAACATGTAGGTAAGTAAGGAAGTGAGAGGTAATGATGACATGTTATTATGGTTAATGAATCTCACGCAACATAAGTACATAAGTGAAGTTAGTACTTTGGTATAATATCTCCCCTACCTACCTACCCTCCTCGTCCGAGACAAAATAGTTGAGACCTTAACATTGTACTTTAGATACTTGGTATGCTCTGACTACGTATCTAAGCAAGCGTCTTTGTTACACCTATGATCACAATTCTAAGCAATTATTCCTAGACAAAAATATCCAAATAGAACTATAGCCGATGTCTTCTGAAGTTTTGTACTTCTTGTTATATTCTGCAGCGGCCTTTTTTTTCTCCTTATCTTTTCTTCTCTTTCTTTTCTCTTTCTTTTCTCATTTTTTTTTTTTTTTTAAAAAAAAACCTTAATGAGCGGTATCAAACTGGTTTACCCAACCTAACTTGCTAGTTGGCCCAACTATTTCATCCAGGACGAACCTACCTACCTACCCCCTGACTGTTTGACTGCCTACCTACCTATACAAACCGAAATGGAGTAGAACCTATACTAATACAAGAAGAACCTCCTACTCAACGTATGTAAGCTGGGTAAGTAACCAGGAGCAGCGGATCTGGAGACTGGAGGTGGTAGCAGCAGCAGCAGCAGCAGTAGTAGTTGCTTTAGTTGCTGTATAAAGTGGAAGGTTCGAGATGAAGACCCAAACACCACTCACAGTTAATAACACCCACCATGGAAAAATATAACCAGCGAGAGTAGGGAATAAATTCATTGATCACCTAGACATACTTCCTCAGCGAGATACTAATCTGAGCCGATTCTTCAAAGAGAATAAACAAGGTTACAAGCTATACTTGGCGAGACATGTCTGATTCAGATCATAAAAGCTGAAAGCGGACTTACCTCTAAACGGAACGGGTTACTTCATTCATTCTACTGAACATTTCTCTTGTCTTGTCATGCCTCCTTCTATAGCTAGCTCTCGTCTTGTCATGCCTCCTTCTATAGCTAGCTCCCATTTCTGAGGAAGCTCTCTGAGGAGGGGCAGATCACCCACCCACCCACCTCCTTCGTTGTAACCTCGAACCAGTCAGTACTTCTTCTATGACCAGACCAAGGAAGTCCACTACCTCTTTACCTAACGGGGAGGCGAGGAGCGGATCTTGGGGTGGGCACATAACCTCGGAACATACTCCATTGGTTTATTTACTTTGTTTACATTGTTTACATTGTTAAGCAAAGAAGGAGGGAGGTAGGTAGGTACCTAGCCAGGGGTTGAAAACGCCATAAAAGTTTTCTCTGGAGAGGTAGATAGTTTAGCTGTCTATCTGTCTAGCTGTCTGTCATGGCCATGGTCATGGTGATTTAGTATTTAGTCCGCTGTCTTCTCATTCATCATCCCTCTTCATTCATGTTGTCCTTTTTATTTTTTTGTCATGTTCTCCATACTGTTCTCCCCACCAGAAAGGTCTGTGGTTTGTGGGCTGTGAAAGCTAGATAGCATGACTTGTTAGCTTTTGTGGTTTTTAAGGGAGAGGAGAGGAAATGAGAGGAGAGGAAATGAGAGGAGAGTAAAGGAGGGAAATGAAAGGTGAAAAAAAAAAAGGGGGGGGGGGGGGGAGGGGAGAAGGGCAAAAAGCTCGTCTGCATTCTTACGGAAAAAAAAACATCAACGCGTTGTCTTACATCTAGCTACCAACCAGCACATCAGTGTACCCCGTCGGCTAAGTACTGGGAGTTATTTCTTTTAGAAGCGACTGAACTTGGAACCTACTTAGTCCCAGTGTAGTGGTCTCCGTAAAGGAAGGTCCTGCCTGCCGCTATAAAGCCCCTCGTACGTGTGTCAGCAATGAAATACGGCGGAGTTGATGATTCTTCGATCGGTGATATACATATCACAGCATTTCACACATCTCCAATTACTGCTCATCCATGTCTTTACTCATTCCAGTTTGAGGCCATCTATTTTGGGTGCACCAGTTAAAGCTATGTACATTGAACACCCACAAACAACCAACTCATCCACTCATCCACTCATTATCGAACTACCTATTACATAGAAAAAGTACATATACAGTATATACTTTTGACATTTTTTTTGCATACTTGCCCCCTTCACCTTGGCATGTTCCTTTTTCTCTTCCTTCCCTTTTTGGTTTCCCTACGCTACCTACCGACTCTCCCATTCTATGCCCATCCCCTCATCTAGGTAACTACGCACTCTTTGTCTCCCCTGTCGTCGTCGTCGTCCTCGGCTTTCTCTCCCACCCAGTCTTCAACAACCTCCCCACCTCAAAAACCGGCAACGGATGCGCCTCGGTATTAAACACGACCTTGTCCAGCGGCAACAGATCCTCCGGACTGAACAGCAAATAAAAGTACTTGAGCGTCTCCGCCATCCAGAAGCTCTCCATATTATCCTTGATCACAGGCGGTATGACATTTGCATTCGACAAGCTCGTAAACCCGCCGCCATCTTCGACAGCAGTGTAGTTGACAAACGACTTGAACATGTCCCATCCCCACTCGCGGTACTTGACGTCGCCCGTGATGCGGTACATGTAGAAGAGGGACTCGACCGTTTCGGGCCGTTGGAGGTTATGAGCGTCCATTTGGTGGACTTCGTAATCTTTGCGCCAGGTCGCGTCAGGGCCGGCGGGGTCGTCGAAGATGGAATCGGGCGGGGAAGTGTGCGAGGAGGACTCCGGCAAGGGGTCGGAGGGGATCTTAAAGTAGGTGATTTCTGCGGCGAGACCCGTCGCCATGTACCGGTACATGCCCCAGCACGTCTGCATCAGCTCGCGGGCGAGCTTCATGTCGGCCTCGCGTTGCTTGTTCCAGAAGCCGGGCTTCTTGCGGGCTTCGCGCTCCGAAAGGCCTTCGGTGGCGGCGAGGGCAATGGTTCCCGGGAGGAAGCAGACGAGGTGGTCCATTTTGGGAGACAAGTTGCCCTCGAGACCCGAGGGACGTTCGCCGACAATGGTGAACCCGCTGTTTTCGGTGTAGGTGACTAAGTGCTTGCGGATGCCCTGGAGAGCGTCGTTCCACATGTCTTGGTAGATGGGTTCGGCCTTATGGGTTTGCAGGTACTGCTTGATCAGGTATTCGTAGTAGGAATCGCCGCGCGAGCCGAGCCGGATGTTTTGGGTATGGAAGTGGCCGGTGCTGGGCTGGATGAAGATGGGCACGAGGCCATCGGGGGCTTGGTTGTCGTCTATCACTTTCATGACCTTTTCGGAGCGATCCCAAAAGTCCTTTTCGCCTGTCAGGTTGGCGAGGTACTTGAATTCGAGCTGGAGGGTGGTGGCTTCGGCGGTGGAAGAGGCACCCATGTCGGCGTGCGAGGGCAGGCCTTGGAATTTACCGAGGTTGACACTGGCGTAGGGAATGCCAGAGGGCGTGTCGAAGGCGGACATGAGGCGGTCGGCGAGGTCGCGGGCCTTTTCGAGGTAAAGGTCCTCACCGGGGGCGCCCACGTCGTCATCGGAGATGGGCGCTAGGTTCGGGTACTCGGTGCTGAGGTAGTAAGCCGACAAGAGACCGCCCATCATGCGGATGGTCGTCTCAAAGGTGTTGACATCTTGATCCTGGTCCCAGGTCAACGACTTGGAGATCCACTCGCGAGCATGAGTAACCCGCGAGGTCAAGTTCATGATCATCAAGGTATCTAACGAATCAATAATGATCCAACCCAAACCCTTGGGGGCCATGTTCCGGCCCGTCTTGGACACGGGGTGAAACTCGTCATAACCTAGTCACAAGTTAGCTTTACCCTATAGTCACAACACCAACCCTTCTTCAGAGACATACCCCAGGCATATCTCTCATAAGCATCCCAACTCAGCTCCATAGCCTCAACAACCCTCTCCCTCCTCTTCAACCAATCCGCCTTACTCCTCGCCTTTGTATCCGAGCTCAACCACCCCCAATCGCCCAGCTTCGCCCTGGCTCGTTCATGATGCTCATCAAAGAAGCCCGTAAACCACAACAGCCCCAGCACCACCAATATAAATAACCCCAACACCCTCTTTTTCCTCAACAGCGGCCTAGGTCTCGCTCCTCCGGGGCCATATCCATACGGCTTATCCTTGTACATGGGTAACGACCTTCGATCCGGGTTTAGGAATCCTCCGACTTTATCTTGTACTCCCCCTAGCACTCCTCCTGCTCCTGCTACTGGTCCAGCCCGTTGACGGGTAGCAGCAGCCCACAGTCGATCTTCAGCTTGGCGCGCCGGGTCCGTAAACGACGGGACGTGTCGTGGGATCGAAAAAGAGGCCATGTCCCCTCCTTGTTCGTATTCTTCTTCTTCTACTTCTGTGTCTTCCTCGTCGTATGTCTCTTCCGCAGCAGCAGCAGCAGCAGCAGCTGGCAGTAAGGTGCCCTGCTCTAAATCCGACTGTGACTGGCTCTGAAAGGCAGTGTGGTCAAGCGCCCTCTTGACTTCCTTTGCGGCGGCTTCGACGGCGTCGCGGGTGCGTTCAGCGGCCTGCTCTGCGAATTCGGCGGCTTTGGCAGCGGTCTCGACAGCCTGCTGGGCGGCTTTCTCGGCACGGTCGCGGAACTCGGTGGCGGCAGTGGTGGCGGTTGCGCGGAGGATGTTGATGGCGGCAATGGTACCGGGGCGGTTGAGGGAGAGGTTGTGGAGGTTGAATGGATCGCGGACGCGGTTCATTGAGGAGGAGGTACCCTGGAGGGGAACTGAACCGTTGGCGCTATAGAGGTAGTTGGGGCAGTTTCATTGGGGGACGGCAATGTCTTGGTAGGTGCCCGTGGTGCTGTTAGTGCACTTTGGGTCTTGAATGGTGCTGGATTGAGACAATGGATTGGAATCGCCACGGTATTAGTTCTTGGTCATTAGGTAGGTAAAGGCAGGTATGGATTAAGCAAGAGCTGGCAATTGTATAAATTGGAATAGATGGAAGGTATTCACATGCGAAAGGGAGCAGCAGTCTCTCAAGTTAAAGGCACTTTGAAGGATTTCCCCCGAACTTTGTATTTCCCAAATTTGAGCGGTCAAGCTGCACAAGGAAGGAGAACTGCGGCGTGGACCTAGCATGGAGCTGTGCTTCCATCCCTTCCATTACATCCGGGCGCTCTTACTTCCACTTCTGGAAGTGCCTGACATGTCTTTGCACATGTACCTACATAGGGGTTGTGTATTTATAACCTGCCAATAGTCAGAGGTACTTTCACCAGCCGAATGCAGAAGTTGTGGTGATTGCTTTCATATCAGCCCGAGATAACGAGAATCATGCAAGAAACCAAGAACCTTGCTGACCTCTTACACTACACAGTATGTACACTACGCCAAAAAGGACAGCTTGAGCTTGGACGCGTCAAGTTCCCTTGCGACGTCGTGGGGCCCCGCTGTTTGTAGTGTAAAGGGGTCAGGGTTAAGAGCGTGGTACTTTGCTAGGGTTGGGTGTGTGATCAATTACTCCCGGCGGTCTCACAAACTTCCATTTCTAATGGTTGGCGTTTATGTATTGAGGTATGGTGGAATGTATGAAGGGTATGTTTTTCATGTATATGACCATGGATGAAGAAATATTAACCTTCCAAGTTGAAGTGTACGTGAAGAACAGGTGAACAACCACAATACCTCTAACTTTAAGTTACAACCCCTTATCTTATCACCCTCTCCCGTCCCGCTCACTAACACCGTCCGTAACAATTGAGTTCCACATTCGGTAACATCCCAATTTCTCCCCCATCCTTCACCACGCTTCACCACTGCACCGGCAGACCGCCCACCATCTCACCATCTCACAACCACACACCTCACCATCCAAAGCACTCTTGATCAAAATGTACTCCCTGGAAATCCAAAACTACCCCCACCTCACCCCCTCCGAATTCGCCGAGGCCGCCCACCACCTCGACCGGCGCTACAGCCAAGCGACCCTCGGCCCGCTCCGGCGCCAATGGAAGCTGCGCGTGCGCTCGGCGCTCAACACCCACTTTGTCTCTCCTTCGGATCCCGAATACAGCACTTTTATCCAAATCACGAGACCGCTCGAGGTCAATCTGGATGATGATGGGTTATCCGAGTTTTTGGATAATTTGAGTTTTTCTGAGAGGCCAGCAGCGGTAAGGGGGGATGAGGGGGAGGGGGAGGGTGTGGTTGGTGTGAGTGAGGGGATGGAGGTTGAGGATGATGATGATGAGGTATGTTTTCTTAATACATATAATGGGTTGAAGGGGTATGGGAGATGCTGATATGGGGATTTGGGAAAAAGGCCATGGTTTTGCCTTTTAAACAACAACAGCAAAAGACAAGTTATGGCTACGTCACATACGAAATACACCTTCACCCGACATATCAAGCACCTTGTCTGTGGTTTTCACTAAACGGACTGCCTGTGGATGAACCGGCCTTCAACATCGACACCGTCTTTCGACGGCTTGTACCCGATCAGTTCAAAGATGGACTTCGCCGCGCGGGTTCCGTGGGTGGTATCTCAGCTGATGTAAGTTTTCTCATCTCATCTCATCCCGTTCTTTGTATTTGTATCTTGCGATTTGAGTGGGTTCAATCTTCTCGCTGTTGGAAAACACCAAAAAGTTAACCAGGGCTGAACTCCTTTTCTCGCTCTTTGTGACTTTGTTATGAAACCTATATGAGAAGAACAAGGAGAGAGAAAGAGAGAAGAAGAAGAAAAGGTGCCTGTACTAACACACGAATGTCCCTTCTTTTGAATTATTTCGGCCATATAAACAGTATCATCCCATCACAGGCCTTCCCACCTTCTTCGTCCACCCATGTCTCCTTGGCGAGGCCATGTCGACGTTTGACAATGTCTCGATCGAGAACTACCTGATGGTTTGGCTTGGACTCGTCGGCGGCTGTGTCAGCCTTTGGATCCCCAAGGAAATGGCCTTGGAGCCTTCTTCCGCCTAAAGGAAGTGGGAGTAGCGCGGCGTATGTTGTACATGCAGCTAGCGGCGCGTCTTCTGCATTGTCCTTCGAGAGGGCGATTTTTTTTATCCATCCGCTTCATTGCGCCTTCATTTTCGTCGTCCTTCTCCACCGCGAGCTGGTATCTTAAACAGGAAGCAAATGCCATAGTGGACACCCATCAGTCCTCGTCGCTGTCTTCCTCCATAGCAACATCCGAATCGCTCTCCTCCTCTTCTTCCTCCTCCTCGCGTGGCCGCTTCGTTCCCCGGTTTTCCTCTGCCGGTGTGGTTGTCTCCGTCCCGGGAGGCTTGGCTGGCGAACCTTGTGGTGCTGGACTCTCGGTATTCGTAGTAGGGGCGCCTGGTACTGGGGCACTGAAGATGCTCTGTTGGACGGTGGTGAGGGCCACGGCGGCGGCGGCCTTGGGTGGCACGAGAGTACCGTCGAGTTTGGCGATGATGTTGGAGCGACCCTTGGCGTAGGTGATTTTCTAGGCAAACCCGAGTTAGCATGTGAAGAGCTACCGCTGAAATATTCACCCCAAGAAGTCCTACCATTTTCCTGCCCAAAAACTCCATGCCGTCAAGTGACCTCATGGCCTGTGTTGCTGTCTGAATGTCCCGGTAGACAATGTGTGCTTGCCCGCGCATCTTCATGGTCTTGAGAGCGACAACATCGAGGACGGGGCCATAGGTGGAGAAGAGCATGTACAGTGCTGTGCGAAGGTCGTCCTTTTGGATCTTGGCTGAGGGGAGGTTCGTGACGTAGAGAGTCTGGTTTGGCGGGTTCGAGACCACCTTTTGGGGGAGGCCCGCCGGGGGAGCAATACGCGTAGCCATTGCCGCGTAGGAATTCGAAAGCTGATGTTGTTGGTGTTTGTATAATGCAGGCTGTCAATTGTCGCGTAGATTTTCAGTATATCGTAGACGCCTCGTGGGAGGGGTGAATGTCTCGTCGTCGTCGCTCGGGTGTATGTATGATGTTCGGTGATCAATGAAGAATAATCCAAGTCGCGGCGCATGCGACGTCGACAATTCGGTTACTGGTCCAAAAATTGGAGACAGCGGCCAGCCTACGAACAATTGAATCGGTGCAAACCCCACGGGCGTGGGTGCAGCTCGTTCCAGTTCCAGGTGGACCAGCCCCGGCCGGCAGCACGCTTGGCGGCGTCACCCACCCGCAGCCAACCCCACTACGCTGCCGCAACGGTGCCCCTGGAGCCTGGCGGTCTGACCTCATTTCAGGCGTCCAGCCCGCTGTAGTTACGGAGCTCTCCCGCTCCCCGTTCCCGGGCACAGCCTCCCCTTTCCACTTACAACATCCGGCTCCGACACCACCGAACCAAGACATCACTCTCCGTCATCACCGTCCCCGATTCCGAGCGCGGTAGTAGAGAGCTATACTCCTATCGCATATCCTACACTTTACCAACCTCACAACTCACAATGGCTGCTCCCGAGGTCCACCATCTCTTCCACCACCCCATCGCCGACCACTCGTTCTCGGCCGATCGCCAGACCTTGGCCATTGCCCGCGACACCCAGGTCGAGCTCTACGGCAGAGTCGGCAATGCCTTCAAGCTCAAGGATGAGCTCAAAGGCCATGACAAGCTTGTCACCAGCGTCGACATTGCCCCCAACACCGGACGTATCGTGACCTGCTCTCAGGGTAGGCCCCCCTTTCGCAACCCAGGCACCCATAATTCCACCATCACATCACAGCCAACTAAACTAACAACCAACCCCAACTCACAGACCGCAACGCCCTCGTCTGGGAACCTTCCCCCACCGGCTACAAGCCCACCCTCGTGCTCCTCCGCATCTCCCGCGCCGCCACCTTCGTCCGCTGGTCTCCCTCGGAAGCCAAGTTCGCCGTCGGCTCCGGCGACCGCGTCATCGCCATCTGCTACTTTGAGGAGGAAAACGACTGGTGGGTATCCAAGCACCTGAAGAAGCCGATCCGGTCCACCATCACCTCCGTCGCCTGGCACCCCAACAGCGTTCTTCTTGCTGCCGGTTCCACCGATGCCCACGCCCGCGTCTTTTCCGCCTTCATCAAGGGCACCGACCAGCGTCCCGAGCCGAGCCCCTGGGGCGAGAGATTGCCTTTCAACACGGTCTGCGGCGAGTTCCTGAACAACTCTGCCGGATGGGTGCATTCTGTTGCCTTCAGCCCGAGCGGCGACGCTCTGGCGTTTGCGGCGCATGACTCCTCCATCACCGTCGTCTACCCCTCTGCGCCCGAACAGCCGCCCAAGGCGGTGATCAGCATCAACACGCAGCTTTTGCCCTTTATGAGCCTCTTCTGGAACGGAGAGACGGAGATCATTGCTGCGGGTTACGATTGCGAGGCCTTCCGCTTCCAGGGCGGCGAGCAGGGGTGGCAGCTGGCGGGCACGCTGGAGAAGGCCAAGGCTGGAGGAAGACCGGGTCTTGGTGACGAGGACAGAGAGGAGTCTGCGCTGAACATGTTCAAGCAGATGGATCTCAAGGGGAAGGTCAGCAAGGATGATACCATGTTGAAGACGGTGCATCAGAATACGGTTACTATGTTGAGGCCTTTTGAGGAGAGTGGTGGACGGGTGACCAAGTTTAGTTGTGAGTGTTCCCCATTTTTACATAATCTGTGGTTTCAGAAATTATTGATGCTAACTTGACACAACAGCGAGCGGTGTCGACGGCAGAGTCGTCATTTGGCACACCTAGATTTCTTCTCCATGAAAGAGGGTATAGCCGCACACCTATGGAAGCAAAAAGCCAAGCAAGCGAAGCGTAGCAGTTAATGTTAATAGAGCAAGAATGAATGGCCGATAATGAATCAGATTCAAATTCAAGATCGATCATTGTCAGTTCAGCGGGTAACTTTCCCGGTCTTTGATTTCTGCCCTATCCGTGCTTCCCGGTCTCCGCGAAAGAGATTGATTGCCCATCCATCATTGTATAGAACCCATCATGTCACTTATCAACAGTGAGCTATCCGTTTGTCATGACCGCCCGGCCGATACCGCAAGATATGTATGTGTGAATCAGACACACAGTCAAGAACAAATACAGGTTCAATACATACAAAGCGATTCATTGACTACCGATTGTGGCTTGCTGGACGCATTCCGATTTGCGGGAGGCTTGTTGATGACTTCCATAAAAGGCTTGTAAGAGACCTAATAACCGGCGGCAGGAGAAGTGCATGCTGTTAACATTCATGCCCATCTCATTGTTTTGTCCATGTCAATTATTTATTTCATGTCCTTTCGCTCCCCATCCAGACTTCATCTTCAATAGCAGTTTACCATAAGTAATCAGCCGTCCGTCACTCCGTCCCTTTCATCTATCCAAACAACTTACAGCTTACTTCTCTTTGCCTCCATCTTCCCTGCCTACTTTCTCTGATTTGAAAAGCAGCGTCACAAGCCAAACAACAACAAACTGAACCATGGATCACAACAGTTCCTACTACTACCCATCCAACCACCCCCAACACCCTCTGTACTTTAATCCGGCATCTCCAGTTCATGCTCCTCCTGCTCCTGGTCGTCCAGAACCAGAGGAACCAAAAGACTACCACCACTACGCTCCAGCATCGCCAAGCGACTTTATCTACAATTCCTCTGTCAACTTCTCTGCCAACGGCACCGCCAAAGCCACAGCTAGCACTAACATCTTTGATCGTCCCTCCCGCCCTTCTGCTTCTTCTTCTTCTCGTTCTTTGTTCTCTGTCTCCAACGAGGCGGTACTTGGTTATCCACCTGCGGGAGTAGAGTACAGCGGCGGCGGCCCGTCTACTGGGGCTGTGGAGCAATCGGTTTTGGATTACTTGGAGGTACCTGGGGTACTGGCATCAAGTCTACAGGAACCAAGTATACCACAACCAAGTCTACAGCAACCAAGTATACCACAACCAAATCTACCACAACCAGCACCAGGTTTTGAGGAGCATCGACGTCAGCGTCAGCGGCAATCAACAATGAATATGGGGCCGGGACCGTCAAAATCGATACCCCCTGCGTTGTCGTTGGGTGCTGAAAGAGGGAGTAATGCTAGTTCCAGTGAGGAGACGGTGGTTATCAAGCGGGAGGAGAAGGAGGAGGGATCATCAAGTTCGGTTCCTTGGGTGTCGATACCGTTAGGGCAGAGGGTGAAGAGGTGGGAGCCACGGGTGCCACGGGTGCCACAGGGTAAACAGGGAAAGCAGGGAAAGCAGGGAAAGCAGGGAAAGCAGGGAAAGCAGGGAAAGCAGGGAAAGCAGGGAAAGCAGGTGGAAGGAGATGTGGGGACGGACAATGGGATCAGTGGTAGTAAGACTTGGGAAGAAAGGGGGGATGGGGTGGTGGGGAGGATGATGCCGCCGGTGGTGCATAGTATGGGTGGGGGTGTGGGCAGTATGGAGATGGGAATGGGAATGGCACCAATAATAATGCCAAAGATGGGTCTGTTCAAACCCATCAGGTGGGATGGACCGTCTTCTTCTTCTGCTTCGAAGTCGAAGACTAAAGCGAGGAGGGTACGTGCCTGGGAAACCATGGAAGAACAATATGGTGATGTTCATCTCCGACGAACTCTTGAAAGCCAAAATCGACACAGAAACAGAAACGAAAGCAGCAACAGAGACCTAAACGACGAAACCGAAGACGAAAAAGGTTCTGACGCCCCCATCTCTCCCCATTCTCGCTCCCCAAAGAGACTCAAGACCTCCTCCCAATCAAGATACACCTTTCGTCCAGGTCCAGGTCCAGCAGAAACAGTCCCAACCATCAAAATAAAGCAAGAACCAGGCCTCTCACCTCCACCATCCGCTGTTTTGGGTCAGTTTCCCATATATGATTCCTTCGATTCCGCCCCAAGCAACAACAGTGGCTATGAATCCTCCGGTCTATATGACGATTTACCTTCCTCGCGAAGTATCAGCCCCTTGACTCGGGTTCCGACACCTCGTCGTGTGCTGTTCACTACTACTACTCCGAACCGGATCATGACTGGAACTAGAGAAACGGCCCAGCCTTCATTGAGGGCGGTGAGTAAGCAGTTGAAGAAGAGGAATCGGGAGATGGCGCTGGGTCAGGGTCAGGGTCGGGAGGATAATCGAGAACTGAGTCGGGAACCAAGAAAGAAACGAAAAGGAGAGGGTTGTTGGGGTTTACCTGGCGGTAGTCAAAGACAGCAGACTCACGATACTTCACTACAGCAGCAGAATAATCGAGGATCTTCCGAAGAAAGAGAAAAAGGCTGGACGACAACCATCTCAGCAGGCAGCAGTGAAGAAGGGGAAGTAAGCAGTTACTGTGAAAACGAAAACAGTTATAGCTATAGCTGTGGTCAACAGGAAAGGGATAGGGATGACGCTGCTGCTGCTGCTGCTGCTGCATCAAGTAATAATGCCCTTTCTTATACCGATCAAGAAGAAGAAGAAGAATGGTGTCGCCCTTTTTCATTTTCATCATCATCGTCGTCATCGTCGGCCGCACCCGTCTCTTTTGAGACGTCAGCGAGATATGATCATGTATCGTCGGCTTCGCAGGAGAGAAGAACAGAAGAAGAAGGATACCGGCAAGCTATTATACAAATGGTGCAAGACACTTGTCTTGAGGCTAGCAAGAGGTATATCAGGGCTCATTGCGTGAATAGGGGGGCCCGTGATGGGGGCGGTACCTCTGTCCTGTCTCGTAGGTCCGAAACTGGGACTGCTCGCAAGGCAAGAAGAAGGAGGCATAAGCTTAAATCCCGTCAGGCCTCTTCCTCTTCCTTTTCATCCTCCTCCTCCTCACCAGCACCAGCACAAGTACCTTCACGACAGCGACGCAAAGGTAAAGGTAAAAGCAAACGACAAACCCGAACCAAAAAGCAAACCACCACCACCACCACCACTCCTCCTCCCTCCGCGTGTTCTTCATCTTATCAGCAACCTCCCCCCGAAATCCACTTGAAAGACTCCCTCCTCCCCAACGTCTCCCAAATCTGCACCCTCCTCTGGTCGCGCTCGCAGTCTCTCCGACTGCACGACACCGACAGCATCGAGCTACATACCGCGCGAAACATGTACTGGCTTTTATCGTGGGCGGAAACCGTCGCTTTTGCTGTTCTTCCACCTGCTTCTTTCACTTCCACTTCCACTTCTACTTCCACTTTGACTGCCTTTACCGTCCCAGATCCACACCCAAACTCAAACCCAGAGCCAGATCCATTCGATTCAACTACAACCACATCAGTCGGTTCCTCGTTTCCCGGTTTTGGTGTGTCTTCTTCTTCTTTTTCTTCTTCTTCTTCTTCGTCTTCTTTGCGGCAGAGGAAGAGGGACAGGGACAGAGACTGGGAGTGGGAGTGGGAGGGTTTCGGGGAGGGGGTGAGTGAGGATGATGGGTATTTATGGAGGAGGGGAAAGAATAGTGAGGAGGAGGAGGACAAGGCTAAAGGAGAGTTTGAGAGCAGAAATGGGAGAGTCGCCAGGGAACAGCAACGGATAGAAGAAATGATAAAGAGGGTGTTTGACGAGGGAGGCATGCTTTGTGAGTTTCTGGGGTATGGGGAGGGGGTGGAGAGGTTGGGTAGGGTTAGGGAGTTTTATGAGTTTTGACTTGCGGTCTTTTGGGTAGTATTTCTGGTCAAGGATGGGATTTGGATATTGAGAATTGGATAGAAGAGGCTTTTTAAATACATGTTAAAAGATCGTCAGTGTGGTAAATGAAGATACTAGCCTGATGAGCATGTGTACTTCCCTTCGGGGCATGGTCCACAACGTGTTTGCCTCGTGGCTTGTTTGGTTCCTGGTGAGGAAAAGGAAACATGTCTCGTGCTGTGATTTGATAGCTTCTTGTAAGGTGTATGGTATTCCTCCAGGACAATACGTCTTGTCTGGCTTCAGTTGTTCTGGGTCAAGCTTGATGGGCCTGGTGGGCTTGGCGTGTGTGACCCTGGTTGACTCTTGTTGAAGACAAGTGTGGGTGTTATCGTACAGATCTTGATACCCTTAAGTAATGACAGTAAGGAATCGATAAGGTAGCCGGGAAGAGCGGGAATAAAATAACCAAAGAGAAGCCCATAGGGACGGATATCGAGACAAAAAAACAAAAACAAAAAAGGGGGCGCGGTTTATCGGGCACTGAAATTGGGATGGTCCACAAAGCACCTATCCAATATTGCCATGATAACCTCAACTGAGGAAGAGCTGAAAAAAGATGACCCCACTGGAGCCCACTCGATAACCCCACAACCCCACGGCGGGTAGTCGAACGCTAAGAGCGCTGCCCTGAAGTGGACCTGTCCGGGGCATGGTTGGCGGGATCCCGGGCCTTGTTACAGTGGATGTGGTTCCCCCCCCAGAATTCCCAGGCAGGGCGATTCCCCGGAAGGATGGAAATGTTCAGTTGGTTGTTCTTCATTTTTCAAGATGGTATCATCTTCGACCCCCCTTCCTTGGACCTTGTCTTTGTCACCAATGAGAGACGGACTCGCTCACCGATCACTCGCATTCCCGTATGTCCGTCCATGTTACATCCAGAAATGACCCCACGGACCGTCACCCAACAGCCCTGAGGCCGGCCGGGGGAATGATAAGCACTTCTCTTCCTGTTGTGGTCACGGCTATGTGCTACAGTAGTGTCAGGTAGTGTAAGCTTAGCTGACATTCGATGACTGCCCCTGCCTCTTTTTTTCTTTCTCTTTTTTTAATTTCTTTTTTTTCCTCTTTCTCACTCACATATTGTCCAAGTTGAATCACTACACACAACAGCCCGGACTGTCACGCGACCACAATCCACTCACCAAATCCTCCATCTCACCCGGCGACGATAGGACGAACGGTTGTGATAGGGACGCGATGATATTGGGCGCGTATCTGGTGAGAGGATGAGACCTTTACAACCTGACCAGTCGCCTTTCAACCGACAATAACGACAACAACGGAAGCATGAAACCCAAAAAGCGAGACACCATGCCCAGCGACATAGAAATGGCCGCTTACGGCAGTAGAGGTGGAGATTCCTTCGGCCAGGGAAGTTCATGGAGTTTCCGGGAACCCTTCGCAGTCGGCCGCGTCCCGACATGGGCACGCGCTCGCCATCGCCAAGAACCGAGGTTGCGAACATTCCTCGACTCGTTCAAACGAGACCCGGTCCGCCGGATATCAACACATGGCATTTATGCCCAGAGTCATCCTGATCAATACCAAGCAGCCGACTCCTCGGATGAACCTCCGACCGAGCAGAATCATGGGAGCCATTACTTTGACCTGCACGCCGCCAACGTCAGGACGGCAAACACGGGTCTGGCCCGAGAGCTCAAGGGGAGACACTTGCAGATGATTGCCATTGGTGGTTCAGTTGGTATGTCTTGTACAACACCTTACATGAAGACATGACTGACCAACATCAGGTTCCGGTTTGTTCGTGGCCTCGGGCAAGTGTCTCTACCTAGGAGGTCCGGCCGCGCTCATCATTGCATATGGCTTTGTGGGTGTCATGCTTTGGTGTACTATCCAAGCTCTTGGTGAACTGGCCGTTGCTTTCCCCGTTGCCGGTTCCTTCTCGTCATACTCTACAAGATTCCTTGATCCAGCGTGGGGTTTTGCCATGGGGTGGAAGTAAGACACTGACCCCTGAACTTTGATGATATATCGAACCTGACTAACCTCACCCCCAGCTATGCCCTCCAATGGTTGACAGTCCTACCACTCGAACTCATCGCAGCTTCCATCACCATCGGCTACTGGAACGACCAACTCAACAAAGCCATCTTCATCACCATTTTCCTAGCAACAGTCATCATCATCAACCTCTTCGGTGTCAAAGGCTATGGTGAAGCCGAATTCGTCTTTTCCATTGTCAAAATCGCCGCCGTCACCGGTTTCATGTACGTACATCCCCTTCTTATCCTCTCCAAAGCTCTCCCTAACAATACCAGCATCCTCGCCGCAGTCATCAACATCGGCGGCTTCGACGATCCCCAAGGCAACACCGGCTACATTGGCGGGCGCTACTGGACCAACCCCGGCGCCTTTCACCACGGTTTCAAAGGTCTCTGCTCCGTCTTTGTCTCCGCCGCCTTCGCCTTCACGGGTACCGAGCTGGTCGGGCTCGCCGCCGCTGAAACCGCCAACCCGCGTAAATCCCTGCCGACAGCCATCAAGCAAGTCTTTTGGCGCATCACCCTCTTCTACATTGTCTCTCTCACCCTCGTCGGCCTTATCGTCCCTTACAACCACGAGCGCCTGTTGGGAAACATCTCCCACTACTCCGTCTCCGACGCCTCATACTCGCCCTTCGTTATAGCCATCGAGTCCGCCTCCATCCAAGTGCTACCGGGAATCATGAACGCCGTCATCCTCATCGCCGTACTCAGCGTAGGCAACTCGGCCGTCTTCGGTAGTTCCCGCACCTTAGCAGCCCTAGCCGACCAGCGTCAAGCGCCCCAAATCCTCGCCTACGTCGACCGCAAGGGCCGACCCCTCTTCGCCATCCTTTTTGCAGCTTTAGTAGGCCTCATCGGCTACCTAGCCGACCTGAAATTCCAATCCGACGTGCTGAACTGGCTGCTCGCCGTCTCGGGCCTTTCGTCCATTTTCACCTGGGGCTCCATCTGCCTCTGCCACATCCGCTTCCGCCGCGCCTGGGCCCGCCGGGGCCGGTCCCTCACCCAATTATCCTTTACAGCACAGGCAGGCATCACGGGGTCGTACGTCGGTCTTTTTCTAAATGTCTTTGTGCTGATTGCCCAGTTCTGGATTGCGGCGTTCCCGATTGTCACGTTTACGGATAACCAGTCGGCGGCCACCGCGTCGCCGAGTAAAGTGGCGCAGAGCTTTTTCTTGCAGTATCTGTGTGTGCCGATTGTGGTGGCGTTTTATTTGGTGTATAAGTTGTGGTTTAGGACCAAGATTGTCAGGAGTGATGAGATGGATTTGGATACGGGACGGAGGAGGGATGTGAATTTGCCCGTGTTGGTGATGAGGGAGAAGGAGGAGGTGGAGGGGTGGCCCGGGTGGAAGAGGGTTTATCGGTTTTTTTGTTAGCCGTTTCACTGGGATTATTTGGTCTGGAGTGGTTTGATTTGTCTTGGGTTTAATGGTTAGGAATACCCTATGTATGTCTGGGAGTTTGTGTTGGAGTATCTGGGAAGGATTTGTCGGGATTATGGGACTGGGATGGGATGGGATATGAAGCGAGGCGTTTAGAGTTTGGTCCTGTTGGGTTGGGAACGAATTTGCGATGGAATTTTCAACTTTGTCAGTTCAGTACAGTTTTGATGATACCATGGCCGGGGCTTGTTAGTATACACCACTTGTAACTGTAATGGCCATGAATGGAGAAGAATGAAAAGATTCGATAATTGGCTTTTTACCTCTTATGGTCACCTACGGCATCCATCTTCGGTTCTCGGGTAGTTTCGACTTTTGCCTGTAGCCACACCTACGCTGAATCCCGAACTCGAGTCAGTTCGGTTCCGTAAGACAACGGGAGGTACTCATACACCACCGTGTTCAATGAGTCATTCCATCTTAGGCTGGTAGGTATATTGGGGTATTTCAGATATGTGCTGCCAATTTCTGGAGGAAGGGGCGATGGTGTCTTTCTGTTTAGTACAGTTCAGTTCAGTTCAGTGGAAACTGCCCTGAGACAACCATCTACCGCACGACCTAGAGGTATGGAAAACCTGAAGGGCTGCCCTATCATGGAAAAAATAAATACGCGTACTGTAGGATTTGGAGCAGCTCCTGACATGACCACTAGGTTGTCTTGCTTGGCCATATCAACTTATTGTTCGTGATAATATAAAAGTCTAGTCTTCTCAACCGGAAAGGAACAGTCTACATAACATCTCCTTTACCAACAACACTCTCTATTGGTTTCCACCTTACCTATCTACCATCCAAGTCTACCGCCATAATCCCTCAATTTCTCTCCCTATACCTCTCCCCTTCCACCCCTTCCTCTTCCTCTCCCCCCTCCTCCACCATCTCCCCCTTCCTCCTTCCAAAACCCACCAAAGTCACCACCCCCAAACAAACAGCAAACATCCCTCCGGCCACTACAAACGGCAACCCCATCCACTGCATCCCATCTTTATTCCCCTTTTGGTCCTTTCCCTCCCCAAGTCTCAACCCAACACTAAACAACTCCGCAGCCACCGGCCTCCCCGCCGACGTAGCCGCATACGTAACAACACTAATAACCGTATACAGCGTCGCGCGATGGCGAGCATCCACGAGGTTGGTAATCAGACTGCGCAAGGGGACCGAAAGTGCCGCGCCTGCTGAGTAAAGAACTTCGCCTGAGGCGAGAAAGCTGACATTTGAAGAAATGGGGAGGGAAATGAATAGGCAACCGAGGGTGAGGAGAGTGGCGAAGGTGCGGGAGAGGAGGGCGTCTTTGGCTTCTTCGCCCATTCTTGCCCAGGGATATGGCGAGGAGTGGGAGAAGAAGGTGGATAAAGAGGGGAGGAGGAGGGTGAGTGTTAGGAGGTTGGTGAGGGCGCCGAGGGAGGGGAGGAGGGAGGCCTGTTTTGGATCGTTAGTGGTTAGTGGTTAAAGGCAAAGAAGAAACAAAAAGGAAAAAAAAGGAAAAAGAGAAGAAAAGAAATAGAAGAAAAATAGAAAAAGAAAAGTACGGAAAAAAGAAAAAAGAAAAAAAGTATAAGTGAGAGGTGTAGGTAGGTAGAAGACGTACCTTCCCCAAAGACCACCCCAGCCTTTTACTCGCATACTGAATCATCAACAACATTTCCGCCTGCTCGCCCATATAGTACAACCAGAAACAAAGCAACAGCAAAACAGCCTTGGGGTTCTGCAAAGTCCACGTCCCTGCCTCCTTTGCCTTTTCCAAGTACTCTTCCACAATCTGACTGACAGTCTTGGGCTTCGTGATCATTTCTGTTTCCGTTTCCGTTTCCGTATCCCCACTATTCCCTCCCTCTTCCCCTCCATCTCCATCTGCACCAATCACCAACTCACCAACCCCTATCTCCGAAGAGTCAATATCAGAAGAGGAAGGCAAAGTCTCTTGCACAAAAACAACAGCAACCACGTACCCCACCGCCTGAACCAAAAGACCAATCCACATGGCCAGCCACGCATCATCATAGGCAATCAAAGCACCGCCAATAGGCACAAAGAGAAACCGCGAGACGATGGACGCAGCAAGCAGGTAGCTGAAGAAGGTGGAGCGTTGCTCGGCGGGACAGACGTCGGCGATGAGGACATAGATAATACTGGTGAAGGTGGTGCTGCCTGAGCCGAGGAGTTGGAAGAGGCCGCCGAACCAGACGGCGCGGATGGGGAAGAAGGTGGGGAAGTAGTCTTTTTGGGGGTGTTAGTTTTGTGTATGAAATCGTGTATGAAAAGATGGGTAAGTAATGGGGAAGGAATAGGGACGAGAAAACGTACAGACGAGACGAACCCATGCTTCGTTTAGTAGACACCCGGATAAAGCGAGGAGCAAGACTTTTTTGCGTCCGATGCGGTCGGTCAGGATGCCCCAGGGGATGGCGAGGGCGACGGCTGGAGTTTTTGATGAGTGTTGTTAGTGTTGTGTTTTGTTTTGTTGGGTTGTGTGTAAGTGATCTAACGATTATGCAGCATTTTTCTTCTTATGTTCATGATATCCGACTGGTTTTATTCACTCTTCCATCTTCTCTGCCCTTTACCCTTCCCACCCTCTTCTCTCTCCCTCTCCGATTCTTCTTCTT